>NC_141540.1:35785000-36125000 GCF_021556685.1 Rattus norvegicus | reverse complement strand
GATAATTGTAGGGATCATTTTTCCAGAAATCTTGCTGCTGTTCAGTGGAACTTTCAGGAGTGAACCCCCAGAAACTCATAGTGTCATGAAGTTACTTCTGTTATGACACAACCTGCAGATAAGGAGGTGAAATGAGATTAGGAAATGTTTTCCAAAAGACATAAACAGAAAGGCCTCAGAACGAACCTTGTACCCCTTGTCAAGAAATTTTGATTGAAACCTGAAAGACACATAGAGGCTATTTAAACTGAAGGTGAACATGAGGAATTGTATTTACTGGAAATCAAGCCAGTGTGTGTGTGTGTGTGTGTGTGTGTGTGTGTGTGTGTGTGTGTGTGTGTGTGTGTGTGTGTGTTGCTGGGGCATAGTCGGAGAATGTAACCAGAGAACTCAGTTTCATTTTGATGCTACTGTACCCATCAAGATGAGAATGAATGACAGACTGGTCATGGACAGAAGCAGTGTGGTTCAATAAGTGGGAATGGAGATATTTATCTGTGCATTGGCTTAGCAGATGTATGAATTTAAAACATGTGATACATAACCGCAATGTAATTTTGTTTGATTGTGAATAAAGAGGGAGTTGCAATATTTTTAGGAAAGTAAAACTTGGTTGAAAATCATTATGTTAAGCAAATTAAGCCAGATTCAACATAAGACTACATGTCTTTTCTTGTAAGAAAAATATAGGTTAAATTTTTATCTCTGTGTGGGGGATTGTAGGAGGGATGGTGTGTGTGTGTGTGTGTGTGTGTGTGTGAGGTATGTGTACGGGGTGTGTGTATATGGTGTATGTGCGAGGTATTTGTGTGTGTGTGTGTGTGTGTGTGTGTGTGTGGTGTATGTGGGATGTGTGTGTGTGTGTGTGTGTGTGTGTGTTGTGGGATGTGTGCGTGTGAGAGTGCCTGTGTGTATGGTAGTTTGACTAAGAACAGCACCAATAGATTCTTCTATTTGAGTGCTCAGTCACTAGGGAGTAACATTATTTCAAAGTATTAGAAGGATTAGAAGATATGGCACGGTTATGAATTTAGAGGTTTTAAAATCCTATGTCAAGCCAAGAGTGCTTCTCTGTCTGTCTGTCTGTCTGTCTGTTTCTATTTCTCTCTGTGGGCCTGTCTGTCTTTCTGTGTCTCTGTCTCTGTCTTTGTGTGTCTATCTCTGTCTCTGTCTCTCTGTCTCTCACTCTGTCTCCTTTCTCTGTTCCAGCATCTGAATGTAGCTCTTATGATGTGTGTGCATGTGTGTGTGTGTTTGTGTGTGTAGTATGTGTATGTACATTTGTGTAGAGTTGTGTGTATGTGAGTGTGGTGTTCTCTCTCTCTGTCTGTGTGTGTATGTGCGCATGCATGCGTGTGTGCGTGCATGTGTGTGTGTGTGTGTGTGTGTTTTATGGTGGACATGGTGGACATGTGCATAAATATGAGCAGGACATAAAATTATAGTGAACCATAATAGGAGAGAAAGAGATATCAAGGGAAGAAAAAACAAAGAGAGTAATGGAATATTTGTGATCTCAAGGTCAAAGAGGGAGCTGGAGGTGAGGAAACAGAGGAGGGCAAAGAGTAGAAGGCAGGAGCAGTAAGGGAATAGGACCAATCAAAACAAAGTTGATGATGATGATGACATCTATATATCTATATCTATAACCATATCTACATCTATATCTGTATCTCAAACACATGCACAGCCCACACCCATATATACATATTTCATATATGTATAGAAATGCCATAGTGAACCATGTTACTTTGAATGCTGAGTTAAAATTTAGCTTAGAATATTTTTAAAGACAGCATTCAAGCACTAAGGCACCAGATGGGTGTGGGATTTTCGAGACCAGGGTTAACTCCTGAGATTGCAGTGGACTGAATGAGAGAATGGCACCAGTGGTAAATTGAGTTCAATGGGAGGAGATACAAGTTTGAGGGAACAGGAGATGTGACCCTGCCAAGACCATTTCAGCGGCTGCAGTTACTGCTGAAGCAGGAGTTGAGTTAATTTTTAATACAGGGTGATTATGGAGATGTGGCTAAGAGCGGAGGAGTCTGCAGTTGCCCCTGTTATCCAGCAGGGAATTCATCAAAAGTGAACACATTCATGACAGTCTAGGGAGGCTGAAGGAAAGCTGAAGACTGAATTTGTGGTAGGACCCAATGTTAGGCACACAACAGTCAAAGAGAAAACAAATGTGTGGTGATAGTTGGTCAAAAATGAGTATGCTGGAGAAAGGAATGTCTGAATGATAAAGTGTTTTTATCATTGGTCATGGTATCTTGATGCGGTGGAAGGCAAGGAAAGCCAGAAAAGAAGGAACCAAAATTAATCAAGCATGAATTTTTCATTGTCTTCTAGCTGTGTGAGCAACAAAAGATACACAAAAACAAAAGACTCCATTAAAGGTAGAGGGTCACAGGGTCTTGCCATTGCTCAACTATGCAAAATTCCCAAGTTATCCATAGATTAGCGTAGTAAGTATTCTCCTGACACTTGGTGTATGCCCTGTAAGTCTCTCTGCCCAGGTCACAGGTTCTCAAGGTAGCTACAAAGCTGTTTCAAACTCACCCAAATTTCTCTTTCTGTGTTGTCTCCATACATCAGTTTCCTTTCTCGAACTTTTTCTAAAACTAGACCTCTTTCTATCTTCCATTGTCTTTGCTCAGTATTATTTATTCTTGGTAGCCATCCCTATTAGACATCATGTTATATCCCTCATTTTTTCCTTTATATTTTTCCCTCAATAGAATAAGTGCCAAGAGAAGATAACTTACAATACCTTGATCAACTAATTCTTTACTGGATTTCAAGGCCAATCACAATGCACGATGTTGGATTCTCCCAGTATCCTTCCTTTGCCTAGAAGATACCCACACTTACCACATTCCTATGTGTATTTCCAGCTTCCCCACAAAAATAGAGACTAAAATGCACATATTACTTAAGGAACATTTTTTAAAATTTTTATTTTACAGGAAGAAGCCCATATTAAACACACAGAGGCACTCTTGACTTTCCTCCATGAGAACACAGAGCTCTAGTCTTCTTTTGGTTTTGAGTTAGATTTTGCTTTGTTTCATGCAGGCCAACGGGTTTTTCACTATTGTGGTGTTCTGAATGAGAATGCCTCTCCCCATATTTACTGTCATGTGTTTGAATGCTTAGTCTCCAAGGAGTTGAACTGGTTGAAAGGATTAGAAGGATTAGGAACTGTGGCCTTGTCACTGGGGGTGGGCTTTGACGTTTCAAAAGCCTGTACCAGGCCCAGACTCAGTCTCTTTCTGCCTCCAGATCAGGATATGCTACTGCTCCAGTGCTATGCATGCCACCATGTTCCTGTCCATGATGATAGTTGACAAAACCTCTGAAACTCTTAGCAAGTCCCCAATTAAATGCCTTCTTTTCTACGACTTCCCCTGGTCATGGTGTCTCTTCACAGCAATAGACCAGTGACTGAGACAACTACCTAGTATGGTCTATTTTATTATATTCTCATCCTAGATATTTGAAGGTCCTATTATTTTCTAGACCAATTCAATAGCTTTGTGGATTATTTTTCTCCATAAGGACTGTTCCAATTTACATTCCCATCAGCCATATTCCCCCATATAAGAACCCTGGGGTGAGAGTGTGTTGTTTGAAAATTAAGACAATGATGCTGTTCTGCTTTCTCTTGGGTGGTTATCGCATTTGTTATGTAAAGAACATTTATTCATTTTTAATCCCTTTCCTTTTCTAACTGCTATGTGTGCTTTCCTCTTGTATGGAAAGACCTGTCTATTTCACTCCTGAATTCTCAGAATCTAATGTGGAACCTGATCCACAGAGGGATCTTGATATGTTTAAGTATGAAGGGGAAATGGATGGCCATGGTACAATGGTTAGCTAAATACCCAAAGGGAGGAAGTAATGGAAACAGAAAGAGAAAATTTTAAGATCATGGCTGTGAAAGGTGGACCGCTTCGAAATGATATGCTTTTAGATGTTACTATGACAGCCGAGATCATAGTCATAATGATCCTTATAACACTAAGAGAATATACAAGATGAGAAAAAGAGCTCATCCAGTCTCAGTGTGTATCTATGAGCCTAGTGAGGGATTCAAGAAGAAAGATGTAACTGCAATCGAGCATCCCACTGACATCACCTAGGTTGATCCTCTGTTTGGCCAGGCCTTCCTCCTTCTATTCATTTTCATTCTGTCCTGGCTTGGCCACTTTAGTCAATTAACTCTTTTTTTTCCGTGAATCCACTCCTTCTGGAGTTTCCTGTCCAACTTAATGTTAAAGTCCAATCTCCCTCAATGTATCTATCATGACCAGTTCTTGACCATTTCTCTGCCCATTGAGCCCCTTTCTCAATGCTTTCTTCATGGATATTGGATACATCCTTCCTTCCTTCCTCCCTCCCTTCCTCCCTCCCCTCCTTCTTTCCCTCCCTCCCCCCTCCTTCTCTTCTTTCTTTCTTTCTTCCTTCCTTCCTTTCTCTTGTTTTTCAGCTGCAAATGGATTCACTGTTTTCTCACAGGAAACCAGACAGCTGTCACAGAAAATGACTTCCTTAACAAAAATGACTGTTTAAGAACTTTGGGAATGACAGCCATTCATTGAAAGTGCCTCCTATAAGTCTTTGTGGAAAAACTTACCTTTGGTATTTATTTATTTATTTATTTATTTATTTATTTATTTACTCATTTATTTATTTAAGCTTTCTTAACCATGTCACTGGGTTGTTTAGTGGGCATTGCTTTGGTTCACTCTTCAGATTATGAAAAACAGTCCTATTACTGCAAATTCAATTGAACTTAGCAAGAATTTATTGAGCACCTAGTAGAGCTTCTAGCGCTGTGCTAGGCTTGTGAAGAAAACAAATGAAGTATATGATGCTCTTTTGCCCTCAAGGAGTGTAGAATTTTTGCAACAAACAATATGTATGCAAATAATCCAATTAGCCAGGGAACCCCAGAGTGCAAATATGGAAAAGTGGGTAATAAAATAAGTCAAAGGACTATAAAGCAGACTGCAGACACACTTGGCCCATTTATCTGCACTGGAAAGCCCAAGACTGAACTTTCTTAGGACATATGTCCAGAAAGTGCTACTCCAAGACTGCCATTTTGCTGGTGTTCTATTTTTCTCACTCCTGACTTAAAAGGGCCTTCCATATTGGCCAATACCAATCTTTTCACCGTTTCCCCTCTAAGTACGTGTACTCATCCCATTTCTTTTCTCTGCAGTATTTCTATTTCTAAAGGTATCTGGATTATCGATTTGTTTGGGTACACACTTCTGCTTCCTCTCACCCCAAGTAAGAAGCCTGTATTTCTCTACTTTGTTCTAATCTCTGCGGAGGCTCAGATGCTAGACCAGTGTCAGCACTTGGCTGGGGTTCAATAAATTCTTGAGTTAATAGACAGTGAGCAAAATGAGGAAATGGTTAGGATTGACTCTCACTGGAAAAGAGAGAAGACAGAAGTTGCTGGGAATGATGGCCATGGCTTCAGGGATATCATCTGAAGATTAGGTAAAATTCCAAATGCAGGGAAAATTGATACTGGCCAAGTGTCTAGTTAATTGGTGGATGTCTTAGCAGAGAGAAGATTCACCATCTTTTAGAGCCATTTCCTCTTACTACAAAGAAGAAGCAGGCATGGTATATTCTAAGGGAAACAAATAAGCTTTTCAAAGGCTTTACTCTGAAGGTATTCCTGATTGGGGTGACAAACAGAAAGACTCTGGCAGCCATAGATACTTCACAGCCATCAAGATGTTTGGTTTTTACCAATGACAGACACTTCAGGGTTTAAGGATTTACTTAATATTGTTAGAAAGCATTAGGATAAAAGAAACATCAAGATAAGAAATTTGAGGGAAGTTGATCGTGGCGTTTTGGAAGCTGTGATGGTTTATATATGCTTGGCCCAGGGAGTGGCACTATTAGAAGCTGTGGCCTTGATGAAGTAGGTGTGTCACTGTGGGTGTGGGCTTTAAGACCCTCATTGTAGCTGCCTGGAAGCCAGTCTTCTGCTAGCAGCCTTCAGATAAAGATGTAGAACTCTCAGCTCCTCCTGCACCATGCCTGCCTGGATGCCACCATGTTCCTGCCCTGATGTTAATGGAATGAACCTCTGAACTTGTAAGCCACCCCCAGTTAAACATTGTCCTTATAAGAGTTGTCTCGGTCATTGTGCCTCTTCACAGCCATAAAACCCTAAGACAGAAGTTAACGTGATAATGTGATGAAGTATATTTTGAAAAATTTTATTTTTAGTGTGGGTGAAGTTCTGTGCCTAGGAAATCATTGTCATCTTTTCTTTTCTTTCAATTTAGTCATCATATGTCATCAAATTGACCTTTTTATAAATCCCATGAATGAATTTCCTTCTTACTCTCACAATGCACTGTATGCATTCTGAATGTGTTTTGCCTGCCAGCCTGGCTACAGTAATCTCCCAACAGAGCTCCCTCATCCCTCTCCGGCTCTTTGCTTCTCTTCTTTCCCACTGTAGCAACATAATGTCTAAGGAGCCAATTTAACACATTCCACCCCTATTTAAACCTGGGAGAGTCTTTCTGTCATCTTGTAGATCAGTGCCAAGTTCTAGAATTATGATATCAAAAGTTTCGATGATTTCCTCCTTTGCTTCTTGAGTTGCTTTGTTTTTATTAACTTGGCATAAGCTTGAGTCACATAGGAAGAGGGATACTCATTTGAGAGGCTGCCTCCATCAGACCAGCCCAGAGGCAAGTTGGTGAGAAATTTTTCTAATTAATAATTGATATAGAAAGCTTAGCTCACCATAGGGGGTGCTGTCCCCTAGGTAGGTGGTCCTGGATTGTATAAGAAAGTGAATTAAGCAAGCCATGGAGAGTGAGTCAGCATAAGCCCTCCATGGGTCTTAGTTCAGTTTCTGCCTTGAGTTCTAGCCCTGACGTCCCTCAATGATGGAGTGTGACACAGGAGTGTAAGGAGAAATGGACCGTCTCCTTCCCAAGTTGCATTTGGTCAAGTTTTTCAATGCATCGACATTCACTCTTCAGCACTCTCTCTCAGCATTCTCACAAACCTTTCCCCATCCCTAAGATCTCTTCTCTGTGTTGTAGACACATGGAACTATTTCCTGCCATCCAAACTCAAAGTGCTGTCTACTAATTCCCAAAAGAAGCCCTCTCATCCTACCTCCCGTGTCCCTCAAAGCAACCATGATTTTATGTAAACAATGCTTCCTTACCATGGAAGACTCATCTTTAATGCCCCACTGCAGTCCCTATGTTGGCCTATCATTCTTTTTGCTATCCATGGTGCCTCCTCACCTTCTGCTCCCACCCTATTTTGTGTGCCCCATTGCTACATAAGCTGTTCTAAACCTTATACACAAGTCCTTCCTCTATTCTTCAAATATCCTAAGAGTTCCTTAACATCGAAATATGTTTCATTCACCCTTATGTCTGCAGCATCCCACATAATTCTGGAATAATTATAGTGGACAGAAAATACAAATTCGTTAACTGCCAAGTAAGAAAGGCTCATAAACAACAAGACGAAGAAATCCACCATTAGAAGCTCGCTTACCAGAGCTAATACTGGTTGCAGCCTTTTAGTATCAAAGAAGTGTGGGTGAGATGGGCAGAGTGTGGTACCAAAATATCCATGAGTTCAGGGCTGCCAAGGAGCTCAAAAGACCCAGCCAAGAACAATTTTAAGTTTCTATTTTCCCAGCATGCAGCAGCTGGTGCCTGGCAGAAGGGGAAGGGTGTTACCATGTCGGTGAACAGCACTCGTGGAGTGGCCACCGAGCCAGCAGCTGAAATGCTCTTCCCTTGGCCAGATTGGGCTTCAGGCAAAAGGGGACAGCGCAGCAAGCATCATCTGTGGAAAGCAGCAGAGGCCAGGGTAGCTCCTGGCAGGGTAACTGCTTACCCAGGAGAACGCTGTTAATTAAGACTCACAGGGCACAGAGCCAGAGTGAGAGGCTAAATACCCAAATTTCAAGATGCAGCTAAACACACTGCTTCTGTAGCCTCTCATACAAAGACTCTCCAAAACAGCCATGCTTTGCTTCCCTTCACCTTCAACGAACCACCCACTACATTTGGATAATTAGGCAATGCTTAACTTGCATTAAGCATTCTACATTCATTCCTACCTCATATTGTTTCTAACCTTACCCTTAATTAGGGCCTTGGCCATTTTTGAGTATATGGCAACCTTAACAATCTAATGACACGTTTCCATACCATACAATCCCTCCCATGTATCCCCATATTTCTTGGGAAAGACACACACACACACACACACACACACACACACACACACACACACACACACACAAACGACTCTTCCCATATCATCTGCTCTAACAGTGTAATGACGAAGCAACCATTCTAACACAAACAGATTGGATTAGAGCTTTGGCAGTTCAAGTCTATACCACCCTCAGCAGTATAGTGACAGGCTGCTGACTGTGTATGGGTGTGCACACATGAGGACATATGCCCAAGTGAGCTGCCTAGCATGGCTACCGAGAACTAAACTGGGATTTCTGGAAGAGCAGCAAACAGTGTTAACTGCCGAGCCATCTTTCTAGCCCTGGAATTTATATTTTTACTGTAGTTGAATGTTGTCACACTCCTCCCAACTCTCTCAAAAATAGTTTGGAATTTCATGTTATGTACATAGACATGCCAATTGCTTAACTTTCTTAGCTTAACCTACCTTCTAGGACTCTAAAAGGGTTTAATACATAGGAAGCTTAAGGGCTGTGTCTGACTCGCTGTAAACACTGTGTAAGGATAAGGTAATTTTAGCTGTGTGGTCTTTATTGGAAAGGTCTTCAAGATTCTTCTGATCTGACTCAACTTCATTGGAGAAACCAAAGCATGTGTAGGAACACAGAAACAGAACTCCAATGAGTAGATGCTACTACAAACACTTGCCTTGTGACACAAGTCTCAAGTCTTCATGTGTAAAGTGAGAGTAGTACCAGATTCTACCTCAAGGAATTAATTTACTAAGTGCCACACAGAAAGAAGGGTTGGCCCAGTTGATCAAGATAGAAATATTGTAAAGTTAGGAGAACCACCAGAAAGGAATATTCTTCTAATATTAAAGGGAAGAAAGTTGAAGAACATTATAGTTGGAAGTTTAAAATATTCCAGAAGAATCAAGTTGAAGTTTAAGAAACATTGGACTTTGAAAATAATAGAAATAGACAGAGAGGAACACAAGTTCCCAGCATGTATCTGGCAGTGTTTTTAAAAGAACTTTACTGAGAAGTCAAGTTCTCCTTATGTTCTTCTGGAAAGGCTGGTGATGAGAAAAGTTGTCCCAGAACCACAGGGTCAAGATGTACCTTTGCTGAAACCAGCTAAATATCATTCACGGCAGATATGTGTCATGCCCAGGGATGCCCCATGCCAGCCTTCTTCATTGTGTGAGAATTATGGAAGCATCAGAGTTCCCACACCCACTGAGTTCTCCTGTTTTCCCACATCAGGGTCTGCTCATATCTCCTGTCAATTGAATTCAGTTCAACAAACATGTTTTTAAATATCTTTGTGGTGCTAGGTACTACTAAGGAAATCAATTTGGAGAGGAATGTTGAAATGAATTCCAGGATTTATTTTTAAAGATAAAATCATATACCTTGTAAATGATCACAAATGAAGAATTCTACCCGACTTGAAAATTCCAATCTACTTCTGCTGTACACTGTAGATTGGGCTGTCCACCTTCCTAAGGAAGGAGCACTTAGATTGTTTTCTCCTTTCGGAAGATTCTTGGAGTGGTATGATCCTCTGAAGACACTGTGTAGGGGTGGTGGGTGATCCTATAATAGAATTGTCACCAGATACCTGACTCATAATTCTGTTTATCTGTTTTCTTGTCTTATCAATGGGTTCTCCACTATATGAAAACAGTAACAGGCAGTAACTTTCCACCGAGCAAAGTAGAGTCAGTTCTCAGAAAATGTGCATCATGCATCAAACCTGAGCATAGATTCTGTCACCTCCTTGCATGGTGTTCTCTATCTCTTATCTCACTACACATGCACAAATGACTTTAGCCCTCTAATGGACTTGTGTTGTATCTGTCTTTAGAGCTTTGCACTCCCTCCCTAACGTTAGAATCCTTCTTTGTCATAGATGGCATAGACCTCACTGCCTCTGATATTTTGGGGTGAATTCTCCACAGGTCTTTTCCCACTTTGGGAAATTGCTAGTCACCTTCACATTTAAACCTCTGCAGTATCATCCATTACCTTCCCTATGACCTTATGTAGGAATGGTCCTTTGTGTCATGCTAGGAAGTTGAACACAGGGCTTCATTCACTATGGGCAACTGCTTTATCACTGAACCACATTCTGAGGCCCTAGGGTGGTCCTTTGATCCTTTACATATAGAATGACAATTCACAAGAAATAGTTTCTTAGCCCTTAATAAACTATAAAGGAATTGATACAGTTACCAGCAAATCATACTTTTCACTATATGGTCCCCTTAGGTGAATGAATGAATGAATGAACAGAGACACTTGATGTATCTATCTGTGATTGAAACACAGAGCTGTACTTTAAGGAAAGTCTGGTGGGTGGTATGTCTTAAAATATATATAAAAAACAGTTCTTTTGATGTTTAAAAGAAAAAAGAAAATTATCAGTAGACTTGAAAAGTGTCTTCTCTGCATAATAATTTTATTAGCATTACAAGGGAGCTGAGCACATTTGTTGAAAAAAATGACAACCGTTTCATAGAAATTGCTTGGGGCCAGTTTGGGGATGAAACGTGCTCCTTTCCGATGAATGCTTTCATGTGCCATCCACAGGGGCAAGGCGGGGGGAGACAAAGAGTAACATGGATCCCCTTTAGAAGTCTGAATCTATTCTTAGAAAACCCAGCTTCTCTCTCTGAAAGTCTTGCAGCCCAGAGATCAAATACACAAGGAGCTCTCCTCGCTGCTGCATCCGCGGTACCTGGCCGAGGAAGGCTAAACGTAATGGAGTATGCCTGTGATTCCTGTATCGGAAGGTGGATGCGAATTGAGAAATATGAGACTAAGCCTTTTATTACATTGGCCTTGTATCAAAACCCTGAACTCATAGCAAAAGAAGACAAAGCAAAATTATTGTGAAATTCATTGAAGGTAGAAGAAATGAGAGAAGTTGCATTCAGTAAAGAAGGGTGGGGATGGAGTCTAGGGAAAACCCCAGGAGATGGGGAAAAGGAGTTTCTGTGGTAAAAGGAATTGTATACACGTGCTGTGGTTTGGTTCTAGAACATCTCAGTATCTCCCCCTCCCCCCTCTCTCTCTCTGACTATTGTCTTTAGGATGCATGTATTTCCACTCTGCCTAACCTGGCAACCTGACTTAATTTTATAATTCTTATCTTGACCCATGACTTTAGCCTCTAGTCAACTTCTGGCTAATTGGCCTTTGCTCTCAGAACCTGGGGATTGAGATGGCCCCTGCGGTGTTTGCTTCTTTCAAGCTGCGAACTCTTTCCCCGAGTCAGAATTCAACTAAAGTTGCCTGCCATAGGCAAGGGATTGAAGTCTTTTATCCACCTCAACTCCTAATTGTTTACTTTCGGTCCAGAAAAATCATCACCAGACATGAGCAGGTGAGGCCTGGCCCTGTGCTGAGGGAGAAATGAATGAAATTTGGGATAACAGGATAAGAAAGAAAACATGAGATATAAAAATCTTATTTCAATTAGTGTATCCCCTGTTTTCCTTCCAAATAGCTTTAAGGACAGTCAAATATAGTAATAATTCAAGGTTAGATGAACAGGCAAAGACATCTTTGCACAGGTGAGAAAGCTTGGGGACGTGATCAATCTAAATGATATATAAATGGCATATTCTTAGTCGTTGGTGTTTGTAAGAGCTTAAACACAGGCTTGACCTTGAGCATATCTTACTGTAGATGCACAGTTTTATTCTGTTTAAAAAAAAAAGCAAGTTAGTGCAGGTCATTAAAAATCTGCCAATTTACTACATTTCCCACCTAATAAAATTAGAAGACCCTGCTCCCACTTACGGTGTCACTGGCGGAAACAGGACACCCTTTCTTTCTCTTTTTCCTTTGCCTTTTTTGCTTTTTCTCAGTTGCCCATGAGATCATATTGAAGACACGATTAGATTGGAATGGCCTTCCGCTATAGGGCAACAAGGTAATACGTAATTCAAAAATGGATCAAAGAAACCATTGGCAAGACTGTAAATATCAACAGGAGAGTGGGCCATAACGTCTGCCTTGCTCCTCCTATTATCATGGGAAGCCTATAGTTAAATAGAGGACCGTTACTATCTTATTGTGGCTCTCCAGTTCCCATTCTTTATGATTCCCAAGTTTGGTGTGCCATCAGTATGTCTAGTTAATATATTGTGAGACCGAAAATGAAAGAGCATGCCTTGCAAATTAATGGGAGTCCAAAACAGAAACAGTATACCTTGCAAGTTAGCGGCGACCAAAACAGGAACAATACACCTGGCAGGGTTCTATTTGCACTTAAGACGGTTGAAAGTAAATTAAGGGACTCCAAGAGGCCAGCGGTTGCTGGTCTCTCAAATCCCAGCTTAGGTTGAGGCACCCTTTGCCAGTCCCAAGTGTACCCCCCACCACACATTGCTTTACTTGGACAATCGTGAACTAGCTCTTTTCTCTTCGTGACTCTCGGGTTTACCAGTATCAGTGAGAGTGTTCTCTATGAGGAAATGAGAAGAATGAAAAAGGGAGTTGAACCTACAGAAGAAACACAATTAAGGACAGAAATGGGGCAGGGGAGTGGTTGACCAAACCGTCAGAGAGATGGCTCAGCAGCTGACTGCTGTTCCAGAGCAGCCAGCGCGGTTTTCAGCACCCACAAGGTTGTTTCAGCTCAACCGCAAGGTTGCTTCAGACTCCAGTTTCAGTGGATCCAGCGCCCTCTGCTGTTCCTTGTAGGCACTACATGCTCATGGTACATACACGTACATGCAAACACTTCTACACATGAAATAAAAACAAACCATTCTTTGAAAAATTATGTTATTTTCATGCATGAAATTCCAAAACAATATTTTTTCAGAAGAGAGGCAGAAAGGGGTTCTAAATATCTGCCCTGAGAATATACAGCGAAAGGCGTATAGGTGTTGATGGTGAGGAATATCCGACATATTTCACTCCTACGGGTAGCTGTTGAGACCCCCTCAAAATTTTAATACACTCACATTTATTTAGGATTCTCCCGTGGTGGTTGGACATTTTGGTGATATTCAACTCTCTGCCCCTAAAAATAAATCTTCTAAGGTCATCTTTGCCCATGAAAGGTTTTCTGTATTCAGTTAGTATCTTGGAGAGAGTTTCCTCCAGCATGAGGAGCTTTAACTTGGAACTTTTGTGCATTTACACTGTAATTCCTGCTCACCATAAGCATTTACTTGACACAATTTACTTCTCTCGCTCCTTTCCTTCCTTTACCAAATGGAAGGAAGAAAACCAATCAGATTGGTTTTGTTAATATCTACAAAGAGCTTAGAGAAGTCCCACACATAATAAATGCTCAGTGGATACTACTGTTATCTCCATGGAGATTAATTACAGATTTCCAGTTGTTCGTGAACACCCACGTGCAGATGGTAAGCCTGATTCTATTCATTGCTTCGAATTCCAGGATGGCACTGGGCATAGAATAGGTGATGCATAGAATTCAAAGAGACTAGGACTTACTCCTTTGGTGACAGCTGAGTAACCAGTGCCTGTTGGGTTATCTAGCACAAGTTAGCACTCTACCTTTCATTGAATGCATATCTATTTCTAGAAAAGGAAAAAAGAAGTAACTCACTGGATAGTCTGTTGCATGTATTGTATCATACATGATACATATATATAAACATGCATATATGTATTATATATGAGTGTTCAGAGGATGGGGAAATAGACAGACAGATAAATAGATATATACATACATATATACATACATATATACATACGTACATACACAGGCAGATACATACATACATACATACACAGGCAGACAGATAGACAGACACATACATATATACATACATGGGCAGACAGATGATAGAAAAATAGATGGAAAGTAGATAGGTGATAGATAGGTAGGTAGATAGATAGATGGATAGATAGACACACAGAGACATACATACATACACAGGCAGACAGATAATAGATAGAGGATAGATAGATAGATAGATAGATAGATAGATAGATAGATAGATAGTAGGACCGAAGGAAGGACAAGTGTCTATGTAACATTAGTGTGAAGCTGGAGTCCTGGGGAAGTCTAGTGCACGTATAAACCACAGTGGCCTGTATCTGACTCAATGCCAAGCCTCTGACTCCTGCTCGGCACAAAAGGCCCACAGCCTGTCACTGCCAAGGCTACGGTGAGAGTTAACACTTCAGTAGGAGACACAAAGCCTGAAGCAGCATTCTGCCTGGCATCTCCGAGGCCCCTAATAAATGGTAACTAGTAGTATTAAAATTAATCACAGTAATCAGGCCTCACAATAAAAACTGACATAGGGCTTATCAAACGAATTCTCTCCACTGCATGAAAGAAACATGAGAACAAACCCAAATTAGCTTCCTGTTTTCCAGCAGCCCGTGGAGGAGACTGTCGAAGGTCACAGCAGCCATCTCCCAGAGAAAGAAAATGACACGGAACGCTGGGCCTCTGCTCACCGACAGTGAATGCCCACCCAATTAAGCGGATTAAACATTCACTCCTTATGATGAAAAAGCCTGTGCAGCTGAGCTAGGCCGCCTTCTCTGTTTCCTGGTCCAGAGCCTCTATCTGTTAAATCACCCTTCCTTCCCTTTCCACATTCAGGAAATAATTGGCACTTGTTTAATGCCAAATTTACATTTGTTTTGCATGGGAACAAAATTTGCTTGCAAACAGCTATGTCTGTGAGCAAATGGGCATTTGTGCTGGTAAATAAAATAGACATGCAGTTTTCTAGTTTGCAGATGTATTATTCAACAAAACAAGCGGCAATGGCCTTTAATTTTCAGTTATTCCTAAGTACTTAGGCAGAGACCATAGCCAGAAAAGCACCCCTTTTGTCATTTAGACCTATTATGGAGGTTTTCCTACACATTTGTTTCAGATACATGTTATTAGAGATAACTACAGTTTTAGAAGCTTCTAGATGAACCTGAAGCAATCTACAGATTTAATGAACATTTGCTAAGCACCTACTGGATTACAGCTGAATCCGTGTTATCCACCTTGTCAGATCACAGAGCACGTGATGAGTCGGTTAGGACCTCAGTGTTCGCTCTGGCTTAAATGTTTTTGAGAAACTCATGTCTTAGAAACTCAGTTCCCAGTGGGATGGTGTTAAGAGGTGAGGCCCAAAGAAGCTGGTCAGATCACAAGGGCTCTGTCCTCATAAGTGCACCACGTTGAGGCTATAAACTTCAGAGTGTATTTGTGATGGAAACTATGTTTGTTCTTCACTTACTCTTTGGGTCTTGTCCTCTCTTGTACTTCAGCCATCTGTCATGAATGGCATTGAAATGGCATGAAACTTTTCTTTCAGACTTGAGATCAACCACCAGCCATTGGAACCAATGGCGAAATTGATTTTCTTCCTCCTCTTCTTTTTCCTCTTTCTTTGATGTTGTTAAAGCTATCATAGTCTTCTTCTCTTTGTTCTTTTTGTGCTTGTTCTCCTCCTCCTTTTCCTCCTCCTCCTCTTCCTCTTCCTTCTCTTCATCTTCTTCTTGCTGCACGTGAAGGCACTTTCTATCATTAAAAAGGTGAAGGTTCTTGACTTAATATGAAAATAAAGCTTCATATGCTAAAATCTTTGGCAAGAACAAATTTGCACCTATGAAATCATGAAGAAGGAAAATTAAATATATGCAAGTTTTACTCTCATGTCTCTAAATGCAGTATTTATGCAGTAGACTCTCTTCTTCATGGCTTTAGACGTCCACTGAGAGTTTTGGATTCCTCATGATTGCTCTATAAAGTTGCATGTTTTCTATTGGGTTTTTCTTTCATACGATGTATTCTGATTATGCACTCCCCTCCCCCAACTCCTCGTAATATTCCTATACATTCAACTCCAAGACCTCTCTCTCTTTTTAAAAAACAAACAAACAAAAAAAGAAAACAAGAAACACACACACACATCTTACCACCATCACCACAAAACCACAAAAACAGAAACGTAAATATATACGCAAATGACCAATAAGAAAAAAAAATCCCAAACAAAGAAAAATGAGACAAAAGGTCTCCAACTTCAACTCCAAGACCTCTCTCTCTTTTTAAAAAACAAACAAACAAAAAAAGAAAACAAGAAACACACACACACACACATCTTACCACCATCACCACAAAACCACAAAAACAGAAACGTAAATATATACGCAAATGACCAATAAGGAAAAAAAATCCCAAACAAAGAAAAATGAGACAAAAGGTCTCTAAAAATACCTCTGAGTTTGTTTTTGTTGGCCCTGGGCATGGGGCCTGCACTGAAGTGTGGCTAACATACTCAGTAAGACTCCACCAGAGAAAACTAGTTTTTCCTTTGTCAGCAGGTATCCATGGCAGACAGCATGAAGATGCCTTTTAAAGAGCCTTGAACACATGCTAAAAGTTTGAACATCCTAGTAAGAGTCTCAGACAGTCCACAGGCATATTCAAATTAGAAAAGCATTGATCGAGCTAGGGAGTCTAAGATGCTGAATTTCTAAGATGCTCCTAACTGGTGATGTGCTGGTAACTACTTAGCCACTAGCTCTTGATCCAAGACCAGAAGGAGCTCACCAATTATAACTGTACTCTTCTTTCAACTACCCGCCAAGCACCAATAAGCACCAAGAAGGGACAGGCACAACTGGATCTTCTGTACTAGTACAGGTGGACTCCAGGACACTGGTTTCCTAGGTCATGTGCACTGCTGCTGCTTCATGGGTCTTCTTTGAATAGAAAGCCACCATCCCAGAGGTTCTCAGCTTTGGCTGTAGATGAGCATCATCTCTGATAGTTTTTACTACCTTTTGAGATTTAATATAATTACATCATTTCTCCTTTCCCTCCCTCTAAACCCTCGCACATACCCCTCCTTTAGTTTTTGCAACTTTAGACTCTATTTTTCACTAATATGTGAAAAATAGATATTCCTAAATATCTAAGTACAACCTGCTCGGTCTACATGATGTTCCTCACATGTATGTATGTGGATAACTAATTACTGTGCTTGTGCCTAGGGAAGGCTGTTTCTCTCTTTCTCAGTGGTGTTTTTGTTTGGTTGTTTCTGTTTGGTTTGTTTGGTTTGTTTGGTTTGTTCTGTTTTGTGAAGGGCTGCAGCCTCCTGGGTTCTCCCCATCACACTGTCCTGGTTAGTATGTCTGTTGTTGACCTCGTTCAGCTTGTGTTTAAGTAGTCATGTTGGTGAGACTCTAAAGTCAAAATGGGAGGCATGAAGGCAGTTTATGCCCAACCTCATTTACATATTAAGGAGACATTTAACACACCACCATAAAGAGGTCAAATCTGACTTTCTATCCTCCCCTTTTTCTTCTTTTTAAGTGAATTCTTCATGGAGCTCTTCACTTGGCTGACAAATTCTGGGTTTGTGTCTCCTTGCAGTGGTCCATTCTGTTTTCAGTACTTTTAAGCACAAAGAAAAGCTGTCCTTTGTTTTATTTCGGCTTTCCCTGGGCCGGGGAAATGGCTCTGGTTGAATAGGCTTGTTATTATTTATAGGACTACAAAATCATGGCCACTGAAGAGACACTGAAATGCCTTCAGAGAGATATAGAGACAGAGAGACAGAGAGACAGAGAGACAGAGAGAGAGAGAGAGACAGAGGGGGAGAGAGAGAGAGCAAGAGAGACAGAGACAGAAACAGACAGACAGACAGACAGACAGACAGACAGACAGACAGACAGACAGAATATATGAAGGACAGAGCACATGAAGAAACATCCGTCCAGGTTTATTATGGTGACCAAGGTCCTTCATGATGGTTCCTGTGAAAAGAAAATATCAAGATGGGAACTCTGGGTTCATAAGCTTAGGATTCAGCACAGCAAGCACAGTAATTAATTTCAGCACACTCCTAGGCTCAGGAGGCCTGCCTCTGGTTGTATAATAGCCCCAACCTTAGGATTATTAAAGCAGGTTTACAGTAGCTCAAGTATTAGTAGCTGATAAAAAACATAGGTTCACTTTGTAGACTTTGGAGTACTTGGGATATATTTGAAAACCATGCCCCCTAGGAAGAGAATTCCATTTCAAGAAGGCCCAGTCAAGGTGCCCATGGCACTTTATTGATTATCCAGAACAAAGTGTATCTAACACATACCTGTAAGGCAGATGTTAAGACATCAAGTTCACGAATGTAGGAACATGATTAAAACAACTTCATAATGAGATATAAATTACTTGGAGCCCTTCTGTTCTTCCTTGGGATCTGTGAAATCTAAGAATAGATATTTGTTAAGACAAATGACTGTCTAGTTGATTCAGTCCTTATTGTATCTTGTTGAAGAATTTACCCTTGTATTCAATTAGCAAAGTCAGTATGTCGCTGCACACCAGGCAGAGTGGCAGGTGCTGGAGGAGAGAAAAGTGCCCAGGAAGGAAAGTCGATGGAAAAAAAGTACGTGACCTGACCCAGACCGTCTTTTTCTGAGTCTTGCTATGAGACCAGCACACACACAGTTGGGGTCGGGGATCATCCCAGTCACCTCAACAGGAGCTGAGAGGCAGACAAATCAAAGTCAAGCACAGACCTGAGAAATGCTGATTCTCTGCAAAGTTGACTGAAAAAAGAAAAAAAAAGAGCCATCTGCTTAGCAGACCAGAACTGAAAGTGGCATGCAGGGGGTTTGGGGAGGGTGGTCTGAACTAGAGTTTAACTTGAACTATTTATTTTCCAGAGGAAGGCTCCTTCCTTGGCTTGATGGTCAGCTACTAGAACTCCTTCAGTGTAACAAGAACATATCCTGGTGAGTTAAGCCATAAAGACATTTATCAGTTACTCTGCAGGAAGTCAAGAGGTAGGTGGCCCCATAGTCATCTTAGTATTTGCGACAGCTGGAAGAAATGGACATGTCTTTCAGCAAGAGTCCCAAAGTAACTGTTCAACCCCTGGGTCTGGACTGCCTGGCATCATGCCTGGGTTAATTCAGTGTGCCTGGGGACAAGGTTACACAGGTTGGCAGCCTGAGCTTATAGAGAAAGTGGGCACTTTCACTCACATTCTTCTATTGTTCCTAACCAAGATAACTCGAAGGATGAAAGACCTTGTAGAATAGAAATTAGGGACCACAACTGTGCACTCTACCCACTCTGCAAACCAAGCAGTTTCTGGTTGATCTGGCAATTGACTTCCAGATGCACATGTCAAATGGACAGGATCTACAGACTCACCAATCCAAGTCCAACTCGGATCTTTCTGTATAAAATCATGAGCTAGATAAATCAGTCGACTAAATTTGGGATGCTTTGTTGCCCAGCAAACCCTAGTAAGTATGGCATCTGCATCCCTCCCCATCCTTTCAAGTAGGAAGGGTGTGGAAAGGACAGGAAGAGAAGGCAACGATTTCTGCTTCAGCTTTTGACTGTAATGCAAAACATATCTCAGCTCCTAGCACATCTGTTGTGTGTCCCACAAGCTCTGACTCTGGACATGGCCTCCTTGAAGGGAAACGATGCAGTGCACGCACAGGCATGAGTTAACTGTAAGGTGCTTACGTTAATAGCATTGCATTATCTCATTATTTTTCCTACTTCTTACCTCTAGCAGGATTCCTTAACATACCTGTTTCTAGATGAGGTTAAATCCAACCTAGACAAGTTGAAGATGAAGTGAAGATGAAGTTCACTTGAAAAGGGGTAGAAATATTTAGCAGACTGACCGTCAGTGGGAAGAGAGCCTACTGATGTTAATGCAGAAGTGGATGTGTGTGTGTAAGAATCCTCATATCCTAAGCAAGCGAGTCAAATGTCTAAGAACAGATGTAAAGGTAGCAGAAGCCTGGGAAAAAGACTAGTGGTCAGAACATTTTAATAATTGAAGACTAGCTGGCATTTAGTTCCAAAGAAAGGGCATGTGTATAGGGATATAGTTCCTACACTTGCAAGATCAAGCCAATCTAGGACATGACGCCAAGCATCTGACATGGGAGAAAAAGCCCTGAATGTTTGTTTTCTGTAAGCTTCTGAAGACAAAATAAAAGTATACCCATTTGGGAAGAGGCCATTGCATAGGACCATCTGCACAGCAGGGAGGAGCCTCTAGGACCATTGATCAGTGGTTTTATATTTATCATTCTGATAGTAGAAAATCCATATGCTAATACCAGTTACTTGGTTTATTTTTTATAGTAATATTCATGAAGAGAAGATAAAAGCATTCTGAGCTAGTCAAAAGTGTAATGCTATTAAAAGAACAATTTATAATTGGGATTCTATGAGCTGGCAACTGAGCTGTAGTCATTTCTGTAATGAGCTGTCAAAACAAGGAGTTTTGTATTACTTGTGGAACAAAATCAAATACAAGGAGATGAAGGAAACTTGCAACACCCTATCTCATTTGGGGTTGAAACAGATATCCCCTCACTGAAGTCTTTTACATTCTGCCAGCCCTTGAGAAAACCATAGACACAAGTGGTCCTCATGTGCATGTAATACGGAAATGCAGTAGGTCATTACTTTGGGAACAAACAGATCTGAGTTCCACACGAGGAACTGTAGACTTGAATCCTGGCCTCAATGGTTACTTGCTGCCTTCAGGAATCAAGAGATTATGTTTCTTGATGTGTTCTAGATGAACACATGTGGTCATTTGTAAGGAATAAGAAATATATCACAGGTGGATACCATAATATCCAATACCTTTAAAATCTGAGATGAACTACATATGGCAGTGCATGCCTGTAATCCCAGACTTGGGAGCCAAAGGGAGGAAGGTCAGGAGTTCAAGACTGTCTTTGGTTAGATTAAGACCAACCTAGGCTACATGAAAAACTATTGTAAAATAGTAATGGTGGTGGTAATGGTGGTGGTAGTAGTAGTAATAGTAGTAGTAGTAATAGCAGTGATCATCATCATCATCATCATCATCATCATCATCATCATCATCTGAGATTATCTGAGATATAATAAAAATGACTCATTTAGCTAACAACATCAGACCTATTCAAAACTAGACAAACTGACATCATCTTTCCAAAATTCCCCCTCTTTCCTCCCCATGCACAGGTTATTTATTTTACTCTCCTCTCTTCTCTCTGTACCCATCCTATTTTCTCCTACCCCTAGGAATGTGATTACAGTATTCAGTTTCCAAAGCAACAAACAAGTAATCTTAATAACTCATAAATTTATATGCAGCAGTGATTCAAACTAGCAATGCTCATTGTTGTGATATGTTCCTAATCTCAAAGACCCTAGGGAAAAGGCCAAGCCTATAGCATAGGTATGAAGTATTCACCAATCACAAACTTCCATACTGTTGATTTTCCTCAGACAGACGTGTGCCTTTTTCCATTCAAGAGCTGTGTGCTTTGGCCCTGTGCAGAGACTTATTGGCCATCGTGGAAAAACCGCTGCTGAGAACTGAGTGTGGCTATACAGATGTTGTCTGTAAAGAAATTTCTCTTGCCTTGTGTTTCCTGTCAGCAGTTATGAATCCAGTATTCATTGGTAGAGTTATCTGAGGCTTTACTGTGTGAATACTAACACAACTGAACAATGGACAAAAACTGACCAACGAGAAGGACCCAGATGCCACTGAGCTTAGTGAGAGAGAAACATTTAAGTCCTTTGTAGGTCTTAAGGTCCTTTGCCTACAGTATGTTCCCCGATGTTCATGACCATGCAAGCAGAATATACCACATCTCAGGAAGACAAAAAGGAGAGTCCACTACATGTCTTCATTTGGATCTCTTCATCTTCTGTCTGGGAAAGACTGCAAGCCATAGGCCCTGTCCTTTGAGCTGCAGTTCCCTCACTGCCCCAGTCACCTTGTTTGGACACATCAGACCATGTTAGATTGCTGCTAACAAACCTCTTGTATCTCCCACCGTGGCAGACATTCCATGGTATAGAGCATAAAGCTATTGTAACTATTTGATTTTCAATGGTCTTGACCTAAATATCTCCTCCCTATTATCTATCCAGTAAGTCATAATTTCTCAGAAATGTCAACATCTCCCAAATGACTCTCATTCTATGGCAAGAAAAAAGGACATCATGAACCATGAGTCCCTGTTATTATTAGAAAGTTCTCTTTACCTCCACATACACTAATGTTGAGGTCACCTCAAGCTTTATTCTCTTGTCTACCATCCATGCCCTCACTTCTGAACATTACAGGTTCCATTTCCTCACATGCAAAGTACCTTATTTTCATCCCAATGGGCCCCTGCTACACAACACTAGAATTAAGTTCAGTTCAGATCTTACCTTTCAGGAGCGATCCTTCAAGGTGGAATTATTTCTTTCTACCTCCGTTCCACCAGATTGTTTCCCGTAAATTGGTAGTATTTATCACACAACATGATTTCCTCAGTTATCAGTTTTATGTTCTGGTTTGTGAGCTCCCTAAGAATTCCACCACAGGAAGTGAGCCTGGGCTACAGTGACCGAGCATTGAGCTTGGGGACTTTGGCTCAATTCCCAGCTCTGCTATTTATAAAAAGTGTGAATTACATTTGGAGCTTAGAATATATAGAGTGGTTGGGTGAGTAGATGTATGTTAAAGTGGCATGTTTCCATTTAATCACTACTTTAGTGATATAAAGGCAGATTTTTTAATCCAATGTAGAAACATGAACTATTTATGTACTTTGCACCTTCAATATGTATACTTGCTAATCCTTAATAGAATTGCTACCAAGTAAAAACAATAAACACGAAAATAGAGATTCTCAGAAGAAAACTTTTAGTCTTCAATAGTATGAATATTCTAATATTGGAACTGTACAGCCATGTTTTGAATATCTAAAAGTAGAGTTAGCAAATGCGTTTTGTAAGAAAGCAGAGTAAATAACTTAGGCCTTACAGTTCAAAGGTACATCACAAAAACTAAACTTTTCTAGTATAGTGTCAAAGCCCCACAGAATGGCTGTGTTCCAGGAGAACGTCTCAAAAACAAATTTGGATCATGGACCTTCCTTGCCAACCTCTGTAAATCTCTTTACTTTGTTCTGATATGCTTGGATGCTCCAGTGGTATTATCTATACTCCTTGCGTTATATTTGAAGGTCTTCTTTATATGATCAGTTTTTTCAAGGTTTTTCTATTGACCTGCCTCTTTTTCTTTAAAAAATAAAGGCATATAAATCCTTCTGTTATCCAAGTAACTTGATAATTTTCTTCCACACTTCCCTTTATATATTAGAAAAGTAGTTTTTCTAATAAGCTTTCAAATCAGCAAACGTTTGTGGTTCTTTGAATCTTAATTGTTCCCCCAAAAGCGCACACTTTGGTGGCTTGGTCATGAGGAAGCACGACATACCATGGGAGTTGGGACTTGGGAGGAAGAAGTCAGAATGACTTTCCAGGATAATGAGACTCCTGCTACTTCTCAACAACCGTGGCGGGAATAGTTTTGACAGCTCACGCTCTCTGCTATGATATTCACTCTCTCCACAGGCAGAGGGCAACAGGACCAAACCATGATGGAGCCAAACCTCTTAAACCAAGTTCCCCTGTAAGCCATTAATCATTTGATATTGCTTTGCTTTTCTTTATAGAAAAGGCATCTAGAAATAGCATGTATCTGTACTGGGGCAGGAAGGGAAAGCGGACTTTCTTCCTGGAGAAATTGCTTTGACTGTTTTACTAATTGAGTAGACCATATCTATTTATGAGTGCTTATGAAATGCTGTCTGTGGGTATGGTAGAGATCAACACTTGTTCAGGGTTTTGTGACTTTAAGGTTTTCTTCTTCCCCCAAGTCTCAGACACCTTTGTTATATTAAGTATCGGACGCCGTGTGGGTAAGTCTGTAAGTGACGGTATTTTTTCCTAACAGTCAGTCTAACAGTCAGTGCTGAGGAACTTACACAGAACTTCCTTACACCTTTATGACTCCTCTTAGCAACTCAAATAGGTTTTACATGTTTTTCTCCAGATTTCAACTTACTCGGCATTCAAATGATGATGAATCTTTCTTTGTGTTTCTAACACTGTTTTTTCTTTTCTCCTTCTTCCACCCTTCCCCATCTCCATGGCCCCACCCCTTCCTTTCCTTTAGTCTTACTACATGTTGTAATCTAATGACATGAAGGCTGCCGGGTACCATGTTATAAGAAGAAATAATATTTACTCTGGGTCTTTAACTTTTTACATTTTGACTGACAGGCAGTGATAACTATGCAGGTTTACTATGCAGGTATGTAGAATGCTGTGACTTACTTATTCATTGGGCAATGCTCTAATTAGGGTAATTAACATATTATTTTAAATTTACTACGTCTTTCTGGTGAATCCATTTCAAATCTATTCTTCTAGCTCTCTTGAGTTACATAGCACACCACTGTTAACTGCGTTCACCTATCAGGCTACAGAATACCCGGAGTTATTGCTCCCATCTCACTGTACCACTATGCTTTGCGATCAATCCCTCCCCATTCCCTATAGTTTGTACCTTTCCCAGCCTCTGGTAACAACCTTGACCTTAATGGCATCGGCTTTTGAAAATTCCACAGATAAGGTTATGAAGTATATGCCTTTCCATGCATGATGTGTTTTATTCAGCGACAATATCCTCTGGGTCTTAACTGTGTTGTAGTATGTGAAAAGGTTTCTCCTTTCATGGATTTGTAGTATTTCATAGCATGCATATTACCCATTGTCATTGTCCATTCTTCTATTTAAGGATTTAAGTCGGTTCCTAACCCATCTACTGCAAATACTGGTGCAATAAGCATTCACGTGTGTACATCTCTAATGTATGGACTTCGTTTCCTTCGGGAAGTGAGATGGTAGCAATGTATGTCAGTTCTATTAAGTTTCTCTAGAAACGTCCACACAGATTTCCAGAAGGCAGTGAAAATGTACATGTCGTTCAGCAGTTTCCCTTACTCTGTTTTCCCAACATCATCTTCCTTTTGTCTTTTTGATAGTAAGCACAGATGCTTTGTCCTTCTGGGTTCTGCGTTTTGCTGAGAAATGACACAGTTTGCATACCTGTTCTTCATTGTCTTCTCTGTCTTTGAGAGAAGTCAATGGACATATGTAACTCATGTATTGTTTTGTTTTTTAAAGCTGGATGATATGTGAGGGCCTGTGGCTGGTGTCTTGTCTTTTTTTCTAACTTTTTAAAGATCATTTTGTGTTCTGAATGTTAATTCATTGCCGTAGTGTTAGACAATCCCCATTCTGTACATTACAGTGTTAGCTGTGTCAACTGTTTTCCTTTCTGTGCAGAAGTTTAGCCTGATGTAAGAGGTTATTGGTTTTGTTACTTGGGCAGTCCTTTCAAAGAAGCCTTTACCAAGGGCAAGGGACTAAAACACTTCCTTATTTCTTTCTAGTCCTTTGATAACTTAAGATTTGACATTTGCGTGAATATTTGTAGTTGGTAGAAGCCAGACTTCCTATTTTTACTCTTTATCACGTGAGTATCCAATTTTCTTGGCAACATTTATTGAAAATTTGCCTTTTCTTAATTTTGTACTCTTACCTCCTTTATCAAAAATATGTTGACTATAAATTATTTCTTACCTTTCAGTTCTGTTTCTGGCCTAAATATCAGTTATTACACCAGTGCTTTACTGATTTAGTTACTATAGTTTTGAAGTATATTTTGCAGTAAGAAAGTATAATACCTTTAGCTTTCTTCATTTGGCTCAAGATTGGTTAAGGACTTTTGCTTTTGTGGCTCTGTATGAAGTTTGCATTTTTTTCTAACTCTATAGAGAAAGGCATTGGTATTTAAGTAGGGGCTAGACACAGCTCACTTCAAGTATTCTGGATATTTTGACTATTCTAGTCCAGGAACATAAATGTGAGTTTTAATCTTCAGTGCAACTTGATGGGATTTAGAGTCACCAGGGAGACTAACTTCTGATCATGTCTGTGGGAGTATATTCAGAGGTTTGCCTTGAGGGAAAAGACCTACCCTGAGTGTGTGGCACCATTGCATGATCTGGGATCTGAGACTACCAGAAAGGAGAAAGAAGTAGGAAGCCGGCACTCATCACTCCTTGTGCCCTGATAATTATAAGAGATACAATCAAGAGGCAGGGATCACATGACCTGGCTCACTTTTCAACCACTATACCTCCCCTGCTGTGACTTACTACACTACAACTGAAATAAACCCTTCTTCTCATAGCCTTTGGTGGGTATTTTGCCACAGTAATAAGAAAAGGAACCAAGACAATGGCTTATCTTTCCATTTGCTTCTGTCTCTTCTATTTTCTTCATCCATGCTTTGTACTTTACAGAGCAGAAATCTTTCATGTTAGGTTAATTTTTCTTAGCTGCTTTTGTAGCATTTTAAGTGGAATTCTCTTGAATTCATTTTTGGATAGCTTATAATTAGTTCATAGGGAGGCTACTTTGTTCAATTTGTGTATTATTTGCAACATGTTTTTCACTGACTCTAGCTCTGTCTATAAACAAGAATATGTTACTTGCAAACTGTAGTGAGAATTTTGGTTTCTTTTAAAAAAACAGTTATGTTATGTATTTATGTTCTAATCCAAGGTGTGAGATTTGGGGCTGCTTCAGATTGTTTGTAACCGCTATAGTTTGCTTATTGCTCTAGTAGAGGGCATGATTTTATTTTGCAATGAAACTTTTCTTTTTATTGTATAAAATTATCATTTTATATTAATTTTATACACATATCATTTTCTCTTTTTTAGACTTTCAAATTTTATTATTTATATATTTTTAATCTTTTCACTTTACATCCCATGCACTTCCCCACCTCCTGGTCATCTCCTCCCACAGTCTTTCTTCCTATCCTGCCTCCTCTTCTCCTCTAAGACGAGTAGGAGCCCATGAGTATTCATTCACCTGGCACACAAAGTCTCTGCTGGGCTAGACTCATCCTCTCCCACTGAGGCCCAATAATTCAGCCCAGCTAGAAGAATATGTCCCTTCAGTAGGCAACACCCTTTGGGATAGCCTCCTCGCCAGTTGTTCGGGACCCACATGAAGACCAAGCTGCACATCTGCTACATATGTATGGGGAGGCCTAGGCCCAACCCATGTATGTTTCTTGGTTGTTGGGCCATCTCTGCAACCCATCCACAAAATTTTAACCCAAAATTTATCCTGTCTACAAGACATGTAGGAACAGGGGATAGAGCAGAGACTTGAGAGAATGGCCAACTATTAACTGGCCCAACTTGAGGCCAGTTCCATGGGAAAATCCTAACACTGTTAATAATACTCTGTTATGCTTACAGACAGGAGTCTATCATGGCTGTCCTCTGACTCAGACAGATGCAGACACCCACAATCAAACAGTAGATGGAACTTGAGGACTTACTGAAGAGTATGGGGAAGTATTGCAGACCCAAAAGGGGATAGAAACTCCAAAGGAAAACCAAAAAATGTCAACCCTTGGGGTTTTCAGGGACTCAACCACCATCCAAAGAGGAGGTATACTTTTTAACAGCTGCAGAGAGTTCACACACCTCTATCTTAAAATGGTATAGAAGTGCCAGGGAAGTTGCTGCTCCTTTCCTGCCATTGGTCTCTCCTGCTACTACTTCATGACATTTCCTTCACTACTTTTGCTATTGCCAGTTGCTGGATTGCTCATTGCTGGTCAGAGCTGTTCTGACAACTAAGATTGGACTTGACCCAGTGAACTCAATGCCTCTGATCAGCAAGAAGTAATCTAAATAGATCCATACCCCCTTTCCACCCTAACCTTCTTTCTCTCCTAACTACTGGGGGGATGAAAAGGATTAGGGTCGAAGGGATAAGGCTGAAGAAGGGTGGTAGATATATGAACACAGTAAAGTAGCCAAAAATTATGGCTACAGCAAACCAGTACACTTTGACTTTCCCCCCTCATAATGTAGACGTTCTTTATGTTTTTTCTTATGCCTAGTTGTTCAGGCTAGGGCTATGTTAAGTAAAAGTGGGTGAAAGTTTGAACCAATGTCTTGTTCTTAACCTTAATAGAATAGTTTCAGGATAACATTAGTTTGTTGAATAGAGCTTTCAGTGAGATATGTTTCCTCTATACCCAATTTATCACAGGACACTTTAATATCATGAAATGATGTTAACTTTACCGATAGCTCTTTTTCTGCATCTACTTAAAGATTCGTAATTTTTGGGTCTTTGATCTTGTTGCTGTGCTGTTTCTAGATCTCTTACTTCTATGACCAAGTACCTTCAGAAAGTTTCATTTTGCTCATGGTTTCCAAGGTTTTACTCCGTGTGACAGGGAGGGCATGGTGAAGCAGCTCCCGTTGTGATGGACGGGAAACAGAACATCAACAGGAAGAGAGATGAACAAGACATACCCAAAGGAAAAATGCCCAGTCACCTGCTTCTGCCAATCCAGACGCACCCTCTGTATCTGTTCAAATTTAGAATCCATCATAACCCATTATTAGATTAGGCCATTTGTTAGGTCAGAGTACTTCAGATCTAATCACCTCTAAAAAATGCCCCCATATACTGAGAGATGTGCTTTGAGAATATCCAAGACACCTCTCTTTGAGATTCCACCTTACCCCAGTCAGAATGACAGTCATTAAGACAATAAATGAGTAAAGTTGGTGAAGATGCGGGGAAAGACACCCTTGATAAATTTCTGGTGGAATATAAATTATTCCAGCCACTATGGAAATCTGTCAGGAGATTTTCCCCAACAATTAGACTAACCTCATGATCCAGTGATATAATTTCTGAATATTTTCCCTAGAAAACTTCATGTTAACCTATCAAAGAGAGCTCTTTAAATCAGCATGTATTCAAAATAGACAGTGTGGAACCAACCTAGATGTCAGTTGGCTATGATGGATAAAGAAAATACAACACACACACACACACACACACACACACACACACACACACACACACACACACACTGGGATTAAGTCAAGCTTACAAAGACAAGTGTCACATGTTTTCTATCATTTATGAATCCTAGAGGAGGGTGAGAGGGTAGATAAGCCCTTCCCCTAAACTCCTCCCATTTGGTTTACAAGTTCTGTAGCCAGCATCCAAACCCTCTCAGTTTCTCTTGACCTAACTTTCTCTTTTACAGATGTCTTTAGATGATAATTTCTTATCATGTTACTTTCTTAGGTCCTAACTGGCCTCTCTCCATCTTCTTTTTTTTTTCTCAGAGCTGAGGACCGAACCCAGGGCCTTGTGATTGCTAGGCAAGCGCTCTACCACTGAGCTAAATCCCCAACCCCTCTCTCCATCTTCTGTTTCTTCCAGCTGGTCCTTCACTTTACAGTAGCCAAAGATAGCTAAGTGTAAATAGGATCGTGTCACTTCTCAGTTAAAAAAATAAAAAATAAAATAAAAATCATGGCTTTTCTTTAAAAATCATTTTTTTTCTTTAAAGGTTAACATCCTTTCATATCCTACTTTCTTTCTACCTACCCATTTTATTCCCAACCAAAAACAGATCACAACCACGTTGGTGATTCACTTCTAGAAGCCATCTGCATTCTCTTCTGCTTCACTCCTCCTCTTGTCTCACAGGGAACAGGCTGTTTAACCCCACTAGGGGACACCACTAACGCCTTGTCCCAGGAGCTGCCTTCTCAATTTCTTCATAAGCTTTCCTGTGTTTTTCCATAGAGCCCTGGCTTTATAAAATTAGAAAGAAATGTATTCATGTCTTCTCTATGAGGACAAGATTATGTGTATGTCTGATTTGTAGCCATCAGGAATAACTAAGACATACACTTTAATGGAAAGATGGATATGACTGAACAATGCACCACAATCAAAGCCAGCATTTCCAGCCCATCTGGGTTTGTTTTGTTTTGTTTTGTTTTGTTTTTAATGCTTCTTGGTTTACATAACTTCTAATCTTCGTTACCTTGGAATGTACTATAAAAACTTTTAATCAAAACTGAAAAAAAAAAACTTCCTAAAGAAATTGTAGCTACTTCCTTCTCTAATGGGGCTATCACATAGCCTAATGATATTACTATGAAAGAGATTTTTTTCAAAGAGGCTCTTCATTAAATCATCTCCCTTTATGAAGCAATTTTAATAATAGCAATAACATTTTCAAAACCAGTTGTGCAGATTATATATATATACATATATATGCATAATGCAAATAATCATATGTATATTTTATATGCCTAGGGTTAAGCACTTAAATAAATCACATGGTAAAACCCAGATGTGGTCTTAAACTTGTGTGGGAATCCTATTATAGGTGAGCCATGCTGCATTTACTCTCCAATGGGTAGAATTAGGAGGGAGGGATGATAAAGTAATTAACACTCCGAAACTTGAAGCTATAGTACAGAGATTAGAATACTTGTCTTACAGTGTTGAGAGGATTAATTAGAACAATCCTAGAGTTGCCTGGATAACACTGGAACATAAAAGGCGTCAGTCAATAGCAGCCATTATTTTTATCGTGTTATTATGGTTATCAACATCCCTTTAAAGTCAAAGGGGAATACCATTCCATGTGTATGGAGCTAATAATCACCGACGGGTGATTTACTCAGATGATCACTTTTTGGTGCATGCGTGTGAAATGGCCACAATTTTGCAGCCCTAGAAATGATTGTCCTTACTGCCAACTGTATAAAGTCCTGGTGTTCTTGCAAGGTTTTCAGAATCTTTTTTTTTAATGAATGAGGCAATTTATTAGCCCAGCATCCTTAGTTCTAATGCTTCTTGTTGGCAGCTGCCTCCTGTCCGGCGATCCTGTCCGGCGATCCTGTCCAGATCTCTCTGTCCCTGAGGTGTTAGCTTGCAGCCCCCATCTTGGTCCTTTTCCACCATTTTCAGCCCCTCCAGGGCTTGTAGGACACGGTGGGCCACACTCTTAGAGCCTCTACTGAAATGGCTGGGCCTGACACCGTTTCTCTGCCGTCCTCCGTAGATCTTGGTCATGGAACCAACCCCTGCACCACCACGGAGGTACAGGTGCCGTGCTGTGGAAGCAGCTCGTGTGTAGAACCAGTTCTCATCATATGGGGCAAGCTCTTTATGTTTGGTCAGCTTGACTGTGTCCACCCATTCGGAAACTTTCAGCTTCCCAGACTTTTTGAGGAAGGCTGCCAGAGCTCTGATGAACTCCTGCTGGTTAACATCTTTTACAGTAACTCCAGGCATCGTGCGGCCTCTGCGCTGCCAGCCAGGGGAAAGGGAACGACCCAGAATCCTTTAAAACTATGGGCAGAGCACATCAATACAGAAGGAAAAATACAGAAATGTCCGGACATACAGAATTAAAACTTGCCATCACTTATAAATAAAAATGGAAGTGATGGAGAGCTGTATCTCATTATTATCAAATTAATGATGTTTAACTGGTTTTGTGATAAAATTTCCCATGGGTCACGATTCAATGAAATTGGGACTCTGGTGTCATATTTAAAAAAATATATACTATGTTTAAACATATGTAAGGGATTCAGGTTGATTTTTACTCATTATTTTCTACACTTGACAGTATCAGTAATATTTTAGCCAGCATACGCTAAGCATTTTATATGGATTACCTTAGAAAAACATTCAGAAACTGCTCACCACAGCATTGTTCATAATTTCACAATCCTCATAATAATATAAAAGTCTATCCACTAGAAGGTAGCCTCCGTAGGCACACAGTGCTGTTACCAGAAGACATGGGTATTGAATAAAAGTCTCAGTGTCAGGTATGGCATAGCTGTCCACAAGTTATTACTCAGGGAGGTCTCCCATGGCTCCAAGATAATACAAGCAATTGCCGTTCCCCTTGGTCTTTCATCATAACTAGATGGGAAGTTCCTAATACTGAATACACTACACACTTTGACTGTAGAACTTGGAAAAGTCAACCTAGAACCCACCAGAAAATTTCTTTTTACTGGCTTTATGTCATTGTGCCAGAAGATGCTACTCAGGCTGTTGAAAGAGAAAAAAAAATCAATGCTATTACCCAGTGCTAAATTCTGTACATTTCAATTCCAACCTGTCAGGCAAGATGCATCCACTTTCACAATAGTGACTTGACTACTATCTGGTTAATCAGCGACTTTATTATTGATTTGAGGCCAGCTCCACAGGATCGAATTCATGGCTGGTAATGTAAATGTGGCTGGAGAAGGAGGTATCAGTCCTAGGGTAACTGCCTATTTTTGTTCTGTAAAATGACTATGTTGCTAAACTGTCACCTAAATATATATGATCAGTGCAAAGGTTTGGGTGGTTTTCAACCTTGGTCAGAGAAGGTTTTCAGAGTGGGCAGTCGTTAATGCAGAAACTAAAAACTGGTCATCGTGCTAAGAATAAGTGACATATATATATATGTATATATGTATATATATGTGTATATATAGAGAGAGAGAAGAGGAAGAAGAAGAAGAAGAAGAAGAAGAAGAAGAAGAAGAAGAAGAAGAAGAAGAAGAAGAAGAAGAAGAAGAAGATGATGATGATGATGATATATGGAAAGTTTAGCTATAAATAGTGTTGGGTGTGGGTTCCTTCTCCTACAGTGAGCCTTAGATCCAATCAGACATTGTTTGGCTATGCTTACCCATTCTGTGCTACCACCGCCCTAGCATATTTTACAGGCAGTATAGATTGTAGGTCAAAGGTTTTGTAGCGGGCTGGGTGTCTGCGTTTCTCTTTCAGTGGCCTGAGGAATACCTTCCTACACCAAAGAGACGAGAGTGTAGGAGTGAGGAACCAGCTCAACTTCTCCAATGTTCAATGAGTTGTGTGGACATTGTCCTTGGAAATGGGGCCCTGGTGTGAGTTTTCAGAGAGCAGCATTTGTCTTAGCAACTAGCTGAGAAGTTTGGAGATTTTCCTGAGACCTTGTTGGCCAACAACTCAAATGAATGCACTGTACTTGAACCACCAGAACCTAGCTATAAGAGATGGCCAGTTGGACCCTGTATCCCCCATTATTAGAGTCTTCATTAGGATCACCTTCATAAATTCCCACTTTCCACACCATACTCCAAATCCCCCTCCCAAAATTCCAATCATCTCTCCCAGCACTCTCTCTAGGGTAGCTGGGTTCTAATGGCTGTTGTTGTTTATGTTTCTACACGGGTGTCTCAGCATCTGGGTTTGGGATGATTAAATGTTTATTTGCTGATTACTGTATTTGTCTTTGATGGATGGGTGTTTCATCCCTTGGTTTCTGTTTCCACTCTGGATTACTGAAATGTGATATCTGTGCTTTGCCTGTTTTCCTGGCCTCTTCAGCTGGTGTGTTCACAGGGATTGCCTGCTATTTCTCATGGCTGGGTAACTGGGAAGAGTTAGGGGAAGGAAGAAAAGGTCTTTGTGATCTATTGGGGATGGGGTCAGAGTAAAAGGGATATCATAAAAGGTTTCCAGATAGAGCTGGGGATAAAACTAGGGGAATTAGATCTCAGGAGCAGTGGAAGCTTGAGTCTATCTTCAGCCTACTTGTTGCCCTAGGAGTAGCTGCCCTTGGGTTATCTGTTTTAGTTGTAGTCTGGAACAAAGCAATAAGGTAGGGGATGGAAACTCAAGACGGATGATCAAAATGCAAATGCTTCACTCCTTCTTTAAAAGGGAAACAAGAATACCCTTGGCAGGGAATAGGGAGGCAAAGATTAAAACAGAGGCAGAAGGAACACCCATTCAGAGCCTGCCCCACACGTGGCCCATACATATACAGCCACCCAATTAGACAAGATGGATGAAGCAAAGAAGTGCAGGCAGACAGGAGTCGGACGTAGATCGCTCCTGAGAGACACAGCCAGAATACAGCAAACACAGAGGCGAATGCCAGCAGCAAACCACTGAACTGAGAACAGGACCCCCGTTGAAGGAATCAGAGAAAGGACTGGAAGAGCTTGAAGGGGCCTGAGACCTCATATGAACAACAATGCCAAGCAACCAGAGCTTCCAGGGACTAAGCCACTACCCTAAGACTATACATGGACTGACCCTGGGCTCCAACTTCATAGGTAGCAATGAATATCCTAGTAAGGGCACCAGTGGAAGGGGAAGCCCTGGGTCCTGCTAAGACTGAACCCCCAGTGAACGTGAAATTTCTTTTACTATATTCTCTTTGTCCATGTTCTTCACGATCCAGTCTTTGAATTCCAGCTTAAATAATCTACTCAAAGAAAGCTTCCTAGTATATAAGAAGGTTGGGCTTTTTTAAAGGAAAGTTTATTGCTTCTTGAGTTTGCTTCCAAGAAAGCATTCTTTACTCCGACTTACAGTATGACTTTAAAATCAGGCATTTGCCAAGTTTTTAATCTTCTACCAATTTTTTTAGTATAATGCATAGTACTGGGCATATTTTATAAGCTTATGATAGATTGATAATGAATATGACAGAAAATAGATATGACAGATAAATAGGTCGATAGATAGATGATAGAGATAGATAGATAGATAGATAGATAGATAGATAGATAGATAGATAGATAGATAGGTAGGTAGGTAGGTAGATAGATAGATAGATAGATAGATAGATAGATAGATAGATAGATAGGTAGGTAGGTAGGTAGGTAGATAGATAGATAGATAGATAGATAGATAGATAGATAGATAGATAGATAGGTAGATAGATAGATGTGCAGTAAGTGGGATTGATAAAGAAGTGATTTGAATGGATGGAACATATGGATAATGGTTGTGTATGACATAAATCAAAGTCAATGTACAATGCAATGTATACAATAAAAATTAGGAGGGTCTTTGAAGTAAGAATGAGGAATGTGCAAGTGACTAACTGCCTAACAGTTCTTGGCTAAAGAATATCAATGTCAGGTCTAATGAGATGAAAAAAATAAGACACAGATTTCTTCTGTTTAAAAACACATTTAAATTTTAAAAAACATGGATACAGAATATATCTACCAGGGTCTTTGTATGAATGAATTCTAATGAAAAGGCTCATCTTGGAAGTTAGCGTTGAGGCTTCTTTGATAAGTTTTTGAGTTTTCAGACTTTTTAAGAGGTTTCAAGCAGAGGCCAATCTCGAAATAACTTCAGCCCACAGCACGGAGAGCCCTAGCACCTGAGTCTTACCAGCATGCTTTCCACGATGCCCAAATACTATTATTTTTCATTAAACCTCTAGAAAAGTTTTCACCCTGCCCTAATTTTTACCAGTGCATCTAATAGACCAGGATTAAACTGCAGGGTGCATGAGAACATAAGTCTCATTCCTTTCATTCCTTGTAATACGAGGAGTTGTAGTCTTTCCAGCTGTAATAACCTCAAGACTTCAACAAAATTGAAAACCCTTAAATAGCCTTTCACAACCTTTCAGTGGAGTAATGAAGTTTTAAGTGCTCGCTGGGGACTTTCCAGTTCAGAAAAAAATCTAAGCAGCAGTAGATATTAAAATCTAATGTTTACTTCAACTCCTTTACCACCTAATGGCTTTTTCTGACAGTGTAATTTTTAAAAGGTTGGGTTTCATTTATTAATACAGTGTGGTCATGCTGGACAGCTTTCTTCTTTAAGGACTCTGGTGGGAGTCTTATGGTTAAAGCTTGGTTGAAAGCGTGAGGGATCAGCAGGGGAAGGAAAACAAGAAACCCACAAAAGGAATTGGGGCAAGCTGGAGCCAAGCAGGTTGTTTTGAGTTTAGAAAATAGGGGGAAGTCCTCTCTTTATGGCTCAAACACTACGGGAGGTTGAAAAACCAAAGGCAGGCTCCTGGGAGCCTGTCACTCTTGCTTGTGAGCTACTTGAGGCTACACAGTTCCTCACCAACCCAAAGGGCTGCCTAAGAACCCAGCCATTTGCTCAGATGGTGGGAGCCAGATGCTCCACCTGGAGCTGCTCTGTCTGGGGCCAATGAGCAACAAACAAACTGGTCTGAAGGACAGAGAGGATATGATCTCATGAGATTCCAGTCCACGTCCTCTGCTGCTGTTTTTGAAAGTCGTATGCAGAGCCAGAGTGGGGGTCCAACTGAGTGAAACCATAAAACAAATGCCCTCTTCTCACATGCATTATGTCTCGGTGCAGCTAATAGATATTTGCAGGATAAGTGGGCTACAGTGGGAAGGGGCAGGATTTATTTCCATTGACTTTGATGTAGTTAAGTGACTCTCAGGTATATGCACATATATTTTTTCAACATGCTGTTTTAAATTATAAAATAAGAGTGTCAGTTGAGTGCATAATTGGAAACAATAAGGGAAAGTGAAGGAGCTTGACATCCATAAAGGATAGAGAGACTGGCATGTTATTCGTCTTCATGTTTCACAAATAGAACATGCTGCTCCCTCGTGTACACACGGTCCTCCAAGATTGGAGTCTCATCCTAACAGATAAAGCAATTTCAGACAATGTAGAGCAGCTATTAAATTATTCCTACAACAATTGTGTAATAGAATCAGGACTCATCATTGCTTTCTGGAACAGGTTTCTAATTCTTATAGCTAGCTCTCCAGAGTCACATAAAAAAGCCAAAGCGACCAAGTATGAAATCCTCACAGAGGGAGGGGGAGGTATTTAGGATCCAACCGTCTATGTATTTTACTTAATTTTAGATTAAGGAGGTTTTGTTAATGTCTTCTTTTAGAACATAATGATTACATGATAGTTCCTTTGTTACTTTGCTATAAAATTTCCATAAGGGTTCAAATAACTGCTATCATAAACTTTTTCTACTCGGCAGGCTCTGATTTGAATGACTTTCTCAAACTCCGACTTCTCAAAAGTCTTCAGTGTTTCCAGTAACTTCACCTCAGGCACCATAAAGTTGACCTGCTCAAGGAGAAGTTCGACATCTTTTCTCGCTTTTAGTTTCTCATTCCCATCACCAAGCAACTGCTTCTTACTCCTCATTGATCTAACCTCTGCGGTCCATCTGTCACTAAATATGGAAAAGTACGTGTGTCCCAACATCTCCCGTGTAAAAGAAATTCAGTGTGTGTGTGGGGGGGGTGTTGCTTTGTCCCCTTTCTTCTCAAATGACAAGGGCATTTCTATGCCCATTCTAGCACAAATATCTCCTGAATAAATAACACAGTGACCTAATAAGTTTATTGACAGGCTGAAAGCCCTATAACTGGGCAGATACTCACCTATTCTAAGGCCCCTACACTAGCTTGGCTAATTCCCAGATGGACGGTCCTTTACCTGTAACCTGAGTCTTGTTCGGGCTCACTCTGTTCCGTGTGTATCTTCATGCTAATTCCTCCTTGTCCCTTCACATGGTCTCTCCATATCTTCTCTTGTCCCTCTCTCTCCCTCTGGTCTTTTTGGGACCACTTCCTGACAGGTCAGATGTCCAACTCACCCTATTCTCTTCTGTCAAGTTATTGGCTGACTCAGCTGTTTATTAACCAATCAGAGGTGCTGGAAAACTATTTTTACATAATTCTGAGACAAATGCTTGACCATACCAATGTTTGCCAGCAGATATTTGGGCATAGAAATCAGCATAGAGTGCACAAAACTCCCCCCAACAGACTAGTGTCGGGACCTGCACTTGCTCTAAGCATGCGCTCTACCAGTCCTCATGTAGTGTTCACTCTTAACCACATTATCCCTCTATGCTCAGGTGATTAATTCATTCACTTATATATTCATTTGTTTACTCATTTACTTCATCAGTCATTCAATAACTATTTACTACATTCTCATTTGTGTGGTGCATACCAGAGACATGGAATTAAATTGCATCTTTCCTCACTCAGGGAATTTTTATTCTTTTGGGAAATACAAATAGTAAGTCAAATTTTGTACAATGATCATTACCTGCTATACTTAAAGTACATGCAAATTATAATGGCAATAAAACAAGGAGCACCTAGGCCTTATTCAAATGCTCGGGGAAAAATTGGCATTCTTCTATGAAAAAAGATTATATGTCACTTCAAGCAAAAAACAAAAGTCTTAGTTTTCCTTCATAGCTAACATTCAAAATTCGCTGTTCGACTCACTGCCCTGTAGAATGGAGCTACCTGCAAACTTGCCTATCCTGTCTCCTAGGGACCCCATACAAGTCCTCCACATCACCAACTATTCCTACACTCACCCTGATTCATGCCTTCCTCATTAGAATATCTTTCCTACTTTCTTCCGATTCTCAGTCCTAATGACCGTTCAGGATCCACCTCTTCTGTCCAGACAGCCTCACCATGCCAGGTAGCATTGAAACCTCCCTGCTCTGACTTTCTAAGCCAGTTATCACAGTGATCCCAGTGTGATTAACTATTATAGGTCCCACAGCCTTAGGTATACTGCTACATGGAGGAGAAATAATGTCTATGCTTCTAATACATAGCAAAGCATTGCTTAGGCCAGAGACCCAGACAATAGTTGTTGTTGTTTGTTCATTTGTCAATTTTTCCAAAGTAATGAATGAATAATTTACTTGTGTGTAGCATTTCATTATCCATGTATAACTGTGTGACTCAGTAAGAATCGATCACATTTGAGAATATATTTTGCGTAATTGTTATATACGTGTGTGTGTGTGTGTGTGTGTGTACATCTGCTCCATCCAATGAGAATTGTAAGTGAGTAGCATACCTTGAACTAATCTGCTATTTAGCAAGTACACCATGAGCATCTAATTCACTGAGATACTGCATTGAGAACTGAGCAGCCAGGAGTGGAAATGCCTGCTGTCCTTGAATTTACAGTCTGGAGAGAGAGAAAAAGAGGGAGAAGGGGGGGGACCCTCACGAGATCCTGTACCTTTTATTAGTATTAAGATCCTGAACATTATAAGATGCTTCTGTCTTGATAGTTTGTAGATAGCCAGAACACACTAGTAACATACACAGGAAAAGGTTCCCTTTCCATAGGAGAATAAAGGCAGAGATGCTCACCCCAAGGAAGGTACTTGGAACCTTTGCTTTGTCTTTCAAAGCATGTTTTACCATGGAGACTACCCCAATTCTCAAGAAGATCATATGCTGATGTGGCCTTTTATTGAAGTTCTCTGCAGGGATCCTCTTCAGGTCCATTCCACCCAACATCTACCTGCTTATGAAGGTCAAGTCCTTCTGACAGATGAGCTGACATTAGCCCAAAGAAGAAGAACCTGGGATGAGAAAACAGGGAAACAAAAAGGTAAAGACATGTGCCCAACAGCTGTGTGCCAGTCATCATTCAGAGCCTTTCTTCAATTTGATCACAAGTTTATACATGAATAAGATTTACAAGCCGCATGTTTCCAGAAACTTGTAAAGAAGAATGTCCCCTCACCGCAGCTGGAGCTTACGTGTCCATCAGAAGCACTGTTTCCAGCACTTGCCTACCACTCTAGCAAATGTTAATCTCATTGAAATTTTTCAATGTTAAGTTTCGATTAATTAACTCAAACCCCATGGCGAAACAGTAATATAGTAAAATGACCCTGGTGACCACACTCATCTTTTATGCTGGTGATGAACTCTGGGGCTTCCTTTTGGTCAAAGCTTGACTCTATCCATCTCGCGTGGCTCAGTCTCACATAGCTTAGAGCTTTTCTATCTCCATGGAACGCAATTGACATCCAATAGTCCATATAATGCAGGTCAGAGTTCAAGTTCAGGAATGCACATGACCCTGAATTGGAATGCTTCACCTTTCCAAAACCCTGTGGACATGTGACCCAAGCTGGTTTACTCTCCCTCAAGACCTCTACCAATAAGGGGGGAGGGATCCTCCATTTTAATGGCATTATGAGGGAGAAGGATGGCAAAGCCACACAAAGAACTTCCTACCTGAAATAAAAGCTAGGGGTCAGGGGAGAAGAGGTAGAAATGGCAAGACAATGTCTGGTTTATATTTTAAACACCTAGATGTATCAATTCCTCCTTTTGTCGAACCATATGAAGCAATTTGATTTCTTACTTGGGGCTCATAGTTCTTTGCATTTCTTTACACTGGCTTTTAATCATAGCCAACATCCCATGTATCACTTTGGCCTTCAATGATACCTAAATCTTTATATGCTGACAAAAATATTTGCCCAGATATATCTAGAAAAATATTACTGGCATTAAACCTAGAGCCGCCCTTTATCCAGTTTCATATCATAGCCTCCTGGGAAATGTCAATCTGACAATCTTTCAAATAACAAGGATTTCACTCAATATGAGCTGTACACGTTCACAAAAGAACACTCCTTACTTTACCGAACAAAATTACGCCTCTGTGAACTGTTTATTCTAATGAGCAAAGTCAGTGGATAAACAGACATTTCAGAGGAGGGCAAACACTTATGAAGACAATAGACAGGGCGAGGCTCCCCCAAAAGAGAGGTTCACTGAATATGCATGAAAGGTATATCAGAGAGAATATGACTGATCTCACACTCAAAACCAAGTTCCCAGCCATGTGAAGATCAGAGATTCCCAGGCATTTCTGCCAGCATCCATATTCAAATGACGTTCATTTTTGAAAGTCTAGTTCAGAAGCCACCTCCGCCTCAGACTTTCTCTGATCTTCTCCTAGGACACCCAGCCCACATTACTTTAGCTCCTTTGTACTGCTGATTACATTTTAGCCTGGATGCTGGCTATTTATGCACAGGTCTTGCTAGTGCGTTAAAGTTTCTAATACTGAGAACTAGTTTGTTTTATTTTCTTTACCACCTCCAATATGAAAGTAGACAGTTTTTTTCTTAAATGAGATAATAAAGGAATGAGTGAAGAAACAGGGGGAAATGGTGGCACTCTTCTTGGCCTGGAGCTGCTACAAGACAGAAAGCTATTACTGTTATGAGCGTCAAAACCTGCAAATACGGAGTAAGGAAGGCTCTTCTTACAGAGGTGCTGTGACTCAAAGAGAAAGTCCTAACTAAACATTTCTCAGCTCGGCTGGCACTTCTGTCCTTTTCCCGGGCATGCTGAGTTGTTCTGATGGGGCAGGATCCAAAGCCACGGGGACTTTCTTCAAAGATCCAGCGCAGTTGGAAGTCTGAGTGCACTTTGATGGATTTAATGGTAAAGAGCTGGAGGTGACTGTTGCACTAGTTTCTTAGTAAAGTTGCCGTTCAATAAAAGTGACGAGCCCGACACCCTCATTAACGGCATTGACAGTAAGCAACACTGACTGCCTTGTGGTTAAATAGAGAAGAAAAATCACAATTTTGATACATTTTCATCAGACTCCACTGGTAGTCTGCGTCAGATCTGCCCTTCCTCTTTCCTCTGCTGTTTATGTCGGTATGCTCGTCCTGTAAATGTTGCTGGGAATATTCTTCCCCCAGCCCAGTCTTCTGCATAGTAACCAACAGAAGTTCATGAAGAGTGGAGCAGCTGCAAACTGTAGAGTGTTTTGGGACAGACTTGCTTCGAGCTGTCTAGCACGCTACCGGCTACTCACAGCACCTGACAGACATTTTTCATATTGACGATCCTCACAGGGCTCAGGCATGCTCTCCCAGCTGGGGAAAGACCTTTCTAGAACCATCCCTGCCTTCAAATATTTTCCTGCAGATGAAATGCCATCGTTCTGAACTAAAAAGAAAACCAGAATCCTTTCCCCAGTTAATTCAAGAAGCCATTTAAATATGGAGATGTAGACTGGGAAATATTCTCTAAGAATCGTGGTATACCTGTGGTATCAAGTTTCAATCATCAACGTTTAATTAAAAAGAGTTCAATTTAGATTCAGATAGCCTCTTGGAATCATGGGATTTTTTTCTGAAGTAGCATGAAGACACTTTTTTTTCCCCAAATACTTATAGGATTAATAATATTCAATCCTTACACTTATGTTTGTTTATGGCAGGAATATGATTAATAAAATACCACTTTAGTTATTTTTCTATTGCTGTAATAAGACACTATGACTAATGCAACTTGTAGAAGAAAGTGTTTATTGGGGCTTGCAGATCTCAAAAGGTAAGAGTCTATCATCATCATGTGGAGGACCATGTGAGGCAGACACAGCCCTCAGTGGATCAGTAACTGACATCCACAAACAGGAAGCTTATACAGTGAGGTACAAATGCAAGACAGAGAGAGAGAGAGAGAGAGAGAGAGAGAGAGAGAGAGAGAGAGAGAGAGAGAGATGATTCTGAATGACTGAGTCTTTGCAACCTCAAAGCATGCCCCCAGTGACATACCTCCTTCAGCAAGGACATACCTTCTAATCCTTCCCAAACTGTTCTACCAACTGGCGGGGGGGGCAACTAGTCAAACATGTGAGTTGGGGCAGGGGTTGTCTTACCCAGACTACTACATGAACTTTTTGACAACTTCCCTTTGGAATGTTTCTAATGCATTCATTTCATTTCTTTACCTATGCTGTGTGTGTGTGTGTGTGTGTGTGTGTGTGTGTGTGTAAGTCATTACCTTAGACACATTCTCTGGAAGAGCCTCTGTACACAGCATTTAACAAATAGCTCCTAAAAGGACATTGCCCAACCAGTGAACACTGAGAGCTAGTTTGTAAAGTTTTCCAATGAGATTTCGATAGAAAGTTTTTGAGTTTATTCATCTTGTATTATACCTTAGCAACCTGATGTTTTTCTCAAACAGACGCAACCTTTGACATTGAGCTCATCTAGCTGAGCTACACTGCAGGCTCAGGATGGGTAATAATGAATCCATCGTCTGGTAGAGCTGAGCTGTCACCTCCCTTCCTCGACACACAGTGTCACAGGGATAATGCCAACATATCCACAATGACACAGCTGGGTCTGCTTTACTGGGATGTGGGATATTTTTAAGAATGTCCATGTCAAGAGGATAATGATTGGCTTCCATCAAGGACAGGTATGCTTCTATATAAAATACGAGTGTTATGTTCAAATAAAACACAGGGGAAGGAAAAATGTCGGTACGAAATCTCTTTCCACCTTTGCGAGTTTCTCCTCATACCTTCTGGAAAGTTCCCCACAGGACCAACCCTAAGCTTCTCTTCATTAGAACTCAGATTTCAATTTAAATTTTAATTAGAATAGATGAGTAGAATGCTTCCCATTCTCTGTAGTTTCTGTGCGAAGCTAAACTCTGACGAGAAGCATGTCCCATGTTTTCATAAAAAAGATTAAGGTCTTATTCCACCAAGACTTACTGCTAGCCACAAAACCCAGTTTATAGCCATCTGTACTACTTTTCTGTGGGTGAATTGCTTTGGGAAGAAAATGTTGTTCTTTTGTTCGACCAGGAGAAAACTCAGACAGAAAACTTGATTTAAACTTTTTACAGCACTATGGATTTGCTGCTAAACATCATATAGAAACCCATGCTTTCTTTTCCCTCAGCATCACAAGTCGTTTATAATTTTGAACATCGTGACAATGTATACAAAGTGGAGTGAATGCCTGGGATCAGACGACATATAGTATTTCATAACCCAAACTGGTACTGTGTTACCAGAATGATCATTTTATGTCAACGTAATCAGCATCAATCATGGTCAGATAATCAAGGGCCTCAACCTCTGGCACTTCTGGGTTTGTAAGGCAATTGCACTTGATCAGACATTTAATCAACGAATATCTACCACGCTTCTATTCTGTTCCAGGAAGTCTTGGGAGGGGACAGAGGTGGAGTTCCCAGTGAATGAGACTGACGAGTCTTGATTGCACACAGTTTACATTTTCCCCAGTGCTTAGCAGTAAAAGTAGCAAAGGCACTATTATCTGCATTTTCTAGATCGAACGAACCTGGGGTCAAAGAAGCTGTGTGATTAGCCTAGCTATATAGCTGTTAAGTGGCCCAGCCACGACTCAAGAGACTAAGGTATTAGATAGCAGTAAAATTAGTAATAATAATAATAACTAAGAAATGTATTTTTAAAGATAGCTCTCCCAATACAATCTGCCACAATACCACAAGACAAATCTGCCTGAAAATCTCCTCACCAAATTCTGAGAGAGCATCAAAGAGAAAAGAATATCAAAACAAAGCATCGCCATTCTTTGTCACTCATGCATCGATAACCTTTCACTAGAGTTTTCCCCTTAACTTGACAAGAGCGTTGTCTTTTTGTTGTTGTTATGCACTTACGTGTGGTGTTGTAACAGTGGAGAAATAAGGACTGAAAAAGCAATGGCTGTGTATTCTTATGATTTGCAGTCATATATCTTTCTTGTATATGTATATATATATGTATATATGTATATGTATATGTGTGTGTTAAAATATTGAATGCAATTATACTATGATGCTAGTCTACAAAGCACCTGTGTTCCATATAATAAATGCAGGTCTAAATGAGGAATTTACTGATATGCAGCATTTCGTTGTGGGAAGATATTATCACCTATTGAATCCTCTCTATTTAGTAGGTATTTCCACTTGTTTCCATTTTGGCCTCAAAAAGAAAAAAAGGCTAGTATATAGGAACTCACCCCTTCATTTGTGGCCCTAGAATGAACTCATAGTGATGGAATTGCTTGAGTCTAAACATAGACACATTTTATTTTTTTATCGGATACTTTTATTTACATTTCAAATGTTAATCCCTTTCCCTGTTTCCCATCCATAATCCCCCTATCCCATCCCCCTCCCTCTTCTTCTATAAGGGTATTCCCCTCCCCACACACTCACCCCTTCTCTACTCCCCCTACACTGGGGGATCTAGCCTCCATTGGTGCCCAACAAGTACATCCTCTGCTACATATGCAGTTGGAGCCATGGGTCTGTCCGTGTGTGGTCTTTGGGTAGTGGTTTAGTCCCTGGGTGCTCTGGTTAATTCGCATTGTTGTTCTTATGAGGTTGCAAACCCCTTCAGCTCCTTTAATCCTTTCTCTAACTCCTCCAATGGGGACCCTGTTCTCAGTTCAATGTGACTTGTCACCTCTGTATTTGTCATGATCTGGCTGAGCCTCTCAGGAGACAGCTATATCAGGCTCCTCATAGACACATTTTAAACTCTAAATATCTCAGTTTGCAATTTCCACCATCAAAATATGAGAGTGCCAATTCTCTGGCTTCTGTCCAAACTTTGACCACATAATAAGCAAAAGAAAATACTTGAAATCTCAATGTTTCTTGATTAAAATTAGTTTATTAGAAGAAGAAATAAGGGTAGTATGTAACTTCACAAAAATAAAACTTATAAACTAACTCACATCTGAGAGATAAAAAAATTAATAGTCTCATTTCTTCATATTATTTTATTTATATTTGATGTTTTCCAGTATAATTGGATTCTCACAATCTATTTCTTTTGGGGTTCCTTTTTGAAGTACACTTTTTAATTGTAGAGCTTACATATAGGGAGAAAACAATATAAATTATAATTGATACATTTTAAGCACTGCCATTTGATATGACTTAGATCCAAGAATAAAATATTAGAAGTCACTTCTCTTCCTTCTATCTGACCACGAGCCCCCTTGACTTTCTGTCAACAATCTTCACCCCTCAAAAATATTTGTCTTTTCTAATTGTTATTATCACAGTATCATTTTGTCTTGTTCTGAAGCTTATGTATGTACATAAAATCACATACTAAGTGATCTTTTTTAGTGTTGGCTTTTTTTCACTCAACAGATTCATGCACCTTTTTGCACACAGTGAAAGTTTGTTCTTTTTCCTTGCCTTCTTTTGTTACTGCCATGGTTTGTTAAAGAAAAATTATTCAATATTTATAAAACCATGGGAAGGAAGATCTTATTCAGGTTATAGCAATAGGTGTGGGCACAGCTATAATGGGATTTTACAGTGACGCAGACTATTAGCCTCATTTTGAATACAGCATAGACAATTGGAGATTTGTAATCAAGGAAGTAGTAAGGATTGTAGCTGGACAGACCCTGCGAGATTCTTGGTACAGACAAACCAGGATGATCAGATCCAAGCTGGAGGATAGTGTGGGATGAGAAGCCTGATTAGATATGCAGGCTGATCAGATATAGAGGAAGAGTCTTCTGAGGTATTTGGCAAGGTTCTTCTTAAAACTAGATTCCATAAGGAAGCACATAGCTGAACGGAAGAAGGTGGGAAACATTGAGTCTTGTCAACTGTCATCCTATTTTTAACCCAATTTTTATATACTTCTACCAGTAACTGACATTTGTTTTGTAATGAGTGATGTTGCTATGCAGTCCTTTGCTGTTATTTTGGTACATGTGTGTTTATCTTTGTGTCTAAAGGTACACTCCCAGTGGAATTGCTCGATGTGCACATGCTCAGATTCTGAACTCCCACAGAGTCGCTCATGCCTTGCTGTGTTCCATTCACTGATAAGAGCAAACTCACTTGCTCCAGCTTAACATATGGAGAAGACCATGGTTTCTTTGTTTTCTCTTTTCTATCTGTAGGTATACTGTGCATTATATAATCACTGAAAGGTTGATTTCCATTTCCCTGATCACTATGAGATTGGATGACACTTCTTTAGGTTAGTTGAATCTTATTCACTCTATTTATGTCTCTCTCTCTCTCTCTTTCTGTCTGTCTGTCTGTCTGTCTGTCTCTCTCTCTCTCTCTCTCTCTCTCTCTCTGTCTCTCTCTCTTCCTTCCCAATACTTACACAATTTTTAAACGAATTTCAACACTTTATATTGGTTTATCTTTCAGATGAATACTTTTCTCCTGTTATACATTTACTGTTTACTCTTTATAGAATTTCCTAATTGTCACTGTTTTAGCATCTTAACTAGGTTAGCCCATATTTTTCTGTGAATTTTTTTAAAAGGTGACACGATTCTGCTGAAATTCTTGACATCATTTATTAATTACATTCATCATGGGTCTTCAGAGATGGCTCAGCAGTAGCAGCTCTTCAGGAAGACCTGATCAGATCCAGTCCCCAGCACTCACCTGGTTGCTTGCTAACATTTGTAACTCCAATCAAAGGGTAATGAACCCCTATTGTAACCTCAGCATCAGTAGCACACATGTGGCACACATATACATATATGTATACATGAGTGTGTGTGTGTATCACACACACACAAAGGAAAAACACTCATACATGTAAAACCAAAACCAAGTACATCTTTACATTTGTTTTTATTTATTAAGCAGCTTCATCTTAAAATCTGTGGTCTCCTAGACCCGGTGTGATTTCTTTTCTGTTGGCATTGTCTCTGATTTCTATCATTTGGTATTGGCTTTTGGAATTGCTGGTAATTTGTTGAATGCCAGGTAGTGTATAAGAAAAATCACAGGGCTCTGATTATTATCCTGCAGAGGAGATATGTGTTTCTTCTGCACTATACAGTAGAAATTAAATATTTTGCTTAATCACTGGGGATGACTTCAAATCATGTATCAGACTTGGTGAAGCTCAACCTATTTCTAACTATTGTTATCCTAGAGGACAGTTCTCAGATGCTTCAGAGAGAGCCAAGGCCTCCATAAAAACTTTCTTCTTCATCCTGAGTCACAATTCTTGCAGAAGATTCCGGCTCTATTAGGAGCACATCAACCAGCAGTTCCCAGCAGCATCCACTCTACTGAGCTCAATATCCTCGCCCACAAGACTGGCAGAAGAATTCCGCTTCACTGGTTTACAGGTACACCAGTGCCAGGAACCCCATAGGCAGTGCCAGTTCCCAGAACCCCAGAACCCCAGAACCCTAGTAACAACAGGAGCACTCAAAACTCCTGAGGTCATGCAGGTTGCCAAAACCCCAATGGAGACACACTACTGGACCTGAAGAATCTCTAGTCAACAAACCACAGGTCATTCAAGCCAGAAGACTAGAAAGGAAACAGAAAGTAAGGAAAAATATCCAAAAACATTTATGCAGTAAAGATAAATTCAGAAACTGATACCTAAGTTATAATAATCACAAATCTATATGACCATAGGCTAGCATAAGAACATAATCAACAATTCCCTGGACAATATGATCCCACCAGAGCCCAAGTATCCTACTACAGCAAGCTCTAGAAATACAAACATAGCTGAACCACAAGACAATGACCTTAAATTCAATCTTATGAAGATGATAGAGGTCCTTAAAGAGGACATGAATAAATCTCTTATAGAAATCCAGAAGAACACAAACAGGTGAAAGAAATTAATAACTGTAAATGACTTGAAAATGGAAACAGGAGCAACAAAGAAAACCCAAATGGGGAAAATCCTGGAGATAAAAAATCTAGGTAAGAGAACAGGAACTACACATAGGCGTCATCCATAGAGTACAAGAGATGGAATACAGAATTTCAGGCATAGGAGATACACTAGAAGGAATGGACACATTGGTCAAAAAAAATAACAAATCTAAAAATTTCCTCACATAAACTATGTAGGAAATCTGGGACACTATGGAAAGACTAAACCTAAGAATAATAGAAAGATAGTCCCAGCTCAAAGTCCCAGATAGCATTTTTAATAAAATCATAAAGGAAAATTTTCTTAACCTAAAGAAGGAGATGCCTATAAAAGTACAAGATACATATAGAACACCAAATAGACTGGACTAGAAAAGAAAGTTCACCTGCCACATAATATTCAAAACACTAAATATACACAATAAAGAAAGAATATTAAAAGTCACAAGGGGAAAGGGCCAAGTAAAATATAAAGGCAGACCTATTAGAATCATACCCATATTCTCAGTGGAGACGCTAAAATCCAGAAGGGCCTAGACAGATGTGCTGAAGACTCTAAGAGACCACAGATGCCAACCCAGACTAGTATAATTAGCAACTCTTTCAACCACCATAGATGGAGAAAAAATATATTCCATGATAAAATAAATTTAAACAGTATCTGTCCACAAAGCCAGTCCTAGAAGAAAAACTTCAACCCAAGCAAGTTAACTACATCTAAGAAAATATAGGAAAAAAAGTACTATCACACAAGCAAAACCAAAAGAAAGGAACCTCTCTCTGTCCTCTGTCTCTCTGTCTCTGTCTCTGTCTCTGTCTCTGTCTCTCTCTCTCTCTCTCTCACACACACACACACACACACACACACACACACACACACTACCACCACCACCACCACCAACAACAACAACAACAACCACAACAAAATAGTAGGAATTAGCAATTATTTGTCACCCCACCTCCACTCTGGCCAGATCAGCATGCCTGTCACCCCCCACACACACCCTCAAGCCTGTCTTTCTCCCATGAGGTCTGCCATAACCAGGGACACAGGTAGCTGTCTTCAGTCAGAGACAACAAGGCCAGTTAACACCAGAGATAACCTCATGGTGAAAGGCAATCACAAGAATATAAACAAGAATGTAATTGGGCACAACCAGAACCCAGTTCTACTGCAGCAAGCCCCTGGATCCCCTAACACACTGGAAAAGCAAGATTCTGACCTAAAGTCTCATTTCATGAAGATGATAGTGGCCTTGAAGGGGGATATAAATAACTCCCTTAAAGAAATACAGGAAAACACAGGCAAACATGTAAAGGAATTGAACAAAATGGTCCAAGACCTAAAAATGGAAATAGAACAATAAAGAAATTGCAAATGAAGGGAACACTAGGGATGAAAAACCTAGGAAAGAGATCAAGAGCTACAACAGTAAGCATGAGCAATAGAATACAAGATAGAAGAGAGACTCTGGGGTGTAAAAAATACCATTGAAGATATTAACACACTGGTCAAAGAAAATACAAAATGTATAAAGCTCCTAAACCAAAACATCCAGGAAATTTGGAACACAATGGAAAAACCAAACCTAAGAATAACAGGAATAGAAGAGGGTGAAGAGTCCCAGTTCAAAAGGCCAGAAAACACCTTCAACAAAATCATAGAAGAAAACTTCCCTAATCTGAAGAAAGAGATGGCCATACAAGAAGCCTACAGAACACCAAATAGATAGAAGTGGAAAAGAAAATCTTCCTGTCACATAATAATCAAAACACTAAATACACAGAACTTAGAAAGAATATTAAACATAGTATGGGAAAGGCCAAGGTGCATATAAAAGAGACTTATTAAAATTACACAGGACTCCTCAACAGGGATACTAAAAGTCATAAGATCTGGATAGTTGCCATGCATACCGAGAGAATACAAATGGCAGTCGAGGCTACTGTAGCCAGCAAAACTCTCAATCACCATAGATGGAAAAACCAAGATATTGCATGATAAAAGCTAATTTAAATAATATCTTTCTACTAATCTACCTCCTACAGAGGATACTAGAAGAAAATCTCCAACACAAGTAGAGTATCGACACCAAAGAAAAAACAAGAGTTTAATGAGCTCACAACAAACCCAAAAGAAGAGAAACACACACACACGCACACACACACACACACACACACACACACACACACACACACTACCACCACCACCACATAATACCTCTTCCAACAGTAAAATAACAGGAACTAACAATCTTTTGTCTTTAATATCTCTTAACATCAATGGACTCAATTCCCTAATTAAAAAAAAAAAAACAAAAACACAGGCTAACACACTGGATACGTAAACAGGATCCAGCATTTGCCACATACGAAAGACACACCTCAGGAACAAAGACAGACACTACCTCAAAGTAAAAGGTTTGAAAAATTTTTTTCTAAGCAATGTGTCCCAAGAAACAAACTGGAGTAGCCATTCTAATAGCCAATAAAATAGACTTCCAACCAAAAGTTATCAAAACAGATGGGTAAGGACACTGTACTCATCAAAGGAAAAAATCCATCAAGATGAAGTCTCAATTCTGAACCTTTATGGCCTAAATGCAAAGGTACCCACATTCATAAAAGAAACTTTACTAAAGCTCAAAACACACACTGAAACTCAGGATAGTGATAGGCTTCAATACCCCATGCTCGCCAATGGACAGATCATTGAAACAGAAACTAAACAGAGATGTGAAACTAACAGAAGTTATAAACCAAATGGATTTAAGAGATATCTACAGAACACTTCACCCCTCCCAAAAAAAGGATATAGCCTTTTCTCAGCTCTTCATGGAATTTTCTCTCAAATTATTCATATAATTGGACACAAAGCAAGCCTCAGCATACACAAGAAGATTGAAACAATCCCACATTCTACCAGATTACCAGAATTCTTCTTCAAAGAAGACCTAATACCAATGCTCCTCAAATTACGTCACAAAATTAAAACAGAAGGAACACTATCTAATTCATTTTATTGAAGCCAAAGTTACTTTGATACCTAAACTACACAAAGACTCAACAAAGAAAGACTGCTTGAATATCAATACAAAAATACTTAATAAAATTCTCAAAAATGAATTCAGGAATACATCAAAACCATCATTCATCATGACTAACTAGGCTTCATTCCAGAGATGCAGAGATGATTTGTTCAATATACAAAAATCTATCAATGTAATCCACTATATAAGCAAACTCAAAGAAAAAAATCACATGATCATCTCATTCAACTCCTAAAAAGGCCTTTGACAAAATATAACACCCCTTCATTTTAAAAGTCTTGGACAAATCAGGAATTCATAGCACATACTGAAACATAAAGCAATATACAGCAAACCAATACCCAACATCAAATTAAATGGAGAGAAATTTGAAACAATTCCACTAAAATCAGGGACAATATAAAAATGTCCACTTTCTCCCTATCTATTCAATATAGTACTTGAATTTCTAGTCAGAGAAATTAGACAGCAAAAGGAGATCAAATTGATACGAATTGGAAAGGAAGAAGTCAAGGTATCACTATTTGCAGATGATGTGATATTATACATAAACAACCACCGAAATTTTTCCAGAGAATTCCTACAGCTGATAAACAGCTTCAAGTGGCTGGATATAAAATTAACTCAAACAAATCAGTAGTCTTCCTTTATACAAATGATAAATGGGCTGAGAAAGAAATTAGGGAAATAAATTCCTTCACAACAGCCACAAATAATATACAATATCTTGGTGTGATTCTAACCAAGCAAGTGAAAGATCTGTATGACAAGAAATTCAAGTCCCTAAAGAAAGAAATCAAAGAAGACCTCAGAGGATGGAAAGATCTCCCATGCTCATGGATCAGTAGGATTAATGTAGTGAAAATGGCCATCTTACCAAAAGCAATCTACAGAGTCAATGCAATCCCCCATCAAAATTCTAGCATAATTCTTCACAGACATGGAAAGATCAATTCTCAACTTCATATAGAAAAACAAAAAATACGGGATAGTCAAAACAATTCTCGACAATAAAAGAATTTCTGGAGGAATCACCATCCCTGACCTCAAGATGTACTATAGAGCAGTAGTGTTTAAAAAAAACAAAAAACAAACAAACAAACAAAAACCCCACATAGTATTAGTGCAGAGACAGACAGTTTGATCAATGGAATGGAATTGGAGGTCCAGAAACAAACCCACACACCTATGGACACTTGATCTTTGACAAAGAGCCCCAAAACATACATTGGAATGAAAGAAAGCATATTCAACAAAGAGAGCTAACAGGCAGTCTGCTTATAGAAGAATGCAAATTGATCCATATATATCACCTTGTATGAAGCTCAAGTCCAAGTGGATCAAAGGCAACATAAAACTAGATACACTGAATCTATTAGAAGAGAAATTGGGAAATAGCATTGAATGCATTTGAAAGAGTGAAATTTCCTGCACAAATCATCAGTGGTTCAGACTTTAAGATCAAAAATTGACAAATGGGACCTCGTGAAACTGCAAAGTGTCTGTAAGGCAAAGGCACTGTCAATAGGACAAAGCAGCAACCTCCAAATTCAGAAAAGATCTTCACTAACCCTATATCTAATAGAGGACTAAAATCTAATATACATAAAGAACTCAGGAAGTTTTACTCCGAAAAGTCAAATAATCCAATTAAAAAGTGGGATACAGAGGTAAACAGAGATTTCTCAACAGGGGAATCTTGAATGGCCAAGTAGCACTAAAAGATGTGTTCTACATCCTTAGTCATCAGGGAAATACAAATCAAAATGACCCCGAGATTCCACCTTACACCAATCAGAATGCGAAAGATCAAATCCTCAAGTAACAGCCCATGCTGGTGAGGACTTGGAGGTAGAGCGCCATGCCTCCATCGCTGATAGAATCACAAACTGGTACAACCACTCTGGAAATCAATCTGGCAGTTCCTCGGAAAATTGGAAATAATAGACCTGAAGACCCAGCTACAGTGCTCCTGGTCATATACCCAAAAGTTACTCCACCCTACTACTAGGATCCATGCGCCACCATGTGCATAGCTGCCTTATTTATAGTAACCAGAAACTGAAAACAACCCAGATATCCCTCAACCAAAGAATAGATGCCAGAAAATGTGGTTCATTTACATAATGCAATACTATTCAGCTATTAAAAATGAAGAAATCATGAATTTGGCAGGTGAATTGAATCAACTAGAAAATATCATCCTGAGTGAGGTAACCCAGACCCAAGTAGACATGCATGGAATATATATTCACTTATAAGTAGATATTAGCCAAAAAAGTACAGAATAGCCATGATACAATCCATAGACTATATGAAATTTAACAAGAAAGAAGGCCAAAGTGAGGATGCTTCAATCTCACTTAGAAAGGGGAACAAAATAATCATGGGAGGCAGAAGAAGGAGGAAGTGCAAGGGGAGAGAGGAACAGGATCAGGTATGGGGGAAGACAGGAGAAAATTCCAGAGGAGTCAGTAGAATGGATGGAAATATGCAATAGTATGGGGTTGGGTGTGGGAGGAATCCTCTAGAAAGTCCCAGAGAACTGGAATGTGAGTGGCTCCCAGGACTCAGTGGGGATGAGATTAGCTGAAATGCCTAACAATGGAGAGATGGAACCTGAAGAGACCACCTCCAGACAGGGTCCCAATGTAGGAATGGAGTCATCAACCTACCTTCAGTAGTTTTGACCCAGAATTCTTTCCAATTAACAGGAATATAGGGATAAGAATGGAGCAGTGGTTGAAGGAAAGGCTATCAAGTGACTGACCCAATTTAGGATTTAACCCATGGATGGCACTAAAGCTTGACACTGTTACTAATGCCATATTATGCTTTCAGACAAAGTGTAGCATGGCTGTCCTCTGAGAAATTCTACCAGCAGCTGACTGAGACAGATGCAAATACTTACAGATAATCATTGGATTGTCAAGGACCCCTATGGAAGAGTTAGGGGAAGTACTGAAGGACCTGAAGGGGTTGGCAACCCCATAGGAAGACCAACAGTATCCCTGACCCCAAATAAAGAGCTTACATGAATTGGTCTGTGGCCCCTGGCACATATGCAGCAGAGGACTGCTTCGTTTGGCCTCAGTGGGAGAGGATGCACCTACTTCCCTAGGGACTTGATGCCCCAGGAAAGTGGGATGGAGGGAGAGTTACGCTGAGGGTGAGTGGTTGGGTTAGGGAGGTGGACAGGTGGTAATTAGGGTACAAAGCACCCTTTCAGAGGGAAAGAGGAGAGGGGATGGGGTGTAGAACCCTTCCTGGGGGAACTGGGAATGGTAACAATGTTTGGAATGTGAATAAATGAAACAATAAAAAAATCATTGGTCATTAATATTTCTCAGTATCAATGGACTCAATTCCCTAATAAAAAGACACAGGCAACAGAATGGATGTAAAATCACGATCTACAGATATCTACAAGACATTTCATCCAAACACAAAAGAATATTTCTTTTTTCAGTACCTCATGGAACTTTCTACAAAACTGATCATACATCCAGTCACAAAGCAAGTCGAAACAGATATGACAAAATTGAAATAACCCCCGTATTATATCAGACCACCATGCTGGACTTCCACAACAACAGAAACAACAGAAAGCCTACAAACTCATGGAAACTAAACAACTCTCCACTCAATTATCACTGAGTCAGGGAAGAAATAAATAAAAGACATTTTAGAATCAATGAAGATGAGGGCACAACACACCCAAACTTATGGTTCACAATGAAAGCAGTGCTAAGAGGGTAAGTTCATAGCACTAAGTGCCTCCATAAAGAAATTAGGGAAATCTCATACTATCGACTTAAGAGCACACACAAAGAAGCAAGTACACCCAAGAGGAGAAAATGGCAGGAAATAATCAAACTTGGGTCTGAAATCAATAAAACACAAACAAAGAGAACAATACAAAGAATCAATGAAGCACAGAGTTGGTTCTTTGATAAATCAACAAGATAGACAAAGCATTATCCAAACTAACCAGAAGGCAGAGAGAATGTGCAAACTAACCAAATAGAAAGGAGTGCGTAACAACAGACACCAAAGAATCATTAGGTCTTACTTCAAAAATCTCTACATCACAAAATTAGAAAGTACAAAAAAAGACAAATTTCTTAATAGATATCACTTACAAAGTTAAATCATGATCAGGTAAAGAATTTAAATAGACCTGTAATCCCTGATGAAATAGAAGTAGTCATTGAAAGTCTCCAAACAATGCCTCCCCACCCCCAGTTTCCCTTTCCCAGTTTCCTGTCCATAGCTCTCTATCCCGTCCCCATCCCCTTCTTCTTTAAGGGTGCTCCCCCTCCCCAAATGCTCCTATCCCTTTGCAGGACCAAGGGTTTCTCTTCCCATTGGTGCCCCAAAAGGCCATCCTCTGCTACAATGCAGCTGGAGATGCGGGTCTGTCCATGTGTACTCTTTGGATAGTGATTTAGTCCCTGGGAGCTCTGAGGGGTTGGCATTGTTCTTATGAGGTTACAAGCCCCTTCAGCTCTTTCAATCCTTTCTCTAATTCTCCAACAGGGACCCTGTCCAATGGTTTACTGCTAGCATTTGCCTCCGAGTTTGTCACCCTCTGGTTGAGCCTCTCAGGAGATGGCCATATCAGGCTCCTGTCAGCATGCCCTGCTTGGCTTCATCAATATTGTCTAGTTTTGGTGGCTGTAGATATAAGGGATGGATCCCCAGGTGGGTCAGGCTCTGAATGGCCATTCCTTCAGTCTCTGGAGCTTCAACTAATCTGTAGATTATATGTTGGGTAATTTGAGCTTTTGGTCTAATATCCATTTATCAGTGAGTGCATACCATGAGTGTTATTTCTGTGATGGGGTTACCTCACTCAGAATGATATTTTCTAGTTCCATCCATTCGCCTATGAATTTCATGAAGTCATTATTTTTGATAGCTGAGTAGTATTCCATTGTGTAGATGTACCACATTTTCTGTATCCATTCCTCTGTTGAAGGGCATCTGGGTTCTTTCCAGCTTGTGGCTATTATAAATAAGTCTGCTATGAACATAGTGGAGCATGTATCTTTCTGGTATGTTGGAGCATCATTTGGGTATAAGCCCAGGAGTGGTATAGCTAGGTCCTCAGGAAGTGCAATGTCCAATTTTCTAAAGAACCTCTAGACTGATTTCCAGAGAGGTTGTACCACTTTGCAATCCCAACAATGGAGGAGTGTTCCTCTTTCTCCACAACCTTGCAACAGCATCTGTTGTCACCTGAGTTTTTGATCTTAGCCATTCTGACTGGTGTGAGGTATTGCATTTCCCTGATGACTAGGAATGTTGAACATTTCTTTAAGTACTTCTCAGTCATTCCATATCCCTCAGCTGAGAATTCTTTGTTTAGCTCTGTACCCCATTTTAATAAGGTTATTTAGCTCTCTGGAGTCTAACTTCTTGAGTTCTTTGTATATTTTGGATATAAGGCCTCTATCTGTTGTAGGATTGGTAAAGATCTTTTCCCAATCTGTTGGTTGCCGATTTGTCCTAACCACGGTGTCCTTTGCCTTACAGAAGCTTTGCAGTTTTATGAGATCCCATTTGTCGATTCTTGATCTTAGAGCATAAGCCATTGGTGTTCTGTTCAGGAAATTTTGCCCAGTGCCCATGTGATTGAGTCTCTTCCCCACTTTTTCTTCTATTAGTTTGAGTGTGTCTGGTTTGATGTGGAGGTCCTTGATCCACTTGGACTTAAGCTTTGTACAGGGCAATAAAATGGATGGATTTGCATTTTTCTACATACTGACATCCAGTTGAACCAGCACCATTTGTTGAAAATGATGTCTTTTTTCCATTGGATGGTTTTTAACCCCTTTGTCAAAGATCAAGTGATCATAGGTTTGTGGGTTCATTTCTGAGTCTTCAATTCTATTACATTGATCTAACTGCCTTGTCTCTGTACCAATACCATATAGTTATTATCACTATTGCTCTGTAATACTGCTTGAGGTCAGGGATGGTGATTCCCCCAGAAGTTCTTTTATTGTTGAGGATAGTTTTTGCTATCCTGGTTTTTTGTTATTCCAAAGGAAATTGCAAATTGTCCTATCTAACTCTATGAAGAGTTGAGTTGGAATTTTGATGAGTATTGCAATGAATCTGTAGATTGGTTTTGGCAAGATGGCCATTTTTACTATATTAATCCTGCTAATCCATGAGCATGGAAGGTCTTCCCATCTTCTGATGTCTTCAATTTCTTTTTTCAGAGACTCGAAGTTCTTGTCATACAGATCTCTTACTTGCTTGGTTAGACTCACACCAAGGTATTTTATGTTATCTGGGACTATTGTGAAAGTGTCATTTTCCTAATTTCTTTCTCAGCCTGTTTATCGTTTGAGTAGAGTAAGGCTACTGATTTGTTTGAGTTAATTGTATATCCAGTCACTTTGCTGAAGTTGTTTATCAGGCTTAAAAGTTCTCTGGTGAACTTTTGGGGTCACTTAAGTATATTATCGTATCATCTGCAAATTGTGATATTTTGACTTCTTCCTTTCTAATTTGTATCCCTTTGACCTCCGTTTGTTTTCTGATTGCTCTGGCTAGGACTTCAAGTACTATATTGAATAAGTAGGAAGAGAGTGGGCAGCCTTGTCTAGATTTTAGTGGAATTGCTCCAAGTTTCTCTCCATTCAGTTTGATGTTAGCTACTGGTTTGGTGTATATTGCTTTTACTATGTTTAGGTATGGGCCTCGAATTCCTGATCTTTCCAAACTTTTAACGTGAAGGGGTATTGAATTTTGTCAAGTGCTTTCTCAGCAACTAATGAGATGATCATGTGACTTTTTTTTGCTTTAAGTTAATTTACATAGTGGATTACTTTGATGGATATCTGTTTGTGAACCATCCCTGCATCCCTGGGATAAAGTCTACTTGATCATGATGCATGATGGTTTTGATGTGTTCTTGGACTTGGTTTGCAAGAATTTTATTGAGTATTTTTACATTGATATTCATAAGGAAAATTGGTCCGAATTTCTATTTCTTTGTTGGGTCTTTGTGTGGCTTAGGTACTAGTGTGATTGTGGCTTCATATAAAAAATTTGGTAGTGCTCCATCTGTTTATATTTTGTGGGAGAGATTGGACAGTATTGATATGAGGTCTTCTATGAAGGTCTGATAGCATTCTGCACTAAACCCCTCTGATCTTGGGTTTTCTTTAGGAGTTATGGGACTGTTTAGATGGTTGATCTGATCCTGATTTAGCTTTGGTACCTGGTATCAGTCTAGAAAATTGTCCATTTCATCCAGACTTTCTAGTTTTGTTGAATATAGGCTTTTGTAATAGGATCTGATGATTTTTTTTTGCATTTCCTCAGTTTCTGTTGTTATGTATCCCTTTTCATTTCTGATTTTGTTAATTTGGATACACTCTGTGCCCTCTGGTTAGTCTGGCTAAGATTTTATCTGTCTTGTTGATTTTCTCAAAGATCCAGCTCCTGATTTTGTTGATTCTTTGTATAGCCTTTATGTTTCTACTTGGGTTGATTTCAGTCCTGAGTTTGATTATTTTCCTGCCTTCTACTCCACTTGGGTGTATCTGCTCCTTTTTTTCCTAGAGATTTTAGGTGTACTGTCAAGCTGCTAATGTATGCTCTCTCCTGTTTCTTTGGGAGGCACTCAGAGCCATGAATTTTCCTCTTAGCACTGCTTTCATTGTATCCCATAAGTTTGGGAACGCTGTGCCTTCATTTTCAGGAAATTTTAAAAAGTCTTTAATTTCTTTATTTCTTCCTTGACCAAGTTATCAGTTAGTAGAATGTTATTTGGCTCCCATGTATATGTGTGCTTTCTGATGGTTTTTGTTGTTATCGAAAATCAGCCTTAGTTCATGGTGATCTGATAGGATGCATGGGATTATTTCAATCTTCCTGTATCTGTTGAGGCCTGTTTTGTGACCAGTTACATAGACAATTTTGGAGAAGACACTGTGAGATGCTGAGAAGAAGGTATATTCTTTTTTTTTTCTTTTATTATATTTTAATTTTTTTTAAATTTTTTTTAATTTATTTAATACGTAATAATAATTCTTTGGTTTCCCGGTAAACATCCCCCTCCCCCCTCCCCTTCCTTATGGGTGTTCCCCTCCCAACCATCCCCCCATTGCCGCCCTCCCCCCAACAGTCTAGCTCACTGGGGGTTCAGTCTTAGCAGGACCCAGGGCTTCCCCTTCCACTGGTGCTCTTACTAGGATATTCATTGCTACCTATGAGGTCAGAGTCCAGGATCAGTCCATGCATAGTCTTTAGGTAGTGGCTTAGTCCCTGGAAGCTCTGGTTGCTTGGCATTGTTGTACATATGGGGTCTCGAGCCCCTTCAAGCTCTTCCAGTTCTTTCTCTGATTCCTTCAACAGGGGACCTATTCTCAGTTCAGTGGTTTGCTGCTGGCATTCGCCTCTGTATTTGCTGTATTCTGGCTGTGTCTCTCAGGAGAGATCTACATCCGTCTCCTGTCGGTCTGCACTTCTTTGCTTCATCCATCTTGTCTAATTGGGTGGCTGTATATGTATGGGCCACATGTGGGGCAGGCTCTGAATGGGAGTTCCTTCAGTCTCTGTTTTAATCTTTGCCTCTCTCTTCCCTGCGAAGGGTATTCTTGTTCCCCTTTTAGAGAAGGAGTGAAGCATTCACATTTTGATCATAAGAAGGTATATTCTTTTGTTTTAGGATGAAATGTTCTATAGATATTTGTTAAATTCATGTATTTCATAACTTTTGTTTGTTTCTTTTTCTTTGCTTAGTTTCTGTTTCCATGATCTGTCCACTGATGAGAGTGAAGATGCTGAAATCTCTCACTATTATTGTGTGAGGTGAAATGTGTGTTTTGAGCTTTAATAAGGTTTCTTTTATGAATGTAGGTGCCCTTGCATTTGGGGCAAAGTTATTCAGGATTGAGAATTCATCTTGGTGGATTTTTCCTTTGATGAACATGAAGTGCCTTTCCTTATCTTTTCTGATAACTTTTGGTTGAATGTCAATTTTAATCAATATTAGAATGGCTACTCCACCTTGCTTCTTGGAACCATTTGCTTGGAAAATTGTTTTCCAGCCTTTTACTCTGAGGTAGTGTCTGTCTTTGTCACTGAGGTGCATTTCCTGAATGCAGCAAAATTCAGGGTCCTCTTTACATATCCAGTGTGTTAGCCTATGTCTTTTTATTGAGGAATTGAGTCCATTGATGTTAAGAGATATTAAGGAATAGTGATTGTTGCTTCCTGTTATTTTTGTTGTTAGGGGTGGAATTATGTTTGTGTGTCTCTCTTATTTGGTTGTGTTGCTAGGAGATTACTTTCTTGATTTTTCTAGGGTATAGTTTTCCTCCTCGTGTTGGAATTTTCCATCTATTATCCTTTGTAGGGCTGGATTTGTAGAAAGATATTGTGTAAAATTGGTTTTGTCATAGAAATCTTGGTTTCTTCATCTATGTTTATTGAGTGTTTTGCTGGATATAGTAGCCTGGGCTGGCATTTGTATTCTCTTGTACGACATCTGCCCAGGATCTTCCAGCTTTCATAGTCTCTGGTGAGAAGTCTGGTGTAATTCTGACAGATATGCCTTTATATGTTACTAGACCATTTCCCCTTAATGCTTTTAATAATTTTTCTTTGATTTGTGCATTTGGTGTTTTGACTTTTATATGATGGAATGAATTTCTTTTCTGGTCCAATCTATTTGGAGTTTTGTAGGCTTCTTGTATGTTTATGGGCATCTCTTTCTTTAGGTTAGGGAAGTTTTCTTCTAGAATTTTGTTGAAGATATCTTCTGGCCCTTTATGTTGGAATCTTCACTCTCTTCTATACCTTTTATTCTTAGATTGATCTTCTCATTGTGTCCTGGATTTCCTGGATGTTTTGGGATAGGATTTTTTACATTTTACATTATCTTTGATGGCTGTGCCAATGTTTTCTATGGTATCTTCTGCCCCTGAGAATCTCTCTTCTATCTCTTGTATTCTGTTTATGATGCTTGCATCTATGACTCCTGATATCTTTCCTAGGTTTTCTATCTCCAGGGTTGTCTCCCTTTGTGATTTCTTTATTGTTTCTATTTCCATTTTTAAATCCCAGATGGTTTTGTTCAATTCCTTCACCTGTTTGGTTGTGTTTTCCTGTAATTCTTTAAGGGATATCTGTCTTTCCTCTTTAAGGGCTTCTACTTGTTTACCTGTGTTGTCCTGTATTTCTTTAAGGAAGTTGTTTATGTTCTTCTTAAAGTCCTCTATCATCATCATGAGTTGTGATTTTAAATCCAAATCTTTTTTTCTGGTGTGTTTGGATATCCAGTATTTGCTTTGGTGGGAGAACTGGGCTCTGATGATGCCAAGTAGTCTTTGTTTCTTTTGCTTAGGTTCCTGTGCTTGCCTCTTGCCATCAAGTTGTCTCTGGTGTTAACATATCTTACTGTTTCTGATAGTGACCTGACCCTCCTGTAAGCCTATGTCTCAGCACTGTTGACCTCTTTACTTTCAGCCAAATCTAGGAACAGAGAGCTGTTCCTGAGTTTGTGTCCTGAAGCCTCTAGGTGGGAGTCCTGGAGCATAAGAGTTTGTCTTACCTCTGCTCTCAGGTATGTCAGCGCTCCAAGGGACTGGCTTTCAGCTCTGGGCTCAGGCAGAAACCAGAAGGGTCCTGCTCCTGACTGCTCCTAGGTTCCTGTATCCAGAGGGCACTAGGCAGGTTCCTCTTGTGCCAGGAATATGAGCTGAAGTAGTGGTCTCCCCTGAGCTCTCAGGATTGTCTGCACTTCTGCGAGTCCAGCTCATTCTCCTGCAGGGTTTAGGTACAGAAGGCTGTGGGAGCAGTTCAGCTCTGGGCGCAGGCAGAAACTGGAAGTGTCTTGTCCCAGACTGCTCCTGTCTTTGTGTGTCCTGAGGCCACCAGGAGGGTGGCTTAGAGCAAAAGAGTTGTTTTTACTTCTGCTCTCAGGTGTGACAGTGCTCCAAGAGACTGGCTTTTAGCTCTGGGCTCAGGCAGAAACCAGAAGGATCCTGCCCCTTACTGCTCCTAGGTTCCTGTTCCCAGAGAGCACAGAGGGCACTAGGCAGGTTCCTCTTGGGCCAGAAATATGAACAGAAGTGGCGGTCTTCCCTGAGCACTCAGGATTGTCTGTACTTCTGCAAGTCCAGCTCATTCCCCCGTGGGATTTGGGTACAGAGAGCTATAGGACCAGTTCAGTTTTGGGAGGAGGCAGAAACCAGACCCTTGCGAACTTTAATAAAAACATATTCAATAAAACACTCACAAACTAAGTCCAAGAACACATTAAAAAGATCATCCATCATGATCAAGTGGGTTTTCTGCCAGAGATGCATTGATGATTTAGCATTTGAAAATCTATTAATGTAATCTACCATATAAATTGAAAAAAAGCCCACATGATCATCTCAGTATATACTGAAAAGCCTTTGATAAAATCCAACACCCTATCATGGCAAAAGTCTTGGAGAGATCAGGAATACAAGGTATATACCTAAACACAATAAAGAAATATATAGCAAACCCATAGTCAATATCAAATTAAATGGAGAGAAACTTGAAGCAGTTCCACTACAGTTGGGGACAAGGCAAAGCTGTCTACTCTCTCCATATCTCTTCAGTATAATGCTAGAAGTTTTTGCTAGAATAATAAGACAACTAAATGAGATCAAGGGAATACTGATTGAAAAGGAAAAATTCAAAGTATTACTATGTGCAGATGACATGATAGCATATATAAGTGACTCCCAAATTCTGCTAGAGAATTCCTACAGCTGATAAACACCTTCAGGAAGATTAACTAAAAAAAGTTAGCTCTCCTATATATAAACAATAAATGAGATGAGAAAGAAATTAAGGAAACAATACGCTTCACATTCACCACAAATAATATAAACCATCTTGGGTTAACTCTATTCAAGCAAGTGAAAAAAACGAGTGGCAAGAATTTTAGATCTTTGAAAAAAAAGAAATTGGAGAAGATACCACAAGTTGGAAGATCTCTCATACTCATGATCAGTAGGATTAATATAATGAAAATGGCCATCCTACCAAAAGTAATCTACAAATTCAATGCAGTCCCCAACAAAATTCCAGCACAATTCTTTACAGATCTTGCCTTGAAAGAACAATACTCAACTTCAAATGTAAAAACAAAAACCCCAGGATAGGTAAAAAAAATCCTGCACAATAAAAGAATATTTATACAATGGACTAATACTCCACTGCTAAGAAAAAAATCACGAAATTTGCAGGCAAATGGATGAAGCTAGTAAAAAAAAAATACATCCTGAATAAGTAATTTGTCCCTACAAAGACATGCATGGTATGTACTCATTTAAGTGGATATTAGCTGTAAAATAAAAGATAATCATAGTACAATCTACAGATTCAGAGAAGCTAAGGAACATGGAAGGATCAAGAAGGGGCACATGAATCTTCCTGGGAAGGGGAAATAGAATAGACACCACAGGAGAAGGGGCTGGGGAAGACTGGAACAGGAAGGATGAAATGAAGGCTTGAGATAGGGAGACAACTGTGATTGGGGGCATCTCCAAGATGAACTAGAAACTTAGAACTGTTGAAACTCCCAGAAAATCTATGAGGGTGACCCTAGCTAAGAACCCTAGCAATCAGAAATACAGAGCCTGAACTGTCTCTTGTAACCAGGCAAGACTTCCAGTGGAGGGATTGGGACACTAAACTGCCCAAGTAACCAATGACCTACAATTTGTCCTGCTTACAAGAAGTGCTAGGCAAAAGTGGCACAGAAATTGTGGGAGTGATCAGCCAATGACTGGTTCAGCTTGAGACCCATGCCACAAGGCAGAGCCTATCCCTGACACTGCATGGAGGGTCAGGACTCAGAAGCTGGATAGCCTAGAGACCTAGGATAGAACTAAACACAACCAGAAAAAAATTAATGAGGTGGGTATAGTGATATTCTGCTATACTCATCAATTGGCACCTAGGCCAATGGTCATCAGAGAGTCTTCCTCCTATAACTGATAGCAACAGATACAGAGACCCACAGTCAAACATTAGACAGAGCTTGGGAATCCTGTGGATGAGGGGAGGAATGATTATGGGAGCCAGAGGGGACAAGGACACCACAAGAAAGCCCATATAATTAACTAACCTGGCTTCTCATATGGGCTCACAGAGACTGAACTGCCAACTGAAAGTCTGTGTGGAACCAACCTAAGCCCTCTGCACATATATTCCAGTTGTGTAGCTTGGTCTTTTTGAGGGATTCATAACAGTTGGAAGGAAGGATGTCTCTTTTGTCAAATTTTGGGATCCTTTTCCTCACGCTGGGTTGCCTTGTCCAGCTTTATATAAGGGGAAGTGCCTAGTTTTACTGCAGCTTAATACACCAGGGTTGATATCCGCTGGAGGCCTGCACTTTTCTGAGGAGAAAGGGAGAAGGAGATTGTGTGTGTGTGTGTGTGTGTGTGTGTGTGTGTGTGTGTGTGTGTGTGTGTGTGTGTGTGTGTTGGGGGGAGGAGTTACAGAGGGGAGCTGGGGGAGGAATTGGGAATATTGGAGGAAGGGGAAACTTCAGTCTGGCTATAATAATATTAATAATTTTTTTACTTCAAAACTCTTCTTTATGGACACTAAACTTCAACACTTAATATTTTCAGCTTCCTGTAACTTCATAAAGTACAAAAGTTCTTTTTCAAATTTTACCCTCTCAGACCCTACATTTTGGGATCTCATTCAGGACTCCCCTCTACCCATTTGCCCTTGTGAATTCCACGAAAGAATTCAGATAAAAACATAATGTGGAAGACAGAATTTATTAATGAGTAAAGGGGAAACACTCTCATGTGGTAAAAGTGGACGATGGGCAGAGACCACTGTCACTCTACATTTTTAAAGACATCTATACTGTTTTATTTTAGATTTATTTTTACTTTGTGCATATGGACATTTTGCCTGCATGTATGCATGTGCAAGACACATGTGCTTGAGGCCAACAAAAGACAGAAGGCAGCATCAGATCCCCTGGAACTGGAGTTACTTGCAGTTGTGAGCCACCACGTAGATTCTGGAAACCAATCTATTCCTCCTCCACAGAAACAGGGGATGTTCTTAACTACTTAGTAATCTCTCCAGCTTCGCTTTCTACTACTATCCCAAGCCTCTTAAGCAGACAGCCTTATTATGTGGTTTTCTTATCCAAATGATTGACAGGTCCATTTGTAGTAACTCTTAAGATAGAGAGAACAATTGTATGTGTTTGTTCTTTACTAAAAACCCACCAACTGGATGATAATCTTGTGACCCTTTATTATATATATTAAAGATTAGAATGGCATAGCTTCACCCAGGGCCAGATTGCATCCTTTGACCAGTAATCAAAGTCGGATGGTATTGGCTTCCAGTTTTATAAACTGATGATTAAGAAGGCAGGGTCGATACTTATTGTTCTTCAAGACTTCTTACTATCTGACTTGCTACCTAACAGTCCTAGCCTCCATGAGACCATTTTCTGAAAATCAATGCATTTTCCTCTTCAGTCACATGTAAAGCATGCATGAAATAGTTCTAAAAGAGAAAGGCAGCAAAGGTTTATGAGGCTTAGAGTCTGTATGACTATTCCACTCTGCCTTTGTATTATAAGGGTAGCCATGGATAATTCATAAACAAATGCACAAGGATACTGTCTTAATAAAACCTTATTTAAAAAGCCTTGTCCACCAAATTGGGCTACAGACTGTAGTTTGAAGACCCTCTATATTTTCTGTTGAAAATATTGATTGTGTTACTTGACACAGTGCATACAAGGTGATGACATGGTTACAATATATCCTTCTATCTTGGATTGATCTTATCTTCTAGATTTTTTTGTGGCCTTTGCTGGGTCCTTTGAACCCAGGCAGTCTTTGAGTGAAAACAGAAGCTGAGGAAGACCATAAGACTTCTTCTAGTCAGGCCATACTTGAATCCACATTTTATTGACCAGGTAGAAGCACAGAGAGGTTGAGAAATAACATAATTTATTATTAAAGTTCCTAGAAAACTAGTGAGAATTGATGGCCATGTATACAATTCTTACCTCACTACGAAATGCCAAGTTTAAAACTGAATAGTCATCAAATCTCAGTGGTCATATCTTTATTCTTTGCTTTCTTTTTTATTAGATATTTTATATATTTACATTTCAAATGTTACCCCCCCCCTTCCAGGTTTCCCCTCTGGAACCTCCCTATCCCATCCCCTCTCCCCCTGCTTCTATGAGGGTGCTCCCCCTCCCACCCATCCACTCCCTCCTCACTGCCCTGGCATTCCCCTACACTGGGGAACCGAGCCTTCACAGGACCACCCAGAGATATAAATTATCCTCGAGGAGAACTATATTATTTCTTGGAGCCAGTACAAAATTAAAGGCCAAATTCTCTAACAAAAAGTAGAGAGAGAAAGGGTTTGGTGGCCCACACTGCCATCCTAGTACTCAAGGGGCAGAGACAAGAAATCAGAGGCTCAAGGCCACCCTCAGCTATACAGAAAATCTGAAGCTATACAGAAAATCTATACAGAAGACAGACAGACAAACAGACAGACAGATAAAGATTAGATAGATAGATAGATAGATAGATAGATAATGATTAGATAGACAGAGACAAAGACAGATATAGATATAGATGCACACACGCACACATACATATGAGGTTTTGTGTCCCTAGACTCCCTTTCTCCACCTGTTTGACTCTCTTTCCTTTGCTAATTTACTTCATATTGTACTCACTATGGGGATGCTCATACTAAAAGTGCACAATTCACTGATATCCTGGAAAATTCCAGCACGTGAAGTGTAAACTGTACTCTTGACAGTCCCAACATCTGTATCAGAGCTGAACCACCAAGCATTATTCTCCAGTTAGCAGGACTGGGCTAAGGTCACCTCTGAGGCAGACGAGTCTGTCTGTGAGTTCAGGCACAGTTCCCAGAATAGGTTCTGTTGTCCTCAGAATTCACATATAAAACAGACATTCAAAGATAAAGTAATTAAGAAATTGGAGATGTTGACCCTGGAACTGTGCCTTGAGGGTGGACTCGTCCTTGAAACCACCCTGCCTTCCTTTTAGTCTGATCCCTTTCTGGATGAGAGGAGGCTAGACACTTCAACTTTCGGATACATAGGAAGAGTTGGAGTTGAGACTGGAACCCTGTCCATGACTGTGTCCTCTCTTTCTGCAGTTCTTTTTTTACTAAAAGGGAAACTATATTAGGCTTGTGTGACAATTATAGGAATATTGGTCTTCTGTAAGCTGTGGATTCTCTAAATTTTTACCAGTTAAGGAGATATTAATGAAAATGCTGTAACATGGAGTCCTCCTTTTATATGCAACATTTATCGCCATTTTAAAAGTTGTACAGGCAAATGTTTTAAAGTTAGTCATTCATTATTTATTATGTGCTAAGGCCGTGATGGCAAATGGAGACAGGACAAAGCTCTGGCTAAACTTTAATTGTACTCCTCAAATGCGTTGGTTTTCTCACAAGCCTCCATTCCATATCTGTAAAATGGGTTTGATGCTATCGGCTTCACATCATTGCACAGAGAGTGACAAATAATGAGTGTGTATACAGAAATTAGCACACAGCATGCATTTGAAACATGGAGCCTTCATTAGTAGACATTGGCAATCATGTCAATTATTCCTCAGAGATGGGAGGTATTTCCTAACATCATCACTAAGCTTTGAAAAGTAGCCGGAAAAAAGAAATACATCGTAAACAAATGTTGCAAAACCAGATAATAAACACTGAGAGCCCCTGGAGCAAGGAAGGTCTCTTGTGTGGGTTATGGGGGAAATAATGTTACCATTGTCTTAGTTTTTGATCTGGAAAGGAAACATTTTTTTTCTTTTTTTTTTCCGGGGCTGGGGATTGAACTCAGGACCTTGCGCTTCCTAGGCAAGCGCTCTACCACTGAGCCAAATCCCCAACCCCGGAAACATTTTTTGAGTGTATCTCCTGGCTGGTCCTGGGTCTGCTGGCCAAGTAGACTCTTCTATGGTTAGGGACAAGATTGAAATAGTCTAAATGTATAGCTAGTCAGTGACTTAGGAGTTTACAATGCCGCCATTATCCGTGAAACACTAGCAAAGCAAATAAATAACGTGATGCGTGTGTCCACAGACAATCGTGCGATCAGAAAATGCGAGTCGTTTCTGGATATTGCCTTTAGTCCTGCCATTCAGCCAGGATTAGTTGCATGCTATAAGCTCAGTGGGGATGAGGAAGCATTCACATAAAATCAACATTTGTCTGCAAATTTTCCAGTTGAAAGAAAGACCGATTCGGAATATTAACATCTCTGTTGCCGATGATGGTCGGACATTAGTGAATCACGCAGCCTGGGTCAGCTTGAAATTGTTTTATTATGAAATTGAAATATCGCAAGGAAGCTGTGCGATTTTTGTATTCCCAAAGAATGAAGGCTGCCGTGTAGCTGTGCTCTCATGCTGAAAAGTCACCCTGGAAATAAGGAAATATTACAGGACCCTCCAAGCTCTAAGAATAAATAGGCAACAAGACAATCTCATTCCGGACTGACAAAGAGAAGCTCCTGCTGTAGAAATGTGTCTACAGTGACCAGTAATCTTAAAAAATTAAATCAATCAGATCTTTCTGAACTTTATACATAATTTATAATGTAAGCAACATGCTGTTTTAGTCTGTTTGTTTTATGGTGCTGGGGACCAAATTCAGGTGTCACACAGACTGGCAACTGTTCTACCACTGAGCTGTATCTCCCAGCCCTGAATTTTATTTTCCATTTCAGAAATATCTAACTATTCTTAGCCTGTCTACGTATAAAAATACAGGAGTCTGCTGAGTGCTGTAACATTCTAGCAGTATATCAGAAATTCATTTAAATTTAGGAAATTGGAAAGGGTAACATTTGTCAATTATTTAGTGACTCACAGGACCCATGGTATACTTGAATACATCACTCTAAAAAAACATATGTATATATAATATATCCTAGATGTTTGCCTTTTATTTCCCCTAGTAATGTTTGGAAAAATCTTGGGATGCTAAGATAACACGCCAGCCTTTGTATTTAAAATATATGTATCAAAGAAAAAAATCTCTGAATGTCAGAAATTCATTTCTAAAGCTAAATTATTTTTAACAACTACCAAAACAGTCTTGATCTTGGTTTAACAATATCTATATATTGTCTTGTAGTTATGGAGATTCGAAGACTAAAAATGGCTTCCCTAGAAGACTCTTGAGGACTAGTGGAGAATCCCTTCTCTTGCCTCATCTTGTTCCAGGGCTACCTATATTATTTGGCTTAGTGGCTCCTTTATTTTCAAAGCCAGAGGTACAACAGCTTTACTCCCCTTTGTCCTTTAGCTTTCCTTTGGTAATATTAACCCTGACTATATCCTTAGGTAACTCACAGGTTGTCTAAGACAAGCTCCTCCCCCGACCAGGACCCCATAAGTTAATCATGTCTACAAAGACTCTTTATCATGAAGATAGCATACAATCAGGTTCCAGGGATAGGAAAAGGCTCATCTTTGGAAGATATTACTCAGCCCTCTATAATGACTCTCATCTCAAATTTTTGTGCGTCAGCCTACACACAAATTCAAATCTCCCCCCACCATGGTTTTAAGATGTAAATAATTCTCCTTTTCATTGCCAAAAATCCCTGCGATTTCTTGGTTTTAATCTCTCATCCCATTGTGTGGTCAGGTGACTACACAAATGACTTGTGTTGTCCACCATCAAAGCACCTTTCTTTTTACCAGTCTTAGTCTATTAACCTGCTTCTGGACATCTTCCCCAAGCACTCTGTCACAATTGGAGCAGAAAGGGTTTATTCAACCTGAATGGGTCTTTGTAAGAAGAGGAGAGACACCTAGCCATGGGAAGAGATAAATATTATAAGAAGGCACCATGTGGCAATATGGGCTAAGACTGGAATGACTCAGATGTAAGGCAAGGGATGCTAATGATTGACAGCTAGCATGAGTGTAAGTCAGACAGACAAGAGACAAGTCTGTGAGTTCAAGACAGAACAAGTCCCATCTGACACCTTGAATTTGAACCTCTAACCTCCATAACGGGAGGGAATTATTTTTGATGTTTAAGTCATTCAATATGGTAGGTTACTAAGAAACAAAGGATATAAAATACCATTTCGATTTCAGATTCATGACATCAAGTCCTGTATTGTGCTTTTCAGAATATAACTCCCCACTAGATTGTTTAAATTTTGTTTCCCAGATATCACAAAAGTATGTATTTCAGGCCTAGATGGGCTATTGAGATAATTGTCTTACTCAAAGTTCCCCTGTTCTCGTTGATACTTTTCAGTCCAACTTTTCACTGTGAAGACAATCTTCAAATACACAAATCTGGTCTTCTCTGATGGGACTCTGTGTTGCCTTTGGGATAAATGGAAACTTTTTATATTAACACAAGACTTTCCATGACTTCATTTCCACTCATCCACATTGTCTTTCTACAATTTTCTTCAGACCTTGAACTTTAAGCTGCATCCACTTTTCCAAACTCCATAATATTCTGGTTGTCCCTGCCTCTGTGTGTGATTCATTGTTTTCAACATAGGAATGTCCCTTCTGCACATATATCAAACTCTGACTTCATCTTCAACCCTCTCCAAGACTGTCTCTTTGGAGACCTCTTTCCTGATTCTTCCCTGATTCACTGCACCAAGAGATGATGGTTGCCAGTCTGGAATCATGAGCCTCCTTGGAGGGAGCAAGCCTTGTTTTTAGCATTTTACCTTTGACATCTATCATAAAGATAACCAGAGTAGGCCCTTAGCAATTACCTGGTAATAGTATTTATTTTAATTAAATCGAGTAAAGTAGAATGCTAAAGAAGTGTTGGGAAAACAGTGCAGTAAGATTTGGCTTTAATGGGATTGAGGGTGTTAGTCACTGTGTTCATTTGCTCTAATGGGATTGAGGGTGTTAGTATCTGTCAATTGTGTTCATTTACTCATTCACCAAGTATGTACATGGGATGAATCAGACCTTGTGCTTGACACTAAGGGCGTGAAACCAGAGAAGGGACAGCACTACCTGCAAAGAGCTCACAGTCACACTGCAAGCACTAAATGTCATTGTCATTGTGTGTACATGACCAACAACCAGTCAAGGACCCATTTCATATACCAGCAAAAGTTAATAGTTGTAGAGAAGTGCAGTGGTTGGAAAGAGCAGGGAAGAAGACATTTACCCTCATAGGCTATCTTCCTGTAACTGTAGCCAATCTGCAAATAAGGGGGGGGATTACCCCAAGTATATAAGTAGGAAGTCCAGTCTACCCTGTAGAAAAAAATATATAAGATGTACTTTGAAACTAAAAGGCACAGATCTTAAAATGCCTCCTACTTGGTTTTCCTCCTTACCTTCTGTCTCTCATGAACTACAGCTGCTTGGATTCTGGCTAGTAGGCAGCTTTCTCTGCATGTGACTAAATACAGTAAGATTTTCAGCTGAAGCTGAAAGGGTGGCTGTTGAGTTCTAGTGTCCAGTGACCTGTGATCACATGGCCCTGCTGCCTTGCACTGCCAGCACAGTTCACCATGCCACTATATGGCAGGGGAGGGCTATTGTCCTCATGGCTGCTGGAAAGTAAATAGAGACAGGAGAAGGTCAGGAATCCATAACCTCCTTAAGGACATGTCCCTAGATCCTAGTGGCCTATATGTTCTATCATCTCTCAGTAGCATCACAGGTTGGGAAATGAGTCTTTGACCCACTTTGCAGCAACTGAAGACATACGTCATCTCTCTCATGATTTACCCACCAGTTAGTCTAAGAAAGCATAAAGGCAGATTAACATTTCAAGTAATATCTCACCATTTCGGTGAAGAATCACTGTTCCCAACTTTTTTTCTGGCTGCACCCTGTTCCTGCCTGTAATTTTTTGAGCTATTTCTTTTCTCAGGTCTCCCTTCCTCAGCCCTGTGCTCTCCCAGACCAAGGAGGATAACTGGCCCCTGCTATCTGTAAGGAGCCAGGGATTTCCTCCAATAGCTAGGGCAGGAGGGGTGTGTCTACACTCACTGTTCACACTAGCCCCAATCCAGCCACGCGGTGCCAAGAACTCCTCCAAAAGGCTGGCATTATCTCCCACTTCAAATACTTTCTGAAGAAGAAATATCCTTTGCTTATTAAATTGGACAAATATTTTCAGAGTATGTGTCGAACAACTTGTGCATATGAATCAACTTTCAGTGCTAACGTTGTGAACTATGAATACAGATCATGTATATCACGTGAGCCCTGGTTCGCACAAATATCCAGAGAGCAGCAGTTCTCAGAGATTAAATTTTAGTCAGAGACAGATAGTAAACAGTAAATATAATAAGTAAGGAAATTACATGCTAGAAATACTAGAAAGTATTAAGTGGTGTAGAAAAAAACCTAAAAGGAATATTTTGGAAGAATAAATATGAGATGTAAAACAAACGCTTTCAGAGAGCGATGGCCCAATTAGTAACCGGTAGAGAACAATCTCATTTCATTACACCATGATGCTGCAATTAATACAGATTATAAAGCCATTATGTATTAATGGGAATGTATGATGGCTTTTAAATTACAATCGTGTTTCCAGCATGCATATCCAGAATTACTTGGGAGTTTACATTCATAGGTAATTTTCTATAAATACCCAACAAATTTGTTTTTAATTTTGGATTTTGGCCTGCCTTTAAATAGCTCTCTATCTAGTGTGGAAATCTTAAGTGTTATTTACGGAGATATGCATGAAATAAATCGTGAAACCTGGCCTGCTCTTCTACCAGGCATTGACCTATGGGTGATTTTCCATCTGGTCAAGGGCACAAAATTATGACCACATTTAAGAGGCCAGTAATTTTAAGTATTCAACATGGAAACATGTATACACATGATCTGTCTTACCAAAGTTTTTAACTTAAAGTTTTAATTGCATTTATTTGGGGTAAGGGTTTGTGCACATGCCAAGGTGCATATTGGGGGTCAGGGGATATTTTGCAGAATCAATTCTTGTTCTACCAGTGGGAGTAAGGAATCAAACTTAAGTCATCAAAGGTGGCAGCAAGGGCCCCTGAGACATCACATGGGCCCTGGGGAGCTTTTCTGAAGTGGTTATGTTATGACTTTTCCTAAGGACACCAATGTTTACCCCTCATAGCTTTCTAAGTGATTCCTGAGTGAACCAATGAATTTCAGACTGATACCAGAGCACAAGTGCAGATTGCTTACGGATGCATGAGGGACTCTCACAGCAGCATTACCAGAAAGTCTACTCCTACATGGGTATGGACTATCCTTCCCTAGAGATCCCTGCCAGAAACTCTAGGCAACCCCACCAAAGATTCCCTCTCTCCTGGCACTGTTTACGGTTTGTATAACCCGGGGAAGGAAACCCTTCAAGGTTTCATGAGCTCCATGAGCCTTTCAGGCCTCTCTCTCTTTTCCAGGGCAATCACTGTCCAAAACATGTCTAAGAGGAGAATCCTTGATCTCATAATGTGCTGCTTACATGTAGTAGACTATATTCTGTGCTCTGTTACATGTATGGGTGGCATTTGCCATTTTATTTTAATTTTTACAGACTTGAAGGTATAATAAGAATTCTTTCGTTTAACACATTAAGCTTCATTACCAACCGTCAAGGACTTATCATTGTGCCTTTTACCCCCCCCCCGGCCAAACTGAAGCACTAAACACCGCCCCTCCAAATCACAGTGTTCCCATGTCAAGTATTTATATTTCTGACCTATGATTACATCGTCTGTGATTAATAGGGCTTCTTTAAACCTCTTCCAACTTACAAGTTCTTTTTTTTCATTTATCCCAGCTAGAACCTCTTCCTCAGAACTCTCTCTTTGATATGCTGCCCACCAGTCCTGTAAGAAGGGATAAAGCCGATTATTAGCCTTTTGAGTGACATTTGAGGGAGCATCTCTTCCTGGCTTCCCTGAGTTTTGGCTTCCCTAGTGTCTCCAAAGCTCACCAGGGCTTATTTTTTCTGAGACCAAGACTTAAGGAAAAGTAACCTTTCACAGCTTTCGCCCTTTTAATTGTCTGTATCAGGACTCCGGCTGTGTCCTTACTTCCTTACAGACAAATATTTGCAACGACAGTCAGCGCACTTCCTTTGGAGCTATAGTTTTACCGGCTGGAACACTGCGTCTGTGCCTCCACTGTATTCCATTGGATGTTTTTTGTAGGGGTTTGGGGGCAGGTTTGCCAAAACTCAACAAATATATATGGAATTATAGCTGTGTCTTTGAAAAGGATAGAGCCTTTCTTGGGGAGCTAGGGTCTCGGAGCTCTATGGCCCCGAGCATGTAGCTTTTAGGTTCTTGTGTAATAAGTTAGGTGAAAGAAACTCACAGACAAGAGAAGGTGGTTTGTTTTTGTTTTTGTTTTTGTTTTAAAGAATCTTATTACAGCATAAGGGGGTTGGAGAGAGAGAGAGAGAGAGAGAGAGAGAGAGAGAGAGAGAGAGAGAGAGAGAGGAGCACAGAGCTTCTGTATAGTTAGCCGAAGAGGGTCCCAGGAAATAGAGCACCACAACATTCTAGTTTTTCACTCCTTCTGTCTTGTCTAATAGCCATGGCTGCTATGTGGTGAAAGTATAGCTGATGTAGCATCCAGTGCATCCGGTCCCCAAGCCAAGCATCTTGCATGTTGGAAGCAGCAGGAGGGAGGTAGGAAGAGCTCTGTTTTTAGAGTGATAATACTATTCCCACAAAGTCAGTGTTGTGCTTCCACAGAAGCTCCCTATCTTTTCTCAGTTACAGGACACTTCGCAACTGTATGTCTTATGTCTAAGCTCTAGAACAGACTGCTCTCCTGAGGGGCACTCCCCTGTCTAAATGATTGACAGATCCATTCGGACCTTAAGGGAAGGGACAACCATGTGTATTTGTTCTTTACCAGAAAAGCTTCTTTTATTGGAGTGCCCAATCTTTTGGCTTCTCTGAGCCTCAATGAAAGAGAAGAATTGTCTTGGACTACACATTAAATCAGAGATACCCCGACAGAAGCCTGCTGGTTGTAAGACATGCATATGTTTATTTTGAGCGATGTCGCAATAAGCTATCTTGTGCCACACTTACATAGCCTGTGGGTTGCAGGTTAGACTCCTCAATTTGGAACCTTCTTGGTAGTTCAGAAATCCAACTTCTCAGATCAGACGATTCAGAATTCTGCACCCTGCTTTTTTAAAAAAATTGCAAAACAAATGACAGAGAAAAACAAAAATAAAAATAAGTCTAAGAATTGTCAAGCTTTTCCAAAAGGAAAGAGCTTCAGCTTAGTAAACCTGGACAAAGCCTTGTCATGTCTGCCTTCTTCCCTTCTGTGTATCCTGTAGTTACCATTTCAGATGAGATTTTAGCACTTTAAGAAGGCAAAGTCATGGTCTTTTCTCCTTTTATTTTTGTTGGGTATTGGATTTATTTACATTTCAAATATCTTCCCCCTTCCCAGTTTCCCCTCTTGAAACCCCCTATACCATCCCCTCTCCCCTTGCTTAAATAAGGGCATTCCCTCACTTACTCACCCACTCCCTCCCGCCTCCCTGCCCTGACATTCCCCTACACTGGGGCATCGAGCTTTCACAAGACCAAGGTCCTCTCCTCCCATTAATGCCTAAAAAGGCCCATCCTCTGCTACATATGAGGCTGGAGCCATGGCTCCCTCCATGTGTACTCTATGGTTTGTGGTTTAGTCCCTGGGAGCTCTGGGGAGTCTGGTTGGTTGATATTGTTCTTCTGATGGGATTGCAAATCCCTTCAGCTCCTTCAGTCCCTTCCCTAACTCCTCCACTGGGGTCCCTGTGCTCAGTCCAATGGTTGGCTGCGAGAATCCACATCTATATTTGTCAGGCTCTGGCAGAGTCTTTCAGGAGACAGCTATAACAGGCTCCTGTCAGCAAGCACTTCTTGGCATCCACAATAGTGACTGGGTTTGGTGACTGCATATATATGGGATGGATCCCTAGGTGGGGCAATCTCTGGATGGCCTTTGCTTCAGTCTCTGCCTAGGGGTGCTGGCATTGCCCTCCCTTCCTTAAAAACTGTATGTTTGGAGCTGAGAGGATGGCTCACTTGACTTGTGTGATTCTTAGCACCTGTGTGGTAAATTCAACATGGTGGCAGCGGGCCCTTGTAAACCTGGCAGAGACATGGCTCTCCCTGACCCTTGGGCCATTTAGACTTGCAGTCTGTGAGCTCAAAGTTCAGTGAGTAAGACCCTGTCATGATAAGTAAGGTGGGAAAACAACAGGGTAAGACGTCTGAAATTGACCTCTGCCCTTTACATACATATATGTACCAGCACCCATGCATACATACACATTTACACATGCATATATAGAACACATATACACATGTATGTTGGAGAAAAAGGAAGGTGGTACTGGAAGCTAATTTCAAGGGAGGGATCCATTTTCCACTACCTTAAGCCTGCTAAAATCCTTAATTAATTCCTAACCATTCTTCTGCTTTTATTTGGATTTTCTTCATATTTCATGGATGCTCAGTTGTCCCTCAAATACACATCCTCAAAATAATCACCAGTCAAAAATGTTCCCACCCCTGTTATAAATGGAAGAATGTAACCTGTTGTCTCTCTCCATTTTCTTTTCATTAATAAGTAAGAAGTTGCCAGGGTTTGCCTACTAAGTTCTTTTTTACTAAGTTTAGCACAAGTACACAGTACCAAAAACAAACAGATATGCTCCCAGTGACACTGATAATCCCGTGTCTTACACTGTGTCATGCTGTGACTAAGGTAAGCAGATAGAAAGTGAGAGCCAGGGATACAGGATGTTATTACAGGATCTCAGCAATCAACCCCTCAGATGCCAAATACACCCTGCTATTAGAAGCAGCAGGGCCAGAAATCCCAAGTCAAATTGCCTGGGAGGAAAAACAGGTGTAGCACTGGGCTTCTCTCCTCTGCCCTTTATGGCACAGTAGAGGCCATTGGACAATCCATTTCACCAACAGCAACAAGGACACCTCAGTAGACTTCCAGTACCTAACACAGGATGAGAAAATAGTCACCATTTGTCATAATATTACTAGACTTCACAAAGTAACTCCACACACATCCCCTTATAGCAGAACTGCGATTGGAAGGACAGCTGCATGGTTAAGTGTCCACACTGCGCTCTCCGCACCCTCTAACTAGGAGCAAACTCTATAAAAACAGAAACTGCTTGGCTTGCTTGCTGCCATAGCAACTGTGCTTGGTCTACATATGGCCTGGTCATCTGCCAGATGTCGAAAGTCAATACTGGACCAAATGATGGCCACTGCAGATGCTCTTCCCAGTTGACCTACTGACGAAGACAGGAGACTGAAATTGGCCAAGCAATTTTAAGGTAGGAAACCTACAAAGTGAACCATTTTGCCTTAGCAAAAACCCAGAGATGCCTTTGGCCCTGTTTGAGCTTTGTCCCTTCAAATGGCCAGAAAGGTCAACGGTGTTTAGGCCTTTGGTTCTGACCTGGCCAGAGGCCAGGGATTCCAGGAGGAAGGGTTGTCTTTTTATTATCTCTTTCCCCTCTAAATGAGCATACATGTGTCTTTTTAAGAGGTGGCATCTCACCCCAGCTTCTGCTTTAAGTCTGTCAAATGACTCTAGCCTAACAGTTTGATGATATCCCATTTTCTGGGACCATTACTGCTCCATAAGCCTCTACCTTCTATCTCTTAAACACTAACCTCTGAACTCAATGAATCACTTTATAAAACTCACCCTGGGTCCAAAAGACCCAGAAGCCCCACTGGCTTGGAGAAGTTCTCATGGCCTTTGACTTATTCAGTACTTTAGCTCTCTAAGATATACACACCAGAGGTAAGGAAGCTTCATTGCTCTCAAAGACATCTCAGTCTCCTCAGATCACTACAAAGCTGAGAGGAAGTCAGATCATAGCCCTCAGCAACATGACCAGCCACTGGCAGGCCTCGTTGGAGCTGGCATACATCATAGCCACCTCAACTCCTGGTTCCTATATGTTCTCAGATAAACAATGTGCCCCTTCTTTCTCACTGCTCCCCAAGTTTTTGTGTCTGGCCTTTAGAATCAGTGAAAATGAAGTTTCGGAGAACATTAGCTCTAAGCCAGCGTGTTGGCCACATAGTTTTCTGAGCCAATATGAATAGACTAGTCTGATTTCCAAGCCTTAGTGGCAGGGATTTTGAGGAACAAATTCATAGTCCCCTTCCTCATCCACTGCAAATGTCATCACCCTACTAGAAAAATCACAATAAAATGAGTACACATTCATCTCCATGCTGAATTTGAGCAGAGCTGAACATTTACATTCAGCTTTAAAAAAAATAAAATAAAAAGGCAAAGGAAGCTGAGGGGGAAAAGGGGGTCCAGAAGAGCTGTGTGGATGTTAGGATCCCATGGTGAGAATGCAGCACTTTTAGGGTACATGCAGGGACTGCCTTGCTGTGAGAGCCAGGAAGGACTCAGGCAAAAGGAAGGTTGAACCCCAGGAAGCAAGGAAAGGCATGAACATCTAATTTCCTTTGATTTGATATGATGCTAAATAAAACTCAGCAAGAGCCCTGGGAACTCAAGACTTAGTGACAGAGTGGGGGCAGGGTGTGTATGAGAGGGGCGTACAAAGCCAACACTGGTAAATCTCTTCCCTTTAACACTTTGTGGTCAAGACTTGAAAATATGTTTTTTTTATTTACCCATTCTTTTATTGACTTCACAATGAATGCCACATCCTAGGTGCCAGACTAGGGACTGGATAGATGTAGAAGAAAACCAAAACGTAACTTCCCAGGAAGCTAGCTTCCATTGTTGAAGCAGCAAAGCTGTAGCCTCAGGATGTCTCGCTCCCTGCTTCCCTCTGTTAAACCCTGTCTTGCAAAGTGATAGTTTTAGAAGATGTAGCCTTGGTGATGATTGGCCATGAAGGCAAAGACCTTGTACATGGGCATGTGTCCCCATCACAGAGGCTTCCATTTCCCTCTTGCCATGTGAAGACTCCTAAACTCCACCTAAACTCCAAAAAGCCATTACTAGATACTGAATCCATCAGCGCCTTCGCTTTGGACTTCCCAGCCTCAGTAACTGTGAGGAATTTGTTTCTGTTGTTATAATCCATTTAAATCGCAGAATTTTGTTTCAGCAGCATGGATAGACACAGAACAGTTATAAACAAATGATTGGATTGGGAGATGGTGTTTCTTAGGTAATTCTTAAAGTCTCCTCCAATTCTATAACAAAGAACCAACCACATCTTTGTAATCTTGAAGCAACATAAATTCATTTTTCCTTAGGTCCAGAGGAGACATTCCTTTCTAGCTTCTGGTGACTCTAGCATTTCCTGGCTTCTAGTCTTAATCAGTCTAATGCCTGACTTCTCCTTCCTATGTCCTTTCCCTTGTCTCCATCTGTCCCCTTCTGTGTGTATCTATTATCTTGTCATGGGTACCCACTAAGATAATCCAGGATGCTTGCATATCAAGATCTATGAGTTGATTGTATCTGCAAGGACTCTTTCCAAGTGAGATTACACTCACAGGTTCTAGGGTGTGGCCACACATATAAGGGGTTGAAGAATTAATTCACTATATGTAATAAAGCTAATTTTAAAAAGGGCCTGGTAGAGACCATATGTGAGCTGTATTTGAAATAATGTATTTAAAAAATCAGGAATTAGGCAGAAAATGTATGGGCAAAGCAGCAGGAGCCAATTTATAAAGGTGATGGCTAAGTATAAAGGACAGCAAGTCTGTCGCTGTATCTGGATGGTAATGCTAATAAATAAGGTAAGGAAAGAAAGCCAAATCAAGGACATAGACTCCTTGCCCCTGGGTTCTGATTTGTAAATGAATCTTGGCCACTATACCATAGCCGAAATGGTAATTTGGAATGTTGGGTCACCAACATAGTAAATCAAAAATATCCAATTTGAAATCCTAGCACAGAACTCCTATTTGTCAATACTAGGGGTGCTTGGGTCAGGCATTTCCTAACCAGTTGAATGAGAAGGCATCTGTGGCACGATAAGGAAGGAGTAAAGCTTTCTCTCTGGGGTTCCAGGGATAATGTAATTTGGTGACACAATGCTAGCCACAAAGAATGATTGTAGATTTGCTGAGCCACCTATAAGCATGTGGCAGTATACAGTGGGGAAAGTGAACGATTCTATTTTGAGAGCATTAGGAAAAACCTGAATAAGAAATGGGTCCAGTTTTTAATCTACTGTGCGATAGTGTCAAGTTGGAAAGTTATTCTTTTGTCATCGTGGTTGATTTGTTTAATTATGCTCAGGGTTATTTGATACTGTCAGACCCTCAACTTTTACTACTCAAACCTATCTTTAGAGACAGACTTTGAATCATTGCTTTGGGAGTTCAGGAAATGCTCTGGGGTTTTAAAGAACATAACCAAATCTTACAGATGTAGAAAAATCTACAAGGACTACAGGGATGCTGTCTTGACATCCTCCGATCTTAGGTCTGACTAAATCATGGGAGGAGAGTATAAAGTTGTGTGTAGCCAGCAACAGCTGGGGTCCTCCCTAAGTGACACCATGGCAACCTTATTCACTGCTTACCAAACTAAAATAAAAACATAAAGACAACAGGAAAACTGTGAGAGATGGGATGGAAAAACATGGGACTTGGGAATTTGCATGATACAATCCTATAAAGAAAATAAACAATGGTTATCTCAGATTTTCCTCTACAGATGAGCAGGAAAGGTGATACTTACACTAGGACATGAAGTCATTAAGTGTTGAATTAAGACAAAGCCTCTGGGATTGTGCTCTATCAGGTGTATTGGAAGTACTGTGTTAGGCTACGTGGTTCTTCTCATTGGTTTTCCTCAGATAGAGATGCAAATGAAGAAGCTGTGGGTTTGTACATGGTCACAAACTTCTGTATACTCTGAACAAAGATAAAGAGGAAGTGAAGACAGATAAAGAGGAAGGAGAGACACACGACCAAGAAACCCTGAGTTTGTGAATTGATATACTTTGACCCAAAAGGCAACCCTTACTCCCTCTTGAGTCTAGTTCGTTCTAGGTAACCTTCTACAGATCCAACAGCTTCTCTGATGTGTTGTCTACTTACTGCCTATCATGTATGTGTGTTTATGCAATGTTTTCTTTCAGTGCTAGGTTCAGACACAGGGCCTTGTACATGTTAAGCAAATGTTCTGCTGAGCTGTGTCCCCAGCCATGTGGAACTTTTTTCAAGTGGAACCATCAGTAAATTTCCAGTTTCTTTGTGTTAGCTGATTACTTTATACTTTAGTAGAATCAGATTAAAGGACAGAGAGAGAGAAAAAAGAGAGAGAGAGAGAGAGAGAGAGAGAGAGAGAGAGAGATTCATTTTTTCAGGTTCCCTTTATAGTATCTAAGTGCTATATATAGGCTTTGGATAACCTTATTTTTGGTATATGAAGTTGAGCCAAGCTCATTTTTTTCTTCCAGATGTGTCATCCAAACAGGTGCCTATGAGCAGGACTTTTTAAAATGACACCTTCTTTTATGGAAGCAGTTGTCATACTCTTTGATATATGAGACGGTCATCACTGTAGAGAGCAAGATGGCTTCCTGAAATAGTCCAGTCCTCCATGAGTCACCCACTGTCTCCACACTTCAGATTATTATGCTGCTCCTGAGATCATAATAAGAGAGGACAGAATGTTTGATTGAATGTGTCTTGTGTCTTCATGCTGCTTTTTGTTTTGTTTTGTTTTAAGAGAAGAAGGGGGTCTCCACACCCAGACATCTGATGCGACTCCATCAGTGGCTCTGTGATGAAATTATAATGTACCTATCAGGACAATTTCTCATGATAACACAACCCCTTCTTCAGTGTTCTTCGCTGAAGTGCTTGACAGGAGGAACCATTAGTAAATACTCAGTACGTAGTGTTGAGTTAATTCTGACATCACAACTTAAAGAGACACTGGTACAACTGAGTGACTGCAACCAAGGAGTGGTCAAGAGGAATGGAGGCACAGATTACCACAGATTAAAAAGCCTTAAATACAGTCCAAAAAAGTTCAAATGTCTGTCTGCCAAACTTTTGGTCTGTATAACTTAGTGCTCTCAGTTTATGAAGATTTTAGTTTTTAATGATAGATTAAGACTAAAACTACATAGGAGAGTCAGAACAGCTTAATTTAGTGTTAAAGTTGGCAATGATTTAGGTCAATGTCATTTCAAGCTTAACGGGAAATAGAAAGAAATGTAAGTTGGTTGTCATAGAAGTTAGGTTATGATTTATATTTTTAAAAAAGCATGCCTGAGATCTGGACTTCACTTGCCATTCAATATATTTTTAGTTGATGCTGGAGAAAAATTCAAAATGAAATTTTCCTTTAGGTAATCAAGTGTGTAGAAGAGCTTTTAGCTATATTTCATCGAGAATATGTTCTAATGAAATAATGGTAGCATAGTTAGCAAATCTGTTCTAAGTTTGACCCCAATATATCAATTATACTCTACATCTGTATAAACTCTTTTTGCTGGTTCGTTTTAAACGTCAACTTGACACAACTCGAATCACCTGGGAAGGGATTGCCTCAGTCAGGTTAGCCTTACACACGTTTGGGGAATTACCTTGACGACATTAATTGGATGAGGATACTTGTGTGTACTCTGAGTGGTACCATTCTTTAAGAAGGAAGTTATGAATAAGAGAGAGCAGGCAGAAGATTAGCATGCATACATCAGGACAAAGGTCTCCGCTCTTGACTATGTATGTAATGTGACTTCTGCCTTGACTTCCCCACAGTGATGGAACGTAATTGGAATTGTAAGCCAAATAGGGTTTTTTCTTCTTGAAGTTGCCATGGTCAGGGTATTTTATCACAGTGATAGGAAATGAAACCTAAAGACGCCTCCTAAATCAGTGCACATACACAGAAACACACACATCATGGATAACCAAAAAGTCAGTTGCTTATTTTACTTTTCAGGGTCCTTGAGGATCTTTGCAGAAGGTGGGGTTTGACTATCTTGTTCTTTCATTGTTTTCAGCTCTGAGGACTGAAGATAGGCCCTAACTCATGCTAGTGCCGAATCACTGACTCTATCTTCAGACTTGAAGGTAGAAGTTGAAAGAGAGTAAAGCCCTCCAAAAGTGTGAGTGCTTGCTCAAGCTTTTAAATTTCGAATCCCAAATTCTAAGTGATAAGCCCAGATATCTGAATAAGCAGTTATACCTCTAAACATAGGCAGATTATGATATGTGGTTCTGTCAACATAGTACTAATGGGTAAACACCAAGAATGAACTTATGCAAACTCGTAGAACAGCTCACAGATATTCTAATGGACTGACTGTATTACCGTCAGTAAAATAAAATACTAGAGCAAGCCCCTTGATCAGATTATCTTGGTGTTTTATCCGGGTTCTATGGGCCATCACAAACACTCTGCTTTTAGTTTTGATCTGCAATCCCCTCTTCACCAAAGGCTCTTTGGTATAATCACTTTACTGTTTGTTATGTTATGTGAAATATCTACGCACATTAGGGCATTCAATCCTTCCCCCAACCTATGAGGAAATGCCAGCCTGCTCTTCATTTTCTCTGTAAACAAATGGAGCATACGGAACTTAAATAACTTGGTAAGTAAACAGGGAAGTCTTACTTCAAACCCCAAAGGCCTATGAAGTTACAGCGTGGAAGCCTTTTTCTTTTTCCTCTCCTTTTCATGACCATTTGATTTGTGACTTTATGAAGCGAGAGTAGTTTTCACTAGACTCAAGTCCAGCTCCAATCCCTTCTCTACCAGAGTCCTGAGCAACTCTCTTGATTCATCACTTTCTGGCAAAACCAGTTCAGATCCTTCTCCAATATGCACTTTACCTCTTCCTTCCTTCCCTCCTTCTTCCTTCCTTCCTTCCTTCCTTCCTTCTCCCTTCCTTCCTTCCTTCCTTCCTTCCTGCTTGCCTTCCTTCCTTCCTGCTTGCCTGCCTTTCTTCCTTCCTTCCTTCCCTCCTTCCTTCCTTCTCCCTTCCTTCCTTCCTTCCTTCCTTCCTTTCCTCCTCTCTCCTTCCCTCTCTCTCTCTCTCTCTCTCTCTCTCTCTCTCTCTCTCTCTCTCTCTCTTTCTTTCTTTCTTTCTTTCTTTCTTTCTTCTTCATTCCCATTTGAAAACAAAACGTCACCAAAGGAAAGGGAATTTCTGCAAAATACAGGGGATCAGCTTGAGAGGACCTGGAAAGACAAAAGCCAAGCGTTTGAGCTGGAAAAATGGTGACTTCATTGTTCTTTACCCACTCTGTTCAATGTAGTCTACTACCTTAAGTAGGAAATATCTTGAAAATCATGTACAGCTGTCTACACTGATAGAGAGACTGCTGTGGATCCTGACCAAATATTCTGGCTTAGTCACCGGATCTGCTACACAAGATTCCAGGGCTACATGATTTCCTCTGGCTCTCTGTAAGGATTTCTCACCTCTGTTTGTCTATGGATTGAGGGGTGGGAGGACATTGTAAGTTCTAAAAGAGCTGTTTTCATGGAATTGCCCATGAAAACTCCCAAATTCTGAACAATGCCAATCATCTGGGAATCCTTTCCCAGTAAGTCTTTTTATTGGGATGGTCTTTGGTAGAATTCTAAAGGTATGGGCAGGATAGAAAACTTTTGTGCAGGATCCCATACACATAAGAATTAAGAAGAATTGCATTTTAAGCCATTGTCACCAAGCACGGAGTTAAAAACCACTCTTTGGAGAAACTCATATGCTTTATCAAACAGCAGAATGAACCAGAAGAATCTGAAGAGAGTGGGAATAGATTTAAGCAGCTCATACCCTTTGGGAAATTTTTTTTGTCACATTTTGAAAGATTTCAAATTCTTGCAGACTCTCTAACGCGTGCTAGAAATCTCACGAGTATTAAATGGTGATTTATTTATAATGAAGAGCTACGTATAATTGAGTAACTTTTCTTTTGGTTGTTTCTTTGAGAGAGAAGATGGCTCGTGTAGCCCATGCTGTCTTCAAATTTGATATATAAGTAAGGATAGCTTCTAATTCCTGATTCTCGTGCCTTCATCTCAAGTGCTATAGTGACCAATGTAGGCTACCTTCCTTAGTTTCATAAATTCTTTATATTCTTAAAATTTGAAGTGTATTTTTTTAAACAAAGATACAAAATGTCTATTCTTTGGTGCAGAACTCTATACTTAATTCTTTCTCTTTTTTTTCCAAACTTTATTTTATGTGTATAGGTGTTTGGCCCCCATGTGTGTTTGTGAACTACTTTCTTGCCTGATGCCTGATACCTGCAGAGACCAGAAAAGATTGTTCAAGATTCCCCAAGAGCTTGAGTCACGGGTGGTGGTAAGCCATCTGCCGTGGGTACAAGGTTTGAACTTGGGACCTCTGAAAGGGAAGTAAGTGCTCTTAACTGCTGAGCCACCTCTTCAAACCAATCTCTGTTTAGTTATAAAGCAACTTACTCTCGTCCTTCTTCAGTGAAGCAAAAACATTTCTATAAGTTCTTGGCCTGTGGCATTTGTCAACACAGGAAAAAAAAAAGAAAAAGAAAAAGAAAGGAAAGGAAAGGAAAATGTGACTCACTTGAGCATGTTTCCTACCCCTCTTACAGACCTCACAAGATGAATAGATTTAGATATTTTTAAAAAAGGAATAAAGTAATAACTTAAGTGGTTGAGGACCAACAATTATTTGAAGAACTAAAGGTCAGTCTTCAGTGATAACATGGCAAGAAGAGTAAACTGCTTCTAGCTCATTTTCTCGTCCCAACAAACAGTGACTGTGGTGGTTTGAATATGCTTGGCCCAGGGAGTGGCACTATTAGGAAGTGTGGCTTGTTGGAGTAGGTGTGACCTTGTTAGAGGAAGAATGTCAATGTGGGGACGGGATTAGAGAGACTTCTCCTGGCTACCTTCAGAACAAGTTGAAGAACTCTCAGTTCTGCGAGCACCATGCCTTCCTGGACATGCTACCCGCTATAATGATAATGAATCAAACCTCAGAATCTGAAAGCAAGTCCCAATTAAATGTTGTCTTTATAAGAGTTGCCTTTGTCGTGGTGTCTCTTCACAGCAGTAAAATCCTAAGAAAGTGACAATTCTATGGGACATGGTTCTAAGTTTCAAGACTCAAGTAGCTACCCAGTTACACCAGAACACAGACCACGAGATCCACAACAGTCCAAATAATTGGCAGGTGATCCTGACAGCTTCTGGAAGTCCTCAGCCCCAAAGACACAGCAAGTGGCAGATGGCTTCAGGAGGGAATCCTTGATCCTTGCAGCTGATGGCCCAGGTAGGAAAGAAAAGGTATTTCCTCTCTCGTGCTGTGTTCCTCTGAAATTCTGTGCCGGGAAGAAGGAGCCATGACTAGAACTATAGTCATCGGGATGAAATGGTCCAAAAGCAGACAAGAACAAACAAAGCGTATGTTCCAAAATGGCAGAATGGTTGTGCCTTTGTTCTGGGATGGGCTCGGTTTTAATGAAGTGAAATCTAGAAGTCAGCAGGACCTAGAGAGGGGGTGGTGGAGGTAATTGGCTAGTGCTGGGTGCTGTCCCACCATAGTGACCCAGAGAGTCTCTCAAGTCCTCCTTCCAGCAATAGAGCAAGCATCAGCTCTGGACAGGGCCTCAAAACATTCCACGTCACAGACCTGAAAACCAGAGATCGTTCTCTCCTTCAGGCCGAAGACTTTAGACGTCTTTATTTTTCGCTTCTTAGATATTTTCGCTGTATATTAGAATAAGTGTCAGGAAGCAAAAATTTACATTGAAATGCCTTTAAGTTGTAGCAGTCTTTCTAAAATGTTTTCCATTCCAGACAACACTTTGGGTCCTTATTTATATTTGAACACCCCTGTAAATTAAGTATTTTTTTTCCTCAAATAGCTTAAAACTTTTGCATCATAAAATGTAGATCGCTTGGTTAGATGATATCCAATCCACCACATTTAAAACACGTTTCTGATAAGAGCCATTTCTGGGAAGGTTTCTTGGGAATATAACTATAAAAAAGTCCATTTGCCTACTCAGGTTCCCATTGCTGAGTGAGGAAAGATATAAATGTCATTGAAAGACAGATTATTTATTATATTTCCCATCTGCTCACTGCAATGGTTATTTGAATCTCTGGTAGGTGCAAAACGCTTTATATTAATAAATTCCAATGATGCCTGTTGTCTTATACAAACACAGATGTCAGTTTTGCAGCTTGGACTTGTGTAAGTACACAAAATTTTTTTAAAAAATAAAAATATGAATATAAATTTTGAGTTAACAGAGAATTTATGGTAACCATACAAAGCCATGTGTAATCTTTACATATTCATCTGCAACTCAACAATGTACTATTTTACCTCATTCATTTCTCTCATGACAGGAAACACTTTTGACGGGTACATATTAAGTGCAATATTACATATTCTTTCTGCCGCCACTTGTAATTATAAGGACTTCATCTACTGAGAATTAGATCCATAAACAAGGTGAAATTGGAATTTGTCCAGCCCTCGCTGGTAACTATGAGAAAATGAGGAAAAACAGAGCATGAGTTAACAGAAGAATCAACCCTTCTCCTCATGTCATCAGACGAATGATTCCATCAGAAAATAAGAAGGCTGTTTGGACCAATCATCTATGCCTTCAGTACGTTGAGGACAGTGGTCTCAGCTTCTGCTTTAGAAGCAATATACAGTAATAGGACTTCAATATGACTGCAGGGAAACTTTAATATCAGACACTGGCCTGGCTTAGCAATCCAGCTCCAAGCTATTTTCTTCTGTTTCTGTGAGAATTATATTGCCACATCCTAGGTTATTTTTAAGAGCCATGTTCAACGGTTGGAAATGAGAAGCATTACTGTAAGACTGCACTGTTTCTGAGAGACAATTTTTTGCCTGTGTTAGTGACACTGCTGTCATTATTTAAGGTACTTACCATGTTCTAGTACGGATGAGAATTCCTAGAAAGAAGGTCTATAGGGAAAGACCAGCTGACTGATTAGAATGGCAGTAATTTAGCATGGTTCGAATGTTGCAGGTCCAGAATCTAATTATATTTCAATCTTGGACTAGCTTTGGCCTCCTAAATAACCCTTCCTTGCACACCTCTGTGGCAGACCTAGAACCCTTGATTTACAGAAACTAAAAAGAAAGAAAGAAAGAAAGAAAGAAAGAAAGAAAGAAAGAAATTCATTAACTTATCAGACCATTAGTTCCAACCAACACAAAAGCTAAACGCGTCATCAATCACCTCTCTTGTAATTTGCCCTCTCTTTAATAGTTCAGTTATATTCTTAAATACATTGTATTCTTTTTTAATTACTTTTGTTGGGGTAGAAATCTTGGCTCCTGCCCAGACAAACCACAATGGGCCAACATGGTTCCACTTGGAAAGGTTTAATGAGAGAAGAAGAATAGAAGAGGAGAGGAGTAAAGGCCAGCCATGAGCACATGGAGGGAATGGGGAGAGAGGGGACAAAGGGGAAGAGGACAAGAGGGCAAGAGGGCAAGAGGCAAGAGCAAGAGGCTAGAGTAAGAGAAGAGAATGCGTAGAGGGCAAGGAACAGCCCCCTTTTATAGTGAGTCAGGCATACCTGGCTGTTGCCAGGTAACTGTGGGGGTGAAGCTTAGACAGAATGACAACAATTTTTACTTTTATTCTTTTTACAATCCAGTCATTGTCCCCTCCCAGTACCCCCCGCTATGTTCCTCATCATATTCCTTCTCCCCCTGTCTCCAAAAGGATACCTCCCACCAGACATCCCCACTCCCTGAGGCCTCAAGTCTTTCGAAGTTTAGGTGTGCCGATTCCTACTGAGGCCAGTCCCAGCAGTCCTATGCTGTGTATGTGTTAGGGGGGCCATGGACCAGATGGTGTATGCTGCCTGATTGGTGGCTCAGTGTCTGAGAAATCTCAGGGGTCCGGGTTAGTTGAGATTGCTGGTCTTCCTATGGGGTCACCTCCTCCTCAGCTTTTTCTAGCCAATGGTTAGGTTTAAGTATCTGCATCTGTCTTAGTCAGCTACTTGTTGGGCCTCTCAGAGGACAGTCATGTTAGGCACCTGTCTATAAGCACATTACAGGGTTGGGGATTTAGCTCAGTGGTAGAGCGCTTGCCTAGCAAGTGTAAGGCCCTGGGTTTGGTCCCCAGCTCTGAAAAAAAAAAAAAACAAAAACAAAAAACAAAAAACCTGTATAAGCACATTACAGTATCAGTAATAATGTCAGGTCTTGGAGCCTCCCCCTTGAGATGGATCCCAACTTGGGCTGGTCACTGGACCACCTTTTCCTCAGTCTCTTCTCCATTTTTGCCTCTGCAGGTCTTTTAGACAGGAGCAATAGTCAAACATTCTGATCCAGGATACATTGTATTCTTAAAGTGCCTTGCTGTATAATATCCTTTATTCTGTTGTTACTGTATAGATCCCATGGATCTTCTTCCTGTTAGAACATTGTATTCGGGGAGATGTAAATATATGTTTCTAGGCCATGGTCACTTACAATTCTGGCTTCAGAATAAACTACATCTTCTACTCCTTTGAAGTGAGAGTTGTTTCTTTAGATGACATTGGGCACTGGCCAATTTTATTATCTAACCTAACACAGCCATATGAGATAGATGTAGAGAACAGAAACCGGAGTGCCTCTGCCTGCTCAAGGTCATGCACTTACTAAATGAGTAAATCTGGGCTCCTACACAAAGTCAGGGGAGTCCCTAATATGCGCTACTAACCTCATGCTATATTGACTATTAAAGAGATGCAAACTCTGTGGGTTTAAGGCTCAAGGGCACTCTTTGTTTGCCAATTTCATTTGCAGCTCCTCCCTCACTTCTTCATACTGCTGACTTGAAAGACCAAAGTCAAAGCTCTATGGTTGCAGATCCCTTTGGAGTGAGATGTTCGGAAATTAAAGGAAAGATAAATTCTGGCTGTCTCTTGGGTTTACTGTAGAACTCGACAGAGAATCATCAACCTCTCAGGCAGGAAATTTATCATCTTGGCAACTCTAGAGAAGGAGATGATTTTGCCTGTGACAAATAACATTGTCCTCAAAGGAATATATACACTGAATGTCCCAGTATCATTGAGATCTGTTTCAGCATAGCTGGGCTTATATAAGGAAACACAGGAAGGCTCAGAGATCATATTCAACTCTGGTAGAAGCCCCCAAAAAGGAGAATCCACTTTTTACTATCCCTCAGCTTCTAGTTTTAGAAGGTCTTCCTTCTACAACCTAATATCCACAGTTCTTCCCTACTGCACCCCACTTCCTGAACACAACACTGCCTAACGTTGATAGGGATTGATGGATAACTTACTATGGAAAACCCAATTCATATGATGCCCTATTTACACTCTGGCTTTTCATGATTAGTTGTGGAAAGGCGACATGCTTTCTCACCCAACCACGTGTCCTCAACCAGTTAAAAGAAAGTTCATCTGCAACAGGGATCCTCAGGAACCCACATGCTTCCTTCCCTTCTGCTTTCTTATGCATTGCAAAAGGGGTTGCTTTGGGAGACAATAATAATGAGTAAGTTTAATGGTTTAGGGAGCTCCAGGCCTACAGAATCTACTTAAACAGAGAGCCTTGTGGGCCAAGAATGCTTACATTCATTGTGGAGACTCATTCATCATAATTGTCTCTGGTTAGGCACAGCCAAAATCTGTGGAAAGATATTGGGAGGCCCCAGCTAATAATGGTGAATTATGAGGTAGAACACAGGACCCACGAGAAGAATGCCTGCAGAATTTGAGTTCTCAGCACAAAATAAAAAGAAGGTAAAGCAATGAACCTTCTCTCAGAATTGCCTTCTGGTCAAAGGGATTTATAATATAGAAAAGATTATCTGTGTTTTCCACACTGAGAATACACAAAAAGAAAAGGAAATCAGGCTTCAATTGTGAGAAGATAAATGGGTAGCCCCACAGGGAGTTGGTGTGGTCAACTAGATAGCCTCTGAAGGCTTTCCGTAGCCCCTTGGTAGGACATGAACTTGACCTACATGATATTGGAAGCTGTCTTATTAGAGCCGTCAGAGGAAAGGTGTATTCCGTGATGGTCAAGTCAGTCTCTTTGCTGAAGGCACAGGTCTGCATTGCACGTGGTCTTGAGTTTCCTCCCAATTACATTACCTCCAGAGTTGATTTTGTTTGCTTTATAACTTCTGAGAAATTTTGAGGAATCACCTACCACATACAAGCTTCTATTATGTGGGTGATGAACCCTCTCCTGTCATTGACAAAGGGATCAAATTTCCTCCTGTCTCCAAAAGAGTGTCCAATTTTGGACCATAATGCAGTTAAAATGGCTTTCTGCAAACAGGTTTCTAAATCAGTTTCTTTACCAGCACAATAGGGTGAGATCTGTAAGTCTCCTCTCTGAATTACTCCGACTATACTAACAGAAGCACAAAGTCAATCTTTCCTGCTACCAGTCTCTGAAGGTTAGGTGTGCAGGCAACAAGAAGGTCATTCCACAGTCATGATCAATCAGCCACGTCAACCTGCCAGAAGTAACTTATCACAGTGGAGACAATGGATGTTACCACTGAAGCCCTCTTTTTCTCACTCCAGAGACTCTGACATCTAGTCACTTTTTTCCCTTAATTCATGGAAGACAATATATAGTGGAAGCACATTTATGTTCTCCACCCAATGACATGCCTTTTTCATAACCATCATTATTAATGTCTCATATATCTATCTATGTCTCACCTCCCCACATCTTTGTTACTCAGAAGCAAAGAAGTCCGAGGGTCTCCAGACTACAGATCTCACCAATTATTGTGTTTCCAAAGTAGGAAAAGAGTCTTCCATTATTAATCTCCAAGATGAAGTGGGCTCTATTCTTTATCATTATTTTGATTCAAAATATGGATCATCACTTCAACATCTAATCCCTAGGGGTGGGCAGGAAAGCTTTTCAAGTCAGGGTTGAGAGGGGCTGTGTATTTAGACTTAGCAGATCCTAGTATCTAAAAGAACACTTTCTTGCTGAAAATTCAATATTAGCAACTCCATAGAGTGAATTATATCTGCAGTAGAAAAGACAAAAGAAAAAGAATTGGACAATGGGGCAAACACAAAGGAGATAATTCTTTGTTTCTCCAGTTTTTGCATGAGGTTGACTTCCAGTGAGTAGCTAACATATTTGGGGATAAATGGTGTGTTTAGTTCAAATATTCCTCAAGATTTTTCTGACTTTTTGGTAGTCTCTTGATCTCCTCAGGCTGAGACAGCAAAACATCATACAGTATTTGGATTAGGCCATGAAATGTATTTCCCCATGTTTCTGGAAGCTGTAATTCAAATCAGGGTTTGGTGTGGTTAGTTTCTATTAATGCCTCTCTTTCTGGCTTATAGATCTTTGCCTTCTTGGTATAAGAGAGAGAGAGAAAGAGAGAGAGAGAGAGATTTTGATGTATTTCTATAAAACTACTAACCCCATATGAAACCCTCATGACTTCCTCCAAACTTTATGATTGCCCAGAAGCTATATCTCCATAGAACATCACACTAGAGTCATATTCTTCAGCTTGAATGTTGAAGAACAAAGCTTTCAACACAGCTTAAGTAAATAACAAACCATATTCAGTAAGACCTATGCCTAGCATAGAGCTCTTTTTTTCCAGAAGAGTTGAACCTTCTGTAGCCCCTCCCAGACATTTTGACCTCATTTCCTCTGCTTTACATCCTCAAACTACTAGTTCTCACTTTGCCCAGTAGAAAATAACATTTTGTGCCTTCAAAGGGTGCTGCTGCTGTACTGTGACCATTTCAGGGAAGTGTGCCTTCTCCTCGCCACTATGCATGCCTGGGATTCCTCTTATCTTCCCTTTCTAGCTTATCAATGCCAAGAATCCACATTGATTTTAGTGCCTTAGAAACTGAAAATCAGGGGAGGAGTGATGTGATTTTGGTTACTACAATAAAAAGCCTTATGATTTATAGTACTTTCCTACATAACAAGTGATGTGATATTCACCCATTTTAACACATTCTCTCTCTCTCTCTCTCTCTCTCTCTCTCTCTCTCTCTCTCTCTTTCTCTGTCTGTCTGTCTGTCTCTCTCTCTGTGTGTGTGTTTGTGTGTGTGTGTGTGTGTGTGTGTGTGTGTGTGTGCGGTTTGGGGGGTTGGTGGAGGGATTGTATGTTTGTGTTTGCTTATGACATAGCACATGTGTAAAAGTCATAGAAAACTTGCATCAATCAGATCTCTCTTTCACCATCTGGGTTCCGGGGATCAGGTCACGGGCCTTTTCCAATCTCCCCAACCTGCTCCTCACTTTCAGAGGCAACTGTTAGGTGTTACCTCCATTTCTGCGATAAGAAAGTTAAGTTCAAACCCATTGGGTCAGAAAGTATGGAACAAGATGTAATATTGTAGATAGTGGGTCAACCCATGGCCTTTGGGCTATGATTTATGATCCTTATGACATCATAGTTATCCACCAGAGAATGTCATTAGGTCTTAAAGTTCTGCTCAACATATTATAAATTTTTCTTCACAATATTTCCAACTATGGTTCAGTAATATTTCTATGGCCCCTTACTCTGTGATGATTTTTTTCAACATAATCCTAGTAAACTTAGCAAATCACCTCTTCCCCGTGTTTCCAGGTTCTGAGACATTGGGAACAATGCAGATTCTTGTCCTTGGAGAAACAAAAGGGGAGGGCAAGAAGAATGCCTGGCATCCACCATAGCAGAAAGTAAGCACATTCCTCAGAAATGGTACACAGCATCCTTGTGCCTTTGAAAAGGATGAAAAGAAATGCCTATGTATAGGTATTTTTAAAGTATAGAAAACCCATTTCTTCCAATCATACCAAATAAAATTAATCCTGCCTAGTTGATAACATTTAAAACCACCTAGGAGATTGGTAAGGCACACCAGTAGGTATGGGGGAAGGGTAGATCTACCAGAGTGAAGAAGACTCACTCTAGATGTTGACAGCATCAGGTCCTGAGTTGGGATGAAGAAAAGGCAAAGATTGACCTAGCATGGTACATGGCACCACCCCCTTTCTCAGTCTTGATTGTCCATAAAGTAAACTGTTCACTTTTGCCAGGAACTCTCATCCATGGTGGATTGAAGCTCATGAAGCCAGGAGCTAAAATAAACAATCCCGCTCTCTAAGCTGCACGAGGTAATTTAGTCACCATTATGCAAAATATTGAGTTCAACACCTTTTCTATATCTGCCTGCCTCTTAGCAGGCATGAGTAATACTGACACTCTCATTTCATGAAAGAGTCATGGGCAGTCTACCCATCAAAGGCATTAATTTTGAACTTGGGCAGCTCCTGGTCCCAAACCTGACTGTATCGCTTAGCCAAGTGATACTCTGAAGCAACCTCAGTGTAAAAGTAGCATCTGGTATGGAGGAGAGTATTAAGACAAGACCTATAAAGGACTTGGTGCGACAGCTGGCATGCGGTAAAGATTATCTGTTGTCCTTACTGCCGCTGCCGTTTATTGCTGGAAAATATACAAGGCATAGTTCTCATCTCAGGACGCTCACAACATAATGGGAAAGCTGAGACAGGACAGACATGAGTGATGCCACCACAAACGGATTCTGAAGGAAACAGAGAAATGTACATTTTCCTCCCAGGGTTCTCTCCTTACTAATTCTCAAATGTCATCATTCCCTACCCTTACACAGCAATATCTTGACTGATTTAAACCCTGGAAACTGTTTCCCTGGGAAACAGATATCCCAGTTCATTGTAAGTAGGGCTCCAGAAATACTAAGCATATGGGGTAAAAACCCAAAGCAAAAAAAAAAAAAAAAAAAGTAAAAAGTAAAAATGTCTAACAGCTTAGGACCCCAGCTTGATGTAGTGTTGCAATTCACAGCCTTGTCAGTCTGTTTTATAACACCATTGCTCAAATCTGTGACAGAGTCCCAGCCCTGGAATCCTAGAAGGAAGAAATTTGGCATGAGGTAGACACGTTTACATTTTCTTGTGAATATTTTCATTTAGAAGTTTCTTTGGTCTGTGTTTCTGGTACAGGCACCTCTGATTACAAGTGAGGAAGTAAAGATATGGAGGTGAAGTAGGGTAGAAGCTCTCTTGGCTCTGAGCCCCTCCCTTGTGCCAGGCTTTCCGAGATGCTCACACTGAGAGAGAAAGAGAGGGGAGGGAAGGAGGGAGAAAGGGGGAGGAAAAGAGAGAGGGAGGGAGGGAGGAGAAGGAAGAGAAAGAGAGAGAGAGGAAAGGAGAGAGAGGGAGAGAGGGGGAGGTAGAGAGAGAGGGAGGAAGAGAGAGGGAGAGAGGGAGCGAGAGGGCGCAATACACCTGGCCTTCTAGGCCAGGTGGTACATTTTTCACCATCAGCTACTTCTCAGGGCCAAGACTACTTTAAGGGAATTCACAACTGTTAATTCACTAACCCTTACAGACTTCTGTGAGGTTGACACTTAGAGTAATTTCAATTTATAGATATGGAAAGTTAGACACATAGAGATGAATGTAGAGAAGGTGGGGTATAAGACAGCAGTGGTGGAGTTTGTACTACAGAACTAGGAGATTTCCCGAGCCTATGCTTAGACTGATGTGCTACTTCAAGCGCAAGGATAAATGCAAGCCCAGGACAACCCTAGGTTCCGTCCCAACCTTCCACCTCACTTGAGACAGGCTTCTTAGGTGCTACTATACACCATATAGTGGCATAGCTGCCCTGTGAGTTTCTGGGAATTCTCAGGTCTCAATCTCACACTTCCCCACAGAAGTTCTGGGATGAGAGACACATTAGAAAGTTTAAAAATGCCTCTGGAGATACAAACTCAGATTCTCACAGTACAAATGCATTACCCACTGGACCACCTGAAAAGTAGCATCCTCAATGAATGCTACTTTTCCCTACGAGCCTGCACTGGGTTTATGCAACTAAAGGTGCAGGTTCAGGACTTTTACTGGAACTGGGACTGGATTTTGGTGTTGTTTGCCCTGTGGAACGTGAGTTGGCAGTCCATCTCAGGGATAAAGCTTGCATATTTACACCAGATGATGAGGCTTAGACCTTCCCTATGTGGGAACTTGTAGACTCATACACATTAATCTTTTCAAATATGAACCCCACTGAGAGCAGGTAGCCATTGTTTTTACTTGGTTTATGGTTTATCATTTCAGATTATAGATGTGGAAAGATCAAAAAAGAGCAGATATAGAAATACAGCTCCCTTTTTAAACAATTTAAGGTAGACATTTTATGTAATTTTTCATTTGTCAAATCCTTTTTCACACTTACATTTCAGAGCCAGTCCTGCCTTAAACCAGATTATGAGTGGACATGTTTTTTTTTTTAAGACCTGTTAGAGGGGAAAGAAGGCCATACCTCGGTCACTCGCCCTTTCTTCTGCCCACCTGGAAAGCTGTGACTGAAAGCATCCAGCAATTAAGAGGCACCACGGCTCCAAACAAACCGAAAACCTGGCACAGCTTGGTCAATGACTAATACTAGGCTGGTGCTTGACAGAGTCCTGACAGAGAAATGGTCCCAGAGTTAAAAGTGAATAGCTAGAGGTTTATTATTTTATTCATTTTTTACAGTTATGAACTAGCAATGAAAATAATTTTTATTGATTATTTTATTTACATTTCAAATGTTATCCCCCTTCCCAGTTTCCTCTCTGAAAACTCCGCAACCCACCTCCCCACCCCCTGCTTCCAGGAGGGTGCCCCCACCCACTCCATCCTCCCTCTCTACCCTGGCATTCCCCTACACTGGGGCATGAAGCCTACACGGGACCAAGGGCTTCTCCTCCCCTTGATGCCAGACAAGGCCATCCTCTGCTACATGTGTGACTGGAGATGGGATCCAGAGCCAGCCATGTGAAGCAACAGTTAAGATAAACAGATCTGAAGACCACTGTAGGTACAAAAATCACTATAATGGCAACATTCAAAAGAGAAGACCTTTAGAGAAAGGTAAATTTAGTGCTTATTGTTTTCTTTTCTAAATTTTATTAGACTCTTTTAGATTGAAGAAATATATACTATTACGACTGCCAAATGGATATGGTCATAAAACTAAAATAACATCTGCCGTTCAGTACCTTATAATGATAACATTAAGAAATTTCTATGGGCAGGATTTATTTTTCCTAAACTCAGGAGGTGTACACGTGCATAAGTCTTTACAATTACGCACACGAAATACAAACTAAGCATAATTACTTCATCTCTGAACAGCCAGCTTGGAGGTAGCCTCTGGACCATATAAGACATACACTGTATCCTATCAGGCTTCGGGATGTACTGTCAGTGAACTGTCATCAATATCGAATCCGGTCACAACTGCAAAGTTACTTTTGATTTTTATTTTATTTTTCTTTTTAAAGCACAACACATCTTTTACTTGATGAAAGTGCTTTCCATTGGCTTGCTTGAATCAACTCTATGGAGATGTGATTTAATATGTAGTTGATGAAAATCTCAGTTATGTTTTAAGAATCATTAGAAAGTTCTAGAGCCATGGAATTAAAATCTTGCTCCTATGCAGCACATCCAGAAAGGGTTCTGTGTTCATTTGCAGTCAGACCCGCACCCGCACTGATTGGCTTCTGTGACTATGTTTTGTATCATCACTGACATTCTGGATTAAGATGATCATTTAATTCATGATTTTCTTCTATAACTTCCTATACTCACTTCTAGTTTGGAAATTGCAAACACCATGCTTTCCAAAAATCTCATATTCTGTTCTTGGATTTTCATTTTTCTGTCTTTTGAAGAGCACTTTTAAAAATAATTTTAGTGAAATAAGAGTTATCACACTTAGTACCTAACTTCTTCCTATTTTTTTTGCCAAAATCTATATGCTTGTGGACCATTTTTTTGGATTTATGCTGAATCTACTCTATCTCAGCTCCTGGTATGGTTCCTTGAAATCAGGTGGATTTTGATCTCCTGGATCTCCCCATATATAAAAATCTACTCAGATCTTTACATTCTTTCAGAAAAGTTCAACACTTTAAATGTGCATGTTTTACACAGATTTTCACCAACCTTCAGAAGCATTCTGTGCTAGTTCTGTTACTGTGAATCACTTCACGTTTTAATTTCCAGTTACCTGTTGCTCGTGTGAAGAAATAGAATGTTTTATGTTGACCTTGTATCCTATAAACACGAAGGCTCAGTGTCATAGGTTCTGTCAACTTGACACAAATAACATATGTGGGAAGAGTGAATCTTGACAAAGGAATGACCTCCGTTAAACTGGCCTGTGGTCATGTCTGTGGAATATTTTCTTGATGGCTTATTGTTGTATGAGGACCATTCTACCACAGGCAGTACCACATCTGAGAGGGTGATGTTAGGTTGTATAAGAAAGAGAGCTGAGTAAGCCATAGGAACCAAACAGTAACCAATGTTCCCCAATGATCCCTGCCCTGGTTACTTCTTCCAGGTCCCTGGCTTGAGTTCCTGGCCCCTGACTTGCCTCGTCAATGACTTGTGTAGAGAAATATGTTTTTCTTGCTTTTGCTTTTGGTCATAGAGTGAATCATAGCAGCAGAGAAGTGCACTGAGATACTTGGTTAAGATTCTATAGATTAAGATTTTTCTCTACGAAAATAGAACATTGGTTATCATTGTAATCTTCTCGATCTTACAGAGAATGACATGGTCTTCCACCATATATAAAGATATCTGTAAGCTAAGATATAGATATATATTATATATATGCTAAGATATATATGATATAGATAAATATAAGCTAAGATGTGTGTGTGTGTGTGTGTGTGTGTGTCAGGTTGGGAAAGTTTCTTATCATTTCTAGTTTGTTGGAATTTCTAAACCAAGTTTATGAGTGGCTGTTGGGGTTTTTTTTTTTTTCAAACACATTGACCTATCTATTTAGATTACCATCTATTTAGTCTGTTTTCTTTCTTTTTTTGACACACTGTTTCTCTGTAGAGTCCAGACTTAGTGACCCTCCTTTATCTCCCATCCCTAAGCGCTGCATTTACAGATGTTCTGCACCACACAAAGCTCATTGCAATCATATCCATTTCTAATTTTGATGACAGTGCATCATGCCATCCCCCAAAACTCACAATTCATACTGCAATGTGACTATACCATCTTCATTGTGAGACATAATCAAACTATTGTCTTTTCATGTTTTATGAGAAATTTTATTTTATTTTGTCTCTCAGACAAGTTGAGTCTTTTTCTAAGAATAGTGTCCCTTTACACGCCTGTTCTCATGACCTGACTCTTAATATTCTTTGCCTGATGTTTACCTTTTGAACATTAATTTTCAGCGACTTTCTTATTCTGAGACTCAAATTCAACACAACCTTTGACCAAAATGTCTCCATTAATGTTCCTTACACATAATAGATGTTAAAACAGTGTTATGTCTGTCATAGTTTACGTACTAGTTTCCCCCTAGTCCTTAAGAAACCCCTAAGAACATATGCATGTTTTACCATACTCTCAGCTAGGTACTAGTATCAGAACTTTCAAATGACACCTATGGAGTTGAACTAATTGAAGTAACCCTCTGGTTTGCACAGAAAGCAAATTGAAGAGATGGGTCCCAACTGGAGTCCTTATTGGCCTTACTTTGAATGAAGAAAAGGTTCAGGATGTCCTTGTTGTTTTCCAGTTTGACTAATTTTATGCCAAACATAAATCCATTGTTATGTTTAGTAGCTTTGAAAAGTCTCAACTAAACTTCCTAAACTGACTAAACTCATGGTCAGTTTGGGTTCAGTTACTGATGAAAACAAGCAGTAGCCAACATCTGATGTAATGGTTTATTCTCCCAGTACACCAACATCTGATGTGATACTCAGTTTATTTTCCCAGTGCTCTTACAGGAAAAGAAGGATATGGCTATGTCAAGAACAGACATAGTCACAGACCTATAATAGATTGACCAGGATGATCTGACAGAGACCACCATCAGAGCTACCTCTCACTTCCCATACATATAGGAAGTATACAGTCATAGTCAACCCTGGTCAGGTCAGGATCTTTCACATAGGAAGCTGAAGGTATTTCTGCAAAGGTTTGTTCACAGCTGTATGAAAGTTTAATTTGGTAATGTGGCTTTGTTTCTCAGGTGTCCTCAAGCTGGGCTCTATCCTTCTTCCAGGTGACACAAGATGCTATGACCACTGAGAAGTTTCAGATGGCCTTTTTTGCTGTGATTCTCATATTTATTGATCTTGTAGTATAGAATAAGTATTTACATATGAGTTTAAATTTATTTCACTATCAGAGTCACTACATTCTATTACCAACAATAATAAAGGTCGTGAAATTTCATACAACCAGAGCCAAGTTCTACCCTTGATCGTTGGCCAAAGGCCTTGCTTTACCTATTAGATTTCCCCTGTGGACTCAGGTTACTAACAACTGTGATTTTATATTTTAGCAGAAAATCTCCAGATTGCTATCTATGCAAGTTCAAGGTCCAAAAGCCCGAGCTGATTCACGAAACATTCGATCATGGTTTCCACCACAGGTCGTAATCTCTGTTCGCTTAGATAAGTCATAGGGGTCAGAGAGTAGAAGAATCCCATTTGGTAGAAGAGCATTTGGTAGAAGCAGCGTTCCAAAATGTTTTGCATGCAATTACTAGTCTCTCAAATTATGGAAACAGTGAGGGGGAAAAGGGTGATTTTCCCCCATTATCCTTATTATCTGCATGGGAGTAATTTTGTGCAGGGTTGTCATGTCATAATATCGCACATTGTGAATGCATCACTGACCGTGCCCCTGAGATTTGATGGTCACTGACCCCTGTCATTTCTGACCTCCATCTGCTACCTTCTGTCTCCCTCACTAACATGAGCTACACAAGAGAGGCTCATAGACTCTCTGGCTGTTTGGTCTGTCTAGATAACTCATCCATCTAGTTAACCTTTTTTCCTTTCCTTCCATATCTTGACTTAAAAGCCTGGTAGCCGTGCACATGAATATCATAGGACTTGACCCTAAGTTACTGAACCTATATTCTGAGAGAGTCCTAATTAGACACCTATGGAGGATCTGCGTCACTCCAAACCACAGCCATGAGAAAATCAAAAGGGACAAAAAGGACTCTAACTTTAGATTCTAGAGAACAAAAATGTGTCCCTTAAAAAAATTCTTTATCCCGCTTACTTATAAACTGCGTCCGTCAGTTACTCATGCTCTAAGTTAAGTGAGTATGCACCTTCCTTGAGCTATGCGGATGCCTAAGACCATTATAAAAGTTAATGGGATAAGATGGCTAGTGTTTTATTTTAGCAAGAATAAAAGTTTGCTTAACATGCAACTGCCCCTCAATATAAGTGAGATTTATTATTCCTGTTATTTTTATGTCTCGGTGATTATTTTCTGTGACCATATGGATATTATTCTAAAAATGTCTTTCCTGCCTCCTCAGCCTTACCAGTGAGATGTCCCAGTGTGATTTTTCTGCTGCCCTTCCTATACGATATCTGATAAAATTCTGACTCTTTCTCTTCGAATTATCTGTGCTCAAGCACCATATTGTCTTTATTTTGTTTAAACCTCCATTAACTTACACGATATTAAGGATGTCTTTCTAAATCCCATTTGCTCGGCACCAGGTTAAGTCCCCTCTGCACAGCAAAGTGAGTTTCACCAGAAGAATGTGGTGAAATCTTGAGTGGTTTCACAGAGATGGAGGCAGTCATGGGTTATGAAATCTCTTGCAGACAAATAGACAATTGCGGGGCAGGATGCTAAGCAGCAAATCTGTTCAGAAACATTGACTGTCCGTCATTTTTATTACAAAGGGGTGATGAATAGCCAGAAATGAACCAATTAAACCAAGTGCTGATTTAAAATATTATGCAAATGTGTGGAGTGAATGGACAATGAAATATGTCGTGGACTGACAAACACTGAGCTGGAATTAAGGGGCCTGTGGTTCAAGCCTTAGGTTTATAACCTGATATATGTTCATTTTCACAACTATAAAATCGCCCGAGGCCAGTTTCAGGATCCTCGTGATTTCTAAATTGTTGTTAATCTCCGCTACATGGCTAGCTTTGAATGATAAGTCTAAAAGGCATTTACTTTTGAAAGATATTTTCCTTTCTTTTCAACCAGAAGATTAAAGAAGGAAAACCCATCTACCAGGGGAACCATGAAGGTCAAACTGGAAAGTCTATATGGAACGCTAAAGCATGTCTAGACAAAGAGGTGCAAATACTCAGGTTTCTTGTGCTTTTCCTACTTGAAATCACACCGTAGAGTCCTCATTGTGAAAACAATCAAAGGAAAAAGTAAATATATGGGCTTAGAGTGCATCTCAACTGGTAGAATGCCTGTCTGATGCGCTTAAAGCCTGGCTTTTAATTCTTAGCACTGCATAAACTGGTCTTGTTGACTTGGGAGATGGAGGCAAGAGGAGCAAGAGTTAAAGATCATTCACTGCTGTGTAAAGAGTTCGAGGCTACCCTGGCCTGCATGAGACCTATCTTAAAAACAACAAAGGAAACTAATAAATTAAATCACTGTCTTTGGAATAGAGCATCATTGGAGAGAAAAAAGTAAATGAATATTGAAGCCACATTAATCTCTGTGTGGTGGAGTTGTAAGTATATTACGTTCCTTCTTCCATTGGAGAAGCAGCATAAGGAGTCAGTACAGTTTTAGGTGTTTCTTAATATCGCGTCCTTCTTCTGAGCAACTGTAACCCGGCAAGCTTCTTAAACACTTTATAAAAAAGGATATTAACAATGCTCCCTTCTGACAAAATATGTGAAGTACATAATACACACTGTATAAGCTTTTCTCAAAAGTGCTTTCCAAGTTGGGGCTGAAGAGATGGTTCGGTGGTTAAGATCACTAACTGTTCTTACAGAGGAGCTGGATTGCATCCCCAGCACCCACATGGTGGCTCACAACCATCTTTAACTCCTGTTCCAGAGAGTCTGTTGCCTTCTTCTGATCCCTGTGGGCACAGCATGTACATGTACATAGACAAACATTAAGACAAAACATTCATATATATAAAATAAATGAGATCTCACGCATACAAAAAAAGCTTTCCATGTCTTTAACAGTGGAAATGTGCACATATTCTAAAGGGAATGGATATATATATTTTTTCACATTATATGTAAAGTACCAAGTGTGGTACCTGATTTTCTTGTCTTATTAAGCCAAACCTTGTTATAAGCATTCTATGTGAGGCGACCAACCCTTAAGGTCTTGTGACAAAGTGCTGTTACCACAATTATGACAGGAACAAACCATGAGAGGCAGCTGTATATGCAGCCTCTCTAGGACACAAGAGTACAAAGTTGCTCATCCACGTTGGCTGAGCTCTACAGACGGTATCTTCTGAATCACATACACCCGGAGCTTTATCTGTTCAGGTTACGCTGGGACATAAAGTGTCTCACTGCATCCAGCTGTTTCCTTAGGTGGGATCCAATGTGCATGCTCCCGCTTGCCTTCTTATTAAAAGGCTCTAATCTCAGGTTACCATGGAAGGAAAGCAATGAGCTGATAGTCAACAGACTTGAATGTGCCTTTTCTTCAATTCTGGATAGTCACTGATGAAGGTGTCAAATGCATACGTAAAATTCAATCCATTCAGATCTCGTGACAAGCATCGCCACTGGAACAAAATCATGTAAGATACTGAATGCATGTTGTCTATGAAAATTTAACAAAGAAGGTGATTAAGCATCAGCATCTTCTGTGAACTATTGGCTGGACTTGAAATGACAACCCTGGATACCTGGGAACATTTCTGTCTTCCCCTTACCTCACTTCCAACCTGCTCCACTGTGCTACTGTAAAGTTCCACAGGACACTGCAAAAGAAGGGTTCTTCTGGGGGTCACAATAGGCTCTGAGATTCAAGATCAAACCAGTTAGTGCTATTGACTTTATGCAGACGATGGTTTTCACTGGGCACAATCACTTGCATGATTTAAACTTCAAAAAAAATAAATAAAAATAATTGAAAGCCTGTGGTTAAAATTTTCAGTGTTTTCTGCATATTTACAGCTACTGAAGAGAAGAGGAAGGGAAAAAGTCATCTTTTGGATGATGCTTGTTTATTCACATTTGTTCTTATTATCTAGGAAAACAAAACCCATCTTGAGAGTTTTCAGCCAATGGACTGTAAAATTTGAGAACAAAATGCTTACAATATGTCTGTTTTGCATTTTCAGAAATGCATTATATAGTATTATCACTGTTTTCAGCAAAAACATTTCTAGGTGGCATGCATATAATTTGGTCTACCACATTTTAAGTTATTCTATCGTGTAGTATAGGGCTTGTCAAATTTATGGTATGACTTTAGAAAAAAAGAAAGAAAGAAAGATAGAAAGAAAAGAAAAGAAAAGAAGGCTCAATGAAACACTCCAGATTTATTTTTACCTTAAGTCTTTTGAGCTGGAGGAAGAAGGGGTACACATTTACTTTTTCAACCTTTTACAGACCTGTTTTCCTTGTGTGTTACATCAGTGACTCTTTATCAGCCACTAAAATTGCTCATAGTTATGTGCGGGAAGAAACCCTCTCTTATCTGCCCCTTCCCCCTAATCCTTGATGAGGGAGAAATTCTAAGTTTCTGGTTCAATTCATTAGCATCAATTGGAGTAACAGCAATACCACCAGGTAAATATCTACTTAATATGCCAAGGAGAACATTTGCTCCTCATCCAACAACTGACCAGACATTCTTCTGAAACCCTTGCATCTATTTAAACATTCACAACCCCTAATGTGGATATCATTGTTGAGAGAATATCCTTTGTATTGTATGGATGCATTACCTGTCTATTTAAAAGGCCTATGGTCTATGGCTTAGGCTAGAATAGGAGGTGGGAAATCCTGGAGGCAGAAAGAATTCTGGGATAGAGCCAGGCAGGGAAGATTCACCTGGGAAGAATCACATCCTCCCAGAGAGGGACACATGTTACCTGAGCACAAGTAACCAGCAGCATGGCAGAATGTAAGTTATAATAAATTGAATATTTTAAGTTAGATCTAGTCAGAGAAGAGTCTGGGTATATGGCCAAGATATTTGTAAATATATTTTGAGTCTGAGTCTTACTTATGGTAGCACGGAACCGGGAGGAAGAGCTGAAACTGAACAGAGACATATCTTTATCCCCACTTCACAGAGAAGAAAACTGAGGGATTAAGTGTCTAAGATGCTTGATTGAGACCAGGCGCTTAGCACGCTGCTGAGCTTGAATTTAGAAATCGACTGGTGTTACCTCCCTTGCACCATAAATTATCAAGTTGTTTTATGATTTGAAAAACACAGAGTCATGCAGGGGGGAAAAAACCACCTTGGATAGATACAGAAACGTCTGGTGGAAAGCTAATTTTACAAGTCTTTGTAATTCAAGTGCATTGGAGGAGTTAAGTAAAAATAATTTTACTCTAGGGAATCTTGTTGACCTGGACTCAAAAGCATCTATATTACTTGGTAAATACATGGCTTTAGAGAAGCTAATGTCAATAGTGCCACCATAAAAAGGTAGGAATATTAACTTAGGTAAATCTTGAAAGAACTGAGCTTATTACTTGCACCTGCCCTGGGCTTAATAAGCAAGATATCTTTCTTTAATAAATTATTTTTAATGTGCATTCTGTAGCTCTATAAAATATAAGTACTTGGAATCATCATCCAGTAACCTTCTAGTGCCATGACTGTGGTTTCATTTTTCTGTTGTTACTTAGCAGTGACAGAGATAAAAACTACCTTCCTCCCAAGCACACAGAGGCTGTGGAAGGGAAGCTGTGTGGCCCCAGCTCGTGTGCAAGGAAGAGCCATGTGTTTGTTTGTTTGTTTGTTTGTTTGTTTTGTTTTGTTTTCTTTTCTTTTCTTAACACCAGGAAGCCTCCTTCCTTGAATGCCCGAGGTTTCTATTAAGTGGAAGGGGGTTGAATGCAGGTCCAACAAGTTCTGTCATGGCGTCTAATATGAAGCAAGATGGAGCTGAGATTAGACATGATTTTTAACAGTAAGTTTTATAAATTCTAAAGCTTTAGGAATCAGAATGAGAAGGTGAATTGACTATCTCATGAAACACTGGCCCGGACATTTCATAGATGGTTTAGACTAAGCTAAAAGGATGCTAAAAATACTTGAAGTCTGAAGCTGATAAACAGTCTAACCACCACTGGTAAGATAATGGATTGAGAAGGGGTCTCTTTGAATGGCGGAGACGCCTTGCTTTCCTAAAAGAAAAGAAATCATAGTGAACCATGTTTACTGTGTCTGGATTGGGAAAGGACAGTTGACTTGAGTGATGGAGCTCTTTAAAAAGAGTTTGGGAGACAGGAAGCTTGAACCAGACGTTCTGACATATACCCATGATCCCAGAATTCAGGAGGAGGAGGCCAGAGGATAAGGAATTTGAAAGCAAACATAGAGCAGGATAAGGGAAGCAATATCTAGGTCTAAGTCTCTGATCTCCCTCAAATACGCTGCCTTCTTTGTAACCAGACCCTCCCCTACTCCTTCTGGCCAAGTTGTAACATTATGCTGAATGCAGTTTTTAATCTCCCCAGTCCCATAAATTCTGTCATAATTAGATTTTGTAATGCCATCGCTCTTATATGCATCCCACAGCAGTCATTTCTTTACTCATGATTGAATTTAAGAAACGCAGTGCCATTAGGAAGTAAACACGTGTCTATGCTATAACTGGGTATTTATGCCCTTATTTGGCGTCTGCAAAACCACCTTAGTTCAGTAATCCTCAAGCCAGTTGCTTTGGTGGAGTGAGAGCGTTCGTACAAGGTCCTACAACACTTGAGCCTACTAAACATATCATATTACCAAAGAAAATTTAAAACGCTATCTGCTTCAGGGCTAGAATATCCAAATGCTCCCACAATCTGTAACAAAAAAGAAACCAGAGATACAAGTAATTGCCTCAATAACCAAGCAAAGATCATACAGTTCCTACGCAAACAACTTAGAAGGAGTGGATGTGTTTCTGAGCCAGTGTGCCATCATTTTCTCTCAGCTAATATCATTGTTGGACAAGGTATCATAAAGCCTTGGAACAAAAAAACCCCATAATTCCAGGGGAAAAAGGCTACGTTTCAAGTAGAACCACATTGTTCCTTCCTCTTGATTTTTCTTTATCCTGGCACATTGACTCGATGAGAATTTCCCCTGTGAATATGAAGAATGGATTTGACCCTACATAGCTGCATGTTTATTTTGATCATTCTAAATATAGCGCAGTGTTATTGTCATCATTGATCCTTGAGAATTATTCACTTGTTAGCGAGCCGATCGTTTCGAGGGTTTATGGTATCATAAGGGATATTGGCTGTCAAGTTTATTTACAGTAATTGATGTGTTTTTAATTGTTCTCTGTCCCTGCTCCTAAAATAGCCAAATGGTTCAGCAGAAAAAGAAGAGACTCAAGTCAGAGGGACAAAAGCTTCAGAGTATGCATACTTGAGGGGGAAAAGAGTCCCTAGAATTATTTATGGTGATGGAAACTTAATCACCCCTTAGGAGCCACGGATCACACTGGCTTCCACAGGAATCATCCCTGCTCTCCTGGGTCAAGTGGTTTTCTTTCCTCACATCTCTCTCCTGAGTCACCCTTATTGCCTTTCACAGCAGTAGCCATCTTCCATGCAAACTTTTCTGACACATAATCTGCAAAAATACAAATATAGACCTATGAAATTCATCTGTGAGATTATTTCCACTGTTGTACTGTGAATGTCTTAAAAGTGAGACCCGGGCATGTTTATTAATTCTGCAGTCCTTCAGCCTGGCTTCTTGGGAGGACACACTTGGTGGAAATTTGTAGAACTCTAATAAGTTCAATGATAAGCCTTCAGAGCCAGTCAGTCTGTCTTCAATTCCCGGCTCTGCCATTTAATGTCTTTTAACCTTAGAAAATCAACTGCTCGATGCCTCAGTTTCCCCGTTTATATAACATGGTAAGAGAAAAGTTATAAAGCAGCTATGAGAACAATGTGAATTTTTTTATTTGTACAACATAGAGATAGCAAGAATATTAATATTAATGATAATTACTAGTGACTACTATGGCAAACCATCTTCGATATCTGACTCAAAATATTGGAAAATTATTTCTCTAGTGTAGATGGTCCTTGTTGGGTGACTGCTCTGTCAGTAATGCCTTAGGGTTCTACTAACTCTGTCCACCTTACAAGGCCATCATCTTTAATTCATAATATACCAAGTTCCACACATAGAGTGTAAAGAATTATAAGGTTTGTTTAAGGCTTATAATATCATACATCACCCACCTATCACCAAACCAATCACAAAATCCCAGTTGATGCAGGGGCTGCCCAGGGAAGCCTTAATTATGTGTGCTTCAAAATGAACATGGAGGGCATATAACACTCAAGCAATGTCACCATTCTTTGTCAAATCAGAAGCTCCACAACCATATATTTAAGGATCCATATGCAGGTGGTTTTCTTTGGATCAATCAGGTACTGATGCTTTACCTTTAAATCCAATTATTTTCCATACATCCCTTAAATAATCCTAACATTTCTGATGCATTGCGGTCCACCTCAGTTACAATAGTTCCTGGGGGCAGGTGACATAGATGAACATTGTAGTGTAGAGGATGGAGTTCAGAGGGATCCAGGGATTAACCCTGTAGAAGGTGAACAGTAAATCAGTAAAATGTGTGTTTGTCCAAAAAAAGCAATGTCTCTTGAAAGCAATGTGGAAGGAAGAAGTTGACCTATGACCTTATTGATCTGTCAAGGAGATTCATTTGTGGTAGATATGATGGGGATGGAAAGACGCATAAGGGAGACAGTGTGAAAGCAAGGCCAAAAGATGGAGAAGTAAGGGCGTCAGAGGTGGACTTGATCTGAGAGCTGGCTCCTTCATGAGTCTGGGTGGACTTTGAAAGACCACCCCTGAGCTTGTCTCCCTGTGACATTACCAATTAACCAACCAGTTGCTAGCCTGGTCTCCTACTCATAAACAGGATTGGGGAATAGCCACCTCAAAGGATCTCTGGGTGATTTTAGTGAGCTAAGACATAGAAAATACTTGGAACTTGTGGTGTTACTACTGTTTAATGAATGTCAGTACTTTTCTTATTATTATTCTTCGTCTTTTAGGCAGAATATGCTGTGTGGTTCTCCTGTTTGAAAATCCTGTTTTAAATGATGGCAACTAAGATACCTCAGAAACCACTAAGTACCCCGTGCAACAAAGCATTAGGTACCAGACCGAGCTTCATGGGGCACTGCTGACACCACATGCTCATCTTTGTCACACTCTTGAGTTTGAGTCTCTCCAACTCATTTTTCTTCTACCTGGCTGCTTCTGCCTATCCATCTCTGCAGCCACTTCTTCAACTTCCTACTCCATTTTTAATAATGCTGCCTTTTTTTCTCCCTTTGAACCCATTTTCCCCTACATGAGACTCAGTACATATTCAGATCTCTCATCTCCTCTAACCACAATCTGGCCCTGGCCCTGTGACTACTGAAAGGGGTCTCCTACATTAAGCCCTACTACACAGAACGTCTTCTTTTTACTGAGGCAGATTTTTGACTGTTGGGTTGTGAAATTAACTTCTAAGATCAAACAAAGTAGGTGGGAAGTCTGCTCCCATAAAGAGTCAGATTTCAGTGGGCCTTTGTTGTTCTTGGCTCATTACCAAAGTATGCAGAAGTCTCTGGAGATAATAAAAGCTTTATTTCTTTATGACTAATGGCCCTAGAGTGAAGTATCAAATTTTAGGGACGGTTAACAATGCTGTCAGAAGCACAGTTTGTCTTTGGGACTCTTCTGCTGTTGTGAAGAGACACCATGATCATGGCAACTCTTACACAAGAAAGCATTTAATTGGGGGCACTTTTAGAGGCCTGGTCTATCATCATCATGGTGGAGAGCATGGTGTTATGCATGACACTGGAGAAGTAGCTGAGAGCGAAATCCTGATTACTAGGCAGAGAAAGAGGGAGGGGCGAACCTAGAATGGACTTTAAACCTGAGAGCTTACCCCACAATGACACACGTTCTCCCACAAGGCCGCACTAACTCCAACAACTCCTAACACTTTCAAATAGAAAAACTCCCTGGTAATCAAGCGTTCAAATATATGAGCCTGTGAGAACCATTCTTATTCAAACCACCACACAGCTGCCTAGGAATCTTAACCAAATTAAGGAGATACTTTATGGAAATTTGAAATTTTCTATAAATAAGATCAAGTATCTCTACACAGAGTTATAAACTTATGACCTTCTGACTCAATCTAGAGGAGAGATAAGAATATTGTTTTTTTAAAACATTTTAGTACTTTGAAGAAGAGTGTTGCCTCTGTAACATGGATTGGGTAGGGGTTATTGGAATTTTAGTTTATTGACCAATTACAAAGAATACTTGAGTATAAAACAGTCAAATTTCTGTCTACACTGTTTGGAATTCTTCTTACAAATAACAGTTTGCTTTTGCTCCCTTACTGGTTAAACAACTCATAATTTCCATTTGAGACATTTTTAATATGATATTCCTTTCTCATCAATCTATAAATATCCCTGGAAGAATGGTGGTCTGAAGCTCAGTGAAACATACATAGAACTGAGAACCTTGAAACACATGATAGTCACTCTTAGAAATAACCTAATATATATTAGTAATATCTTCTCCCATTATGCTGCTTGGGAAACTTTGGCTTAAAGAAAGAGAGTAACTCACCTAAGGTCCCATTGTCATTGTTGGTATTTTGGGCTGAACTTGACTGTTCCCTTGTGTTTCAAGCAGCCTACCCATAACACCACTCTGCCCTTGGAAATAATTTTCAAAGTAAACATGGGTCAGAAAAATAGCCACCTATTAAAAATTATTCATTTGTCATCTCCTGTTTCTTGTCCTGACTATGATGGAGACAAGCATGCACTAGTTGTTTGAAATATTCAATAACAATTCCTTGGATGGTAGTTCTAATTTTAGCATCCTGCGAACCCAGTTTCTTCAGGCAATGAATAATTTGCATGGAAAGTTTACTTCTGAGCAAGACATTAGAGTTGAAACCAAGGACACTTAGAATACGCTCATAAGAGAAACTGGTCTCAGAACTGCATTAAACTTGCTAAAAATCCAACATTGATGGCACACTATTGATTATAACTTAATCTTTTTATAGTTTTCAAGTGTCTATTAAATTCTGCTTCAGCACAATAACCCTTTAGACCCCCATAATGATAACAGCAAGGCAATAAGTTTTAGAGGCATGTCGAAATCCTATTTTATTCTTGGCAATAACCTTTACCATACCTAGGTCATTCTCCTTCCAACATCTCTGAAAATATTGAAAAGTATGACAGGAAGTGGAGCAGACTTCACACTGTCCCATCCACTACTCTTTCTTGTAAGTTAGGATTTATTCTTTATCTGTTTTCACTAATTATCGAAAATGTTCTGTCATATCTCGCCCTCATTCACTCAAATATAATTCTATCACAATCCTGGTGACTTCTTTAGGTCAAGATTTGGCAGATGTATTAATTACCTTTTCTCACCACTCTGGCAAAATACCTAGAAAAAGTGAGTGAAGAGGGGAAAGAACTTCTTTTGACTGACAGTTTGAAAACACAGTCCACCGTTCCATTAAAGTACTGGTGGCAGGGACGTGAGGTGACTCCTGGAACTGGATTCTCAGTCACAAATCTGACATAGATAAAAACTGCTACTCAGTGGATGTAGCTCTTCACCTTTGGCTCCTTTTATATCTTCTTTAGAGAAACACCTAACCAACTCATTTGTACATTTTAAACTTGTTTTCTATTGTTGAATTATCAGAGTTCTTTATATATTATGGACATGCAACCCTTATTAGATCAACAAATGATTTTCTGATATTCTATTCTGTAAGACCGTCCTTTTAGTTTCTTGACAGATTACTTCAAAGTCAAAAGAAAGACTTTGACACTTGACTAAATTATACTTGTTTTCTTCTTTATGTGATTATTTTCTTTCACGTGTCTAAGCACCCCTTGCCTAACTAATACTCACCAAGATTTATTGTTTTCTTCAAGTTTTATATGTAATATAATTTAGTGCATTTTAAATAAATTTTGTGTGTGGTATGAGGTCCTATTAATGAACATTCATTGCTTTGAATAGCTTACTGCCCTGAATATCCTCTGACTATGCTTTTGCAGATGTGGGCACTGGCATTCTGGGTCTTGAGTTGGCATGTGTCTACTGTCCTTGGGAATGGGCAGTATTCCGGTGTTATTATAGTTTCATAACTCTCCAGCATGTATAGCACACTCTGCTCCATGAGCTCACTAAAATTTGTTGATGTCAATTTGGCTTTCATTGCAACCATTCTGGACAATGGTGCCTCACTATGCTTGGTATTAACTCTCATTTTCCTGATGATTAATGACACTAAACACCTTTTCATATGTTAAACAGGGAATGTTTATTCCAAAAGATTCTTTTATCAAGTTGAAAAACCATTGCCCATTTTTAATTATATTTTGATTTTTGATTTATAAAGTTCCTAACTCTTGATACAAGTGCTTTATCAGAAAAATGCATTATGAACATCGTAAATCCAGTCTGGCAGGCTTTTTCATACTTATAATGGTTGAACTTTACAAAGTACAAGTTTCTTTCATTGTTAGTGCTCTTTTTTGCCTCTTATTTCAGAGGTTTCCTGAATCTTATTCCATAAATATTTCTTTTTAATTAATTAATTAAGTTACACTCCAAATTTTATTCCTCTCCTGGTCCACCCCCCTGAGGTTTCCACATCCCATACCTCCTCCCTGCTCCCCACACTGCTCCCCTCTATCTCCACAAGGATGTCCCCACCCCACCCCCACACCAGACCTCTAAACTTCCTGGGGCCTCCAGTCTCTTGAAGATTAGGTACATTTTTGACTGAACCCAGACCTGGAAGTCTTCTGCTCTATATGTGCTAGAGGCCTCATCTCAGCTGGTGTATGCTTCCTGGTTGGTGATCTAGTGTCTAAGAGATCTCAGGGGTCCAGGTTAATTGAGACTTCTAGTCATCCTACAGGGTCGCCCTCCTCCTTAGCTTCCTCCAGCTTTTCCCTAGTCCAACCAGAGGAGTTAGCAGCTTCTGTGTGCTGGTTGGGTGCACATATCTTCATCTGACTCTTTCAGCTGCTTGTTGGGTCTTTTAGAGAGCAGTCATGGTAGGTCCCTTACAGGTGACATTGGTAAATATACATTCACGAGCTGCTGAGATGTCTCAGCCAATAGAGGCTTTTGGTGTCAAACATAAAGATGTTCATTTCTACTTTTAAAAACTGCTAGATTTTAACTGGGAATCCACTAAATCTATAAATCAACTTGAATGTCGTTGACAGTTTAACAACATAGTAATTAAAAAAGTCCATTTATTTAAGACATATTTTATTTCCACTGTGCAGTAGTTTCTAAGAATCTAGTACATAAGTCTTAGACATTTGATAAAAGAATTCTTACATATTTTATGCTCTTAAAAGCTAATGTAGATGTCAATTGTTTAATTTATGTCTAATACGCTTATTGCTCTCAAAGAAATGAAATGCAGTTGGCTTTTGTGGTGTTAATATAATTGACACCTAGTCCCTACCAAATTCAGTAGCTTGTCTTTGGACTTTTTTTTTTTTTTATTAACTTGAGTATTTCTTATATACATTTCGAGTGTTATTCCCTTTCCCGGTTTCCGGGCAAACATACCCCTCCCCCCTCCCCTTCCTTATGGGTGTTCCCCTCCCAACCCTCCCCCCATTGCCGCCCTCCCCCCATAGACTAGTTCACTGGGGGTTCAGTCTTAGCAGGACCCAGGGCTTCCCCTTCCACTGGTGCTCTTACTAGGATATTCATTGCTACCTATGGGGTCAGAGTCCAGGGTCAGTCCATGTATAGTCTTTAGGTAGTGGCTTAGTCCCTGGAAGCTCTGGTTGCTTGGCATTGTTGTACTTTTGGGGTCTCGAGCCCCTTCAAGCTCTTCCAGTTCTTTCTCTGATTCCTTCAATAGTGGACCTATTCTCAGTTCAGTGGTTTGCTGCTGGCATTCGCCTCTGTATTTGCTGTATTCTGGCTGTGTCTCTCAGGAGAGATCTACATCCGGCTCCTGTCGGTCTGCACTTCTTTGCTTCATCCATCTTGTCTAATTGGGTGGCTGTATATGTATGGGCCACATGTGGGGCAGGCTCTAAATGGGTGTTCCTTAAGTCTCTGTTTTAATCTTTGCCTCTCCCTTCCCTGCCAAGGGTATTCTTTTTCCTCATTTAAAGAAGGAGTGAAGCATTCACATTTTGATCATCCGTCTTGAGTTTCGTTTGTTCTAGGGATCTAGGGTAATTCAAGCATTTGGGCTAATAGCCACTTATCAATGAGTGCATACTATGTATGTCTTTCTGTGATTGGGTTAGCTCACTCAGGATGATATTTTCCAGTTCCAACCATTTGCCTACGAATTTCATAAACTCGTTGTTTTTGATAGCTGAGTAATATTCCATTGTGTAGATGTACCACATTTTCTGTATCCATTCCTCTGTTGAAGGGCATCTGGGTTCTTTCCATTTTCTGGCTATTATAAATAAGGCTGCGATGAACATAGTGGAGCACGTGTCTCTTTTATATGTTGAGGCATCTTTTGGGTATATGCCCAAGAGAGGTATAGCTGGATCCTCAGGCAGTTCAATGTCCAATTTTCTGAGGAACCTCCAGACTGATTTCCAGAATGGTTTTACCAGTCTGCAATCCCACCAACAATGGAGGAGTGTTCCTCTTTCTCCACATCCTTGCCAGCATTTGTTGTCACCTGAGTTTTTGATCTTAGCCAGTGCGATTGTCTTTGGACTTTTTGATCATTACTTCTGTGACTTGATCTCTGGTATACTGTGACTTTTGATTGGTTAAAAGAAACAGAAGCGACTTGAGGAAATCATTTCAATTGAAGACATTTGGGACTTGACATAAAATCAGGTAAAAGATGAACCCAATGGAGGTGTCATTTTCTAGGCTGGTCTTACTTGTTTCTCATTTACAAACCACATCAATTCTTGAAAACTTCAGGAATATTCTAGAGCAAAGTAATCAAATGGCTTATCTTGAAATTATTTCGAAATTCACTTTCGCTCTCTCTGCTTTCATCTGTCTTTTGTCTTATTCTGAGCACATGAATACTAAATCTATATCACCAAATATTTTTTGAGCAAATCACTAAATAAATAAATAAGAAATTACATGGATGGAAATCAAAATATAATAAAAAATTGAAAACTGTAAGATGATCCTCAGGTCTTATTGAAAGTCAACACTAGAAAGTGACAACTGTCAACTGAAATCTCTATTTCTCTCTCTCTCTCTGACTAGATGCTTGACACTGAATAAATACTTTTATAGACCTTTTCCTTCTATAATTTTATTCTGGTGACTGGTGATGGTAGCAGCTACCTCTTGGGAATTTTGTCAAGGTTCAAGAAGATGACGTGTGGAGCACCTGTGGTGTCCGGCGTTCCATAGACACTCAATTAGTACCAAATCTCTCAGCCCTGCTATTTTGAGAAATATCACACTTAAGCTTTTCCTGAGGAAGTTTGGGATGTGAGTCAGTGGAAATTAATCTGGTAGATCTTATTAAGCCTGGTGTGTTTTTCTATTTTTAAACTGTAACTGCATCTCTCAAATACTATTTTATTTCAGAAGAATTCAAAGTCGAAATAATTCACTCTTCTCTCACAGGATACTAGTAATAGCAGCCACTGTATAAATTCAAATGCCTCTTCTGGTAGAGGCTGACACTTTCCTCCATCCCTAAATAACCTTTCTTCATTCCTAAGGAAGTTCATCCTCATCATCACTGTTGTCTTCAAGGACTCAATGTATCTCAGTCTCATAATTATATCTAAACACCTAAATTCGTCAGCCATGATGCTCCACCAGGGAGAGTACTGCTTCAACTTCATTCTCTCTCCAGTCTTTACTTCCTGTTCAGAGTACCTCTTGTTTCAAGGGTATATTCCCTGTTGTTTGTAAGTCAAAGTTCTTCAGTTCTATCCTTTATCTCATATCCTTTATCTCCCTATAATTTCACTCCATCATTTATATAATTTGTATTTTGTGTTTATTTCATGTGAAATGGCTCATCTGTTGATTTATAAACAGTTTAGTAATTTTGTCCGTCTCTCAGTCCAAGTTCCTTGTGTGGAATTGTCCTTTCCTTTGCTCACTTTCCTTTTTAGCTCTCTCTATGATTTCCTGTGTGAAGTAAGGTCAACTTTCCTATTGCTGAATGCTTGGATGTTTCTCATATTTCACGCATAATTCAAATTCAGTGAAATGAATTGTTATATTCTCTAATGAAACATTGTCCCTTTCCATGCACCCAACACTCTGATCTTGAACATTGCTAGCCCCCACTCTTTGCTGGTCTTCCAAGCAAAGGGAGAAATTGAAGTGTAAAGATCTAGAGACAAGAGAGCAAACTGGCATGCCTACTCAAGGGTAGAAAGCGAATCAGCACTTCAAAGAGAAACAGCGCAGGGACAGTAGCCAGGACGCTGAAATGTCATAAAAGTTAGGCAAGTGGCAGTGTCTGTCCTTCCCAAGTCATTCTCCTTATGGGAATAGGTTCTAATCAATGCTTGGGACAAAAATAAGAGTTTCTGAGAATGCAGAGTTCATAAACACTTGTCAACATTGCAGGCTCTATACCGTAAAAGGGGGTAGAACCTGAAGTTGTTTTTCTAACTTTAATGATAGAATTTATTGCAAATTGATAGACTTCAATACAAATCTAGGATTGAGTCAGAATCTAAGACAAAAGTAGAAGATATAAGATAAAACTTCCTTGGATATCATGGCAACTTTATCAGGTCTAGATTAAGTCAATTTTATTCTCTCAAAATACACTATTGGCTATTACTCTGTAGAGAGACTAGTACTGTATATAAGCTAGAAGCTAGGGATACATTTATGCATAATAATGAATCCCCTACCTCATAGTCCTTTCTTCAAACAGTCTTGGTGAATTGCAAACAGAAAGAGCCAACTTTTCCATGGAGATGGGCAAAATGAAAAGATCGAAACTCCAACGGGCTGAGGTAATGTACGTTGACCATTAGGTGGTATTTCAGAATCTTTGAAACCTCACGTAAAGCAATGGGAAATGCCAAGACTTGTACAACCTAATTCTTTAGTGTAGAACCAGAAAACTTCCCTTGGTTATAGCTGGGATGCAGGCTTATTTCTTAAACTATACCAGTCGGAATTGATGAGGGGAGACGTTGCTTTAGAACCAAGGGAGTTAAATCCAAAGGCTCCACATGGAACCATTTGGCCTTCATTGCACCAGCTTCTACTGCTGCAGTAGCTGGAAAAGGCTTTTCTTGGCTCAGGCTGTATGTCAACGCTGGTGGCAATCACAGCTCTAGTCATTCAGGCTCCTGGCTCTAGTCCACAACTAGAACCCAAGGCTAGGTGACATCAGTGCTTGCAGTCATCTCATTGGATGGATTCTTCAGTGTTGGCTTAGGGGCCCATTCCCTGGAACTGAGCCTTGAACTTGATTAACCAGCATGCTCCAAAATTTCATGAGCCATGTAATATCCTTTTCAACTTAATAAGCCAGATTTTGCTTTTACCATTTACAACTAAAAATCTACAACAAATAGAAAAGGCCTCACAGAAGAGATAATGTCAAATCAAAATGCTTAGGAGGATGGAGTTTAGCTAGGGAAGGATGAAAAAAAAATGTTTGGATAAGAATGAACAACATGGTCCATTAGAGAAAGAAAAATGGTGTTTATAGAATGAAACATATTCCATGGCTTGAGGGAAGGTGAGTGGTTAGAAGACAGAGCAGTAAGCAGAGGTAAGCCCACAGGATCCCACAAGTCAAAGGCAAAGCCTTTTAGCAACTTCCTCAACAAAGGAATTAGAGATTGCAGCTGGGCCTCTCACAGTCAAGACCCTAGGACTCAAGTTAATGATACTGTTCTCCTAGACCTGTTTGCAGCTGCATCGATAATGCTCTAGAAAACTCTGTACTCTCACCTACATCTCCAAATTAGGCATTGCAAAAGAGGACAACTAAAACAAGGTTTCAATAATGATTTTATTATTGGAATCACTTTTTTAACAGGGATCATAAAAACTAGTTATGGAAGATTCATCTAGCCAAAGTGTCCAGTGAATGGACTTTCAACTCAGCACAAAAGTATAAGAAAAAGAATGATTTCTGAAGACACTCTGTACCTTGGACACAGGATCCAGAGGATACCAGCTATTTCTGACCTGAAATCCTCTTCATACAGTCTTTTATGGTTCCAAAAGGTGTCATGCAAGCTTCCAAGGGAAGGAAGTAACCAGCAGTCTTACCTTGTTTGGATAGCTATAATCAACATAAACTCACATATTTAAATGACCATAGGGAGTGGCACTATTAGGAGGAGTGGCCTTGTTAGAGAAAGTGTGTAACTGTAGGGCAAAGATTTGAGGTCTCCTATGCTCAAGTTACACCCAGCGAGGCACACAATCTCCTTTTGCTGCCAGTGGATCAAGATGTAAAAATCTTGTCTTCTTCTCCATCCAGTGCCATGTCTGTCTGTATGTTGACATGATTCCCATCATGATGATAATGAACTAAGCCTCTGAAACTGTAAGCCAGGCCCAATTAAATGTTTTCCTTTATGTAAGTTGCCTCAGCCATGATGTCTATAAGACCCAAACTAAGACACCCACTATGATGTCTAGAAACTTAAACAATGACCCTCATGATGCGGTATTCCTACAGGTGTAGGATATCCCTAAGGATTCAACAAATAGTGAATGCCGTGGTGATAAGCAACAGCTCTCTAGTTGGACTTAAGGACCACTCAAGAGGGATGCTGTACCCGGTACTAGAAACAACTACCTGTGGCTAGCAAGCGCATAGATCTTGAAGGAGAACTGCCACTTTAATCAACCAGCGTAGCTACTAACTACATTCAAATGTCTATCCTCATACCCCCAGATAATTATAGGTCTCACCCTCTCACTAAAGAAACATCTTGCAACAGAGAACATTGCAGAAAAGTGATAAAAACAGAGAGAACAAGTTACTGCCTGGTGCCCTCTCCCACGTACTGTTGTTTCTACAGTACAATGTCAGTACTTAAGGCTTGAAGATCGTTAACAGAAGAGGGACATAAAGACAGTAAAAGCCAGAAAAACTTCTGTGAGATTGTCATCTAGGAATATCAGAGAAGCCATTCCCAGGAATTCTTATCAACATGGATGCCTGAGTAAGGATAACACCAATAGACTTGGTAACATGTAAGGGGGGGATATTATGGAGTCTGAACACTAGACAAAACACCACAGGTAACTAACAAATGGTGAGATGTAGAAAGAGTCTTCCCAAGGGAAGAGCACACCAATTACTTATCCAACACCATTTGGTCATCCCTGAAATCATATACTCACAAATAACATTATACAGACTGAGAAGACTGTATTTATATATTTAGAAGTATTTGTATGTATGTACATAAATATATGTAGCAACAAATAAAGAAACAGAGGCCACAAATTTGAAAGAAAACTGGGAGAGTTCATGGGATGGGTTGGGGAGAGAGAAGGAAAAAATGAGAAAGTGACACAATGATAATTTTAAAAAAAACTGTAGATGTGTGTGGTGTGTGCACATGTGCACATACATAAAGGCTAGAGTTCAATGTCGGTGGTCTTCCAACCTTGTACTCAGGATTCCTAAGTGACAAAGATATCAGTGAAGCATGTCCCCAAGATATTATTTAAGGATTTCGTTAAATTGTTGTAAAGTCAAATAAGTTTGGGAGACACTTAAACCAAGCTGCTCTGCTAAGGGATAGTTCAGGGTGGCCAATTTACACTGACAGCCCCAAGATGAATAGTAAGTATACGACATATTCTAAATACATTTGATGACTGCCTTGTGAAGCTTGCGCCATGCTATATAACTCCAAGAACCAATCTCAAACCATCCCTTCTCTTTGGTATGACCCCTGATAAAACTGGGTCTTAGGTCAGTGTTTACTTAAAAAAGATAAAAACCTCATTGATGCGTAACTCGGGACATGTCACTCCCTTGCATGTCACTTCCTCACATGTCAGTCACTTCCTCAGTAATGTCCATTCGCTGGGATAGAGCCCTAACTCCACAAAACTAGCCATTTCTTTTATTACCACTTTACTCCCTTTGTCTTTCCTATTAATTCTTCCCTGTGGTATTGGTCACTTTCTATCTCATAGAGAAACTCTTTTCACTAAGTGTACCTGGAGAGTGTATGTATATATATATATATATATATATATATATATATATATGTATGTATATATATACATATATATACATATATATATATACATATACATACATATGCTCTAAAAGGCAGATACTATGAATTCAGGGGCCAAAGAAAAAGTTTTCTTACACATTATTAATTGCAAAGTAATTAGCCAAGTCAGACTGTAGCTGAGGCATGTCCAGATCAAACTCTGTGAGTCCACTCCTCCAGGGTCTTTATCTCAGAGACATGGCATATACCAAACCCTTTACTCTCATCTCCATAGTAACTTGCACGTTTGCACTGGTTTCCAAACTCGGGTGTAACAATTTGCTTAATGTCTGTTTTCTCTCCCTCATCTCTCATTCTTTTCTAGACAGGACCATGACTTTTAAGCTCCTTCATACCTCGAAGAACTAAACCTGAAATCTTGATGTTCAGAATAAATGTTTGAGAGTAAGAGAAGACAACTGCATTCCCAGAGATTCTGAAGAATGGCAGGAAAGAGATTTATTTTTCTTGTACATACAACATCTACTATGGTTAGACAATATGAAAAGATTGACAGGGTTCAGTATGTGTTTCATGACCAATTATTTGACTTCCCCACCAAATTCAGAAGTTCATTAGGTTGATCCAATTTTAAAACACTGCATTAGTTACATTCCTCAAGGCTGTGATCAAATGCCTGACCAAAAAGTTAAAGGAGGAACAGACCTTTTCAGCTTAGACTTTAAGAAGGGATATAGTTAATCATGAGGTTCCTGGTCATATGGCATCTACACTCAAGAGTTGAATATTGTTCAGGAAATGAGACCAGACTTTTATGCTCCTAGTGACTCACTTTCTCCAGTGACACTCCACTAGCTAATGACCCCACAACCTTCCCAAATAGCTCTATGTGTTAGTGTTCAAATGAATCAGCTTGTGGGAGACGCTTCACATTCAAAGGACAATAGACTCCGAAATAAGAATCCTTGGATTTATAAATGGTCACTCTATGAAGCATTCAACTTTAGGGTTTCACACAAAGCCAGTTTGTATTTGGAAAAGGCAGTCAATTCTGTTGCTTTTCCCCTGCAATGGTAGCCTTTATCTTTATTGCTCTACCTACTCTCCAGTATGGACATAAATGTAAATGCAGTCATTGATGGGTCTTAGCTTAGCTCTTCTCATTTTAAGCTACCTCTCCACTTCACTATAAATTGTACATTTAGAGTTTCATTTGTGGCCAAAATGCAATTGTTTAATTGTGCAATATGCAATTTGTAATATAATTATGCTAGCCAAATTATTTCCTGGGCTGCTCAATTACTGTGATTACATTTGTTAAATTTACAAGCCACATGCTGTTATTCTCCTTCTCCCTCTGGCTGGTAAATAGTTTGATTTCGTTTTTTTTTTTTTTTTTTTTTTTTTTTTTTAGTTCTTAAGTTCAGAGCTTGGAGCGAGCGTCATAAAGGGTAGTGTAAATTGATATCTTCTTTCTACTGCCCCACTTGTGTTAATGAAGATGGGCACTGAGGCTGTAAAAACCTTCAAACAACTTCAGTTCTGCATCCACTCCACACTTAGCAAGAGATTGATGAGAACACATTGTCAATTTGTCTTCCAGAATACTCCACCTCAGACAGAGAAAACAGCCAATATTTAGTAGGGTCTTTCTGTGTGCCAGGTCTAAGACTAAACACTTTGCACACATTTCAGAATTTCTCTGCAGAACAAGCCTATGATGACCCCATATGTGCACCCTCGGGCCCTAAGAAGCAGAGTCGGTATCCGGGCTTGCATCCAGGTAGTTTATCTTGAGACATGAGTGTAAGGAAAAGTAGTAAGGGATGGAAAGTGCAAAACAGGGAGGTCCTAGGAGCAGATTCAGATAAGAAAGACTGGGGTTCTAATTGGCAATGACAGCAACTAGAGTGTAGTAAAGAAATTGTCTCAGAATCTCAAACTCAGAGAGGAAGAGAATTTTACCTTGGATCTTATCTGTCTTGGCACAAGTTAGTCTATTGGATGCTTACCCCATAACACTTCCAGAATTCCATGCCCACCACAGTGATCCCATGACCCACATGACTGGAACAGAGAGTCCTTGAAGTAGAAAATAAGATGTGTAGGTGGCGACCATGAAGGATTGTCATCAACTCCATCTAAGGGACATCCTATACATTTTCCTTTTGTTTTCTTTTTAAACCTCACTATACCTTTGATTTACCAGTATCTGGGGGTTTTATTGAAGCATAAATCATATTTGAAATGTATACAATGTACACAATTTATAAGGTTGAGACATGTGTACATAAGTATGACATCATAGGTTAATTGAGTTGATAACCCACTGTCTCCAGAAGTTTCCCCCTTCAGTGTGTGTGGTGGAGGATGTGGGTGGGTACGGGTAAGTATGGTGTGTTGTGCATTAGGGACACTAAGCTTTAGATAGGTCCTCTTGATATTTTAAGTGTGGAACACCAGATTGTTAATTAAAAGTACAATGTTGTACACAAAATTCTAGAATGTATTCATGTTGTGTAACAGTTACCTTATTTTTCCATCTCCTATTTTTATGTTTCTAAGAGTTTGAGGGCTTTTATTTATTTATTTATTTATTTATTTATTTATTTATTTTGGTGCTACAAAAGAACAGATTATAGTTACTTTGTGAATGACTTATTTAACTAAGGATATGTCTTTATAGGTTATATATATTTATATATTTTTATATTTTTAAAGGTAGATATTTACAGTATGAATAGGTCACATTGTCTTTCCAACTTACCTGTTGGTGGACAGTTGGGTTGTTTCGATTCTTGACATTGTAGTTAATGCCTCAAAGGACATGGGAGACAGAATATCTCTTCAAGGTCTTGACTTTGCGTTGGGGATGGAGCCTACACTGGGCAAGTGTTCTTTCACAGAGCTATATCCCTAGGCCCATTCTGTCATTTTGTTCAACCTTTCATTCTGTTAATGTGACCAAGGAACTCATTGATTTGCATATGTTGAACAGTCCTTGTGAATCTGAGGTAAATCCCTTTCAGTCCTAGCATCTGACCCTTTCAACATGCTCTGTCTGAGTTTGGTTTGCTAGTGTTTTGTTGAAGATTTTGCGTCACAGAAGGCAACATGAAACTTCCTTCATTTGTACTGCCTATCTGGCTGCATAACAGTCATAACATAAAACTGAAACTTTTTTTTTAGATCACCCAAAGACAGAGACTTAGCATCTCTGCTGGAGTTCAGTCTTGAGTCTCTGACACAAGTCAGCAAACCTTGACCAACTCAAAATAGACATTTATTATCTCAAAATATTAGAGGATAGAAGTATGAAATCAAGTCACCAGCAAGTCCATAGTCCCTCTGCGACCCTAACAGAGAATCTTCTTCTTGCTTCTGATACTTCTTTACTCTTTGGCCTGTGGCAGCATCGTGGCCTCTGCTTCTATCTTGGAATAAATGCCTTTTCTTTATGCCCATGTATCTTTCTTCAAATTCCCTATTTTTTCTTTCTCCTTATTATTATTCATTAATCTTTTTTTGTTACAGTCCAGTCATTATCCCCCTCCCAGACCACCTTCCAAGTACCTCATCACGTTCCTCCTCCCCATCTTCAAGAGGATGTTCCCACCCTATCCGATCCCCACCAGACCTCCCTACTCTCTGGAGCCTTAAGTGCTTCTTCACTCACTAAGGCCAAACCAGGCAGTCCTCTTCTGTATATGTGTGTGGGGGTAGGGGAGGAAGGGAGACTTCTATCAGCCAGTGTGAGAGATCTCAGGAGTCCAGGTTAGTCGAGACTGCTGGTCTTCCTATGGGGTCACCCTCCTCCTCAGCTTCTTCCAGCCTTCCCCCAATTCAACCACAGGGGTCCCAGCTTCTCTATCAGGCTCTTTCAGCACCTTTTTGGGTCTCTCAGAGGGCCGCCACGCTAGGCTTCCATCTGTTAGCATACCATATCATTAGTTGGATTCCAATTCAGGCCAGTCACTGGACCTCCTTTCCCTCCGTTTCTTCTCCATTTTTTTTGTCTCTGAAATTATTTTAGACAATTCTGGGTCAGAGTTTTTGACTGTGGGATAGCAACCCCATCTTTCCACTTGATGCCCTGCCTTTCAACTGCAGGGGAACTCTGCAACTTCCCTCTCCTCATTGTTGGGCATTTCACCTAAGGTCCCTCCCTTTGATTCCTGAGAGTCTTTCACCTCCCAGGTCTCTGGGACATTCTAGAGGGTCTCCCTTCCTCCTACCTCCCGAGGTTGCCTATTTCCATTCTTTCTGGTGACCCTCAGTGCTTCACTCCTGACCCTGCCCCCCATACCTGATCATGTTCCCCTTTTCTCCTCCCTGTCCCCTCTCCCACCCAGGTCCTCCCCTCCCTCTGCTTTCTTCTCCCTCCCAAGTGGGATTGAAGCATCCTCACTTGGGCCCTTTGGCCTGTTAACCTTCCTGAGTTCTGTGGATTGTATGCTGGGTATTCTGTACTTTTGGCTAATATCCACTTACTAGTGAGGACATACCATCCATGCCCCATTGGGTCTGAGTTACCTCTCTCAGGATGATTTTTCTAGTTCCATTCATTTGCCTGTAAAAGTCACAATATCTTCATTCTTAATAGCTGAATAGTATTCGATTTGTAAATGAACTACATTTTTTGTATCCATTCTTCCATTGTGGGGCATCTGGATTGTTTCCAGCTTGATAGTCAAAATTCCCTATTTCTTATAAAGACATCAGTCATATCAGACTTAGGATCCAATATTGGATAACTTGGTTTCATTCTCAAAGGCCCCACTTATAGGTAAAATTCTATTCGCAAGTCCTAAGTACACATGGCTAACAGAAAGATACTGTTAAAATCAGAATATAATCCCAGGACCTCTTCTTTAGAAATATGTTAAAATATGTTAATGTTTTCTCATTCATATTTTTGTAAACTGTAGCAAAGTTAAAAAAAATCATTGCCCCAATTCAGCAGGAAGAAGTTGGAAAATTGGTTAGACTTGAGAAAGCTGGCTTTAGCATTTGTTATCCAGTCTCTGTATGCTTTGACAGTTCAAGAATTAACTGAAGTTCTGACTGGATCCACCCAAAAGGCTGGATGAACCAAGTTCATCAGAATCAGCAGCCATTCCTGAAGCTGTTCTGGAAGCTCGACTCTGAAAACAGCATCAGGTGAGACAGAATCAGGCAGGGGGATGGAACAGGAGACCACCTCAGCTTCCCCAGGGATGAATCTTATCAGAGCTGCGTCTTGGTGTTTTGATCTGCAATATATGAATCTTGCATATATTTTTAGGGCTTGTTCAAGGTGCACAGATCAGTTAAGGATGAATTTTTGTTCCTTTCTTGAGCAGGTGAAAGACAATTGTCTTTTTATGAGTTAGTTTGATCAATAACCAATTGTAATACATTTTCACTCATTCCATGTGAAGAATTGCAAGATGAATTGTATGAATTTGGTAACCAACAAGATTTATTGGGTAATTTTAGCTGAAGTTTTGGCTAGAGATATTTTATATCTGAGTCAATTTCAGGGCTGTTCTCCTGTGGAGGACTAGCAATTTATGTTACCTGTCTTGTTTGGTCCTCTTGATTTTTTTCTTTTTTGTCTGTAGCCAAGATCTTCAGGCAGCCTTCCCCTATCATATCTGATCCATATTACTTTGGAAAAGATCCAACACTTTTTCTCCTTTCCTGTTAACACAAATACAGAGTCTCTCTTCCAAATCAACCTGTCCTTGGTCCAGCAACCTGAAATGGACTGGTTCAATTTAGCAACCTCTTTTGTCTTAAGGCCTGCTCTACTCTGACCTCTCTCCTAGAGTATTAGTAATGTCATTAGTGCCACTAAACTTATAACCTCTTCATTTTGATAAATAAAAACAATCAAAGAGATTAAAATAATTTTAAACAATTATTATTATCCTTTGAGATAGGGTTTCCCCCCTATCTCTGTGCCTTTGTTCCTACATTTGGACAAGTCACCTAGGTGTAATTTCCTTTCAGAAGGCTCTGTTTGGTGTCTTCAGATTTCTCAGCCATCTGCCCAAGGAGCAAGTCTATGTGTTGATCAAGACTTGTTGAAGTACATAGTGTATAAGTGTTAATCCTTCCCATCCAGCTGTAAGCCACAGCTGTTACAAGAGTGAATATAGCTATAACCTAGGAAAGAAGGAGTGGAGAAAGGACGGACCTTCCCACTAGATTCATCAATTTCAGGAAACTCTTCTTTGTCAAGCTCTGGTGAGTCTGGCCACTTTAAGATATTGTAAAGAGTTCTACCAGCATCATTTGGCATGTCAGATTTGTTCATGTTTGCCATGACCAAGTTTCTGACCTCCTTCACTGACACAGAGATCGTGTTCAAAAGTATTTTATATAGCTATGGCTAGATGTTGTTCCTTGACCTTTGAACAAACTATAAGGGATTCTCATGCCATCCTTGTTTTGATAGTGTCATGCCTATTACTTTGGGAAAATATATTGCAAAAAGGTAAGACATTTATACAAGTTCACAGCTAGTTGATGGGAAATCTGGATGCTAATGCTAGGATTCCGTGACTTCAGAACCTGGAGTAGTTCCCAGCATCAAGCTGTTTTTGAACTTGTTCACATACATCAATCAGACCCTTGAGACTTCCTTCACACACACACACACACACACACACACACACACACACACACAGAGAAAGAGAGAGAGAGAGAGAGAGAGAGAGAGAGAAAGAGAGAGAGAGAGAGAGAGAGAGAGAGAGAGAGAGAGTCAGAGACAGACAGAGAGACAGAGAGAAGTGGGAGAGAATTTTATTAAGATGTAAAGAAAACTGGAATTATAACATTTACAGGAAAATGGATAGACCTGGGAATTGTTACCTTAAATAAAGTATTCTGTACCCCAAAAGATAAATATCAAGCTGGAGAAATAGTTCAGTCAGCAAAATGCTTTCCAAGAAAACATGAGAGCCTGCGTTTGAGCCCCAGAACTCACATACAATGCCCAGCATGGTGGCATATGCTTGGAATTTCACTGCTGAGAAAGCAGAGACAGGCAAATCCCTGAGGATCTTAGCCACCAGTTTTCGACAATCAAGGGATTTTGAGGCCAAGTGAGAGACTCTGTGTAAGCACCAAGATGGTGACCTAGAGATACAGCTCTGTCTGTAAAGTATTTCCTGTGCAAGCATGTATCTGCATTCATATTGTCTTACTTAGGCTTTTACTGATGTGAACAGACACCATGACCAAGGCAACTCTTATATTGGACAATATTTAATTGGTGCTGGCTTACAGGTTTTGAGGTTCAGTCCACTATCATCAGGGTGTGGAGCATGGCAGCGTCCAGGCAGGCATAGCATTGGAGAAACTGAGAGTTCTACATCTTGTTCTGAAGGCAGCTAGGAGAAGACTCTCAAGCCCACCCCCACAGTGACACATTTCCTCCAACAAGGCCACAACTACTCCAACAAGGCCACTAATAGTGCCACTCCCTGAGCAAGAGTTTTCAAACCACCACACATGTGTACCTGCATTTGTGTGCAACTACATACCCCTTCCACACATACACACGGAAGACAAAGGCTCATGTTTCTTTTTCTCGTGAATCTTATATTTTAATTTATCTGTTTTATTCAAATGACAGTGGGAAACCATTAGAATGCCTTACCAAAGGAATAAAATTCCCCGACATATATTCAAACTGTTGGCCTGGCAACTACACGGAGAGTAGATACATGACAATCCTGTAGAGCCATGGGTTGTTAGTGAAGCCAATGAGGGTAGACCAGGGTGATGTTTGTGAAGACAGTGAGCTTGACAGAGGGAGATATTTTGAGGGGAGAGTTGACAGCCTATGCTGACGAACTGGGTATGAGGGAGGAAATGCAAAGAGAAAGAAATTAAATCAAGGTCGAGGCCCAGCCTTGCCACTTAGACAATTAAATAGAGGAAGTACCATTTACTGAGCTGATGAGGTATGACAGGGAAATGAGAACCAGAGTAAGTACGCCATGTGGGTGGAACAAGTAATCTGGTACTCATGATGGTTAATTTACATGCTTGTAAAATGACATGTCATCTCTAAGTTACAGATGATGAACTTTTTGTAATGAAAACAGGTCACAGTGACATGTACCGACAAGCAGACGAGTGCGGCTGAGAGAACTCCCCTGTGGCATTCATGTCCCGTGTGGTTTCCAAGTCAACCCACCGAACCCACACACCACCAGGCAGCACGCTTCCTTGAACTGCCCACTTGCCAATTCTGGGGTGGATTCTGCTAGTTGCTCATAGAGGACGTGAAATCAAAGGAAATGAGTCAAATTATTCACGGTGGGTGCACATTTGGTTAGGTGAGGAAAAACAGGAGATGAGCATGGTGGGAAGATTTATCCCTTCTGTCAGATGTGCTGGGCTGAAAGTAAGTAGAAACTTACCACAGGGAGAAGATGAAGTCCAGTGTTCCAAACACTCTAACAAGAAAAGGGACAGCAACGCAATGCTCTTTGACATATTGGGATTGAAGATGTGTTTGGGATGGGAAGAATGGGGTTGGGGATTTAGCTCAGTGGTAGAGCATTTGCCTAGCAAGCGCAAGGCCCTGGGTTCGGTCCCCAGCTCCAGAAAAAAAATGATGGGTATGTCATTTGTTGTCATTAATTTCATATTATTGGAGCCAAAATTATTGCATCAGACACACATATTACACCATATCTTCTTTCTCCCATCTCGTCCTCCTCTCTCTCATTTTCCCTCACTACCCTGCATGCTTCTCATACACATAATTCTGGAATGCTATTTGCAATCTTTAAGTTGCAAAATCCCCACCTTCACCACCCTGCTACCTTTGGGAAAGAGAAGTGAGGAAGAGAAAGGTTATGCAGATAAATTGTTCCCAAGTGCAGCTAAAGATAGCTCTGAACAGGTGGGTTTCTGGTAAGGCAGCTTTTGTGACTCAGAGCACAATTCCTTTCCCATTTTCATCAAGACCACCCAGATTCCCACCTTTATCCTTTCAAATCAATGCACTATTCACTTGCCAGGTTTATCTCTGGGGGGAAATTAACTGTCTATTACATCAACCCCCTATTACATTCTGTCTTTAGTTTTCCAAGGCCATCAAGGAGCCCCTGCTGCTCCCCATAACCACATAGCCCCTGAGAGAGTAGGTCATTACAGAAGAGACATTAACAATACACAAGGAGGGTTATTGGGCAAATATACTCTCACCCCCAGCAAATGACTCACAGGGTATATAGATAAATGTGACATGTCTGATGGTTCCCATCCTAGTGATTTGGTGTGCCTTCTTGGGAGAGCATTGCCTGTTAATACTATCACTTAATATGTCTGTTGTTTTGAAAGAGAACCTGTGCTAGGAACTCTGAGAAAGGTGGGTACACTATATTTACACCTACCTTTGGAGCTCTTACAGCAATTACCATCTCCAGGAGCACAGTCTGGTAGACGTGTTTGTGGTGATGGAAACGTTCTCTATTTCATGTTGTGTTTAGTACTGGTTTGTTACCAATGGCTACTGGCACTTGAAATTGGGGCTGGCACAATTGAGAGATTAGGGGTTTTTACTTTAAGTCTAGCTATTGAACTAAATATGTGGCTGATACTGCCATTTCCTAGACCTACTGCGGGCTTTCATTGTATAGCATCTAGCATTTATATCTATATCGTCTATCTCTACATATCTATATCTAATCCATATCTGTCTATCAAAATAAATATTTATCATCTACTCAGCATCCATCCGTCTATCATCTATCTAGTATATCTATCATCTACTCATCATCCATCCATCTATCTATCATCTACCTATCTATCTATCTATCTATCTATCTATCTATCTATCTATCTATCTCAGATGTGCATGGTTGTATTTGTTTTCTGAGTACAAAGTAGAAAGCATAAAACTATAAAAATACTTTTTGTCCTTCTTATAGAAGCCAGGAACTCAAAAGCAGGTCACCAAAGTTGGTCTCCAATTATAGGGGAGTCCATACTACATATGACTCCCATTTTCTTTTCATGGCTGGTAAGCCTACATGTCCCTTGGCTTACAGGTGATCATCTTCAGTTCTGCCTCTATCTTCCAATTCCTGCTTTTCTGTACCTTTGTCTCAGTGTCTCAAATCCCCCTGCCCTGATTTCTCTTACAAGGATACTAATCTCAGACTTAAGGTCTCTTCCTCTTTCCACAATAAAATCTCTATGGACTTCTTAACTTCATCGCATTTGTAAAGTCTGTGATCTATCACACATTCACATTTACAGGCATGTGGGATTAAATTTGGACTTGTCTTTCAAGGGAGCAGAACCCCCTCTCTGGTTTTTCCATCACCTTCTCCCACAAACATGCTTTCTTTCACATCTAGTACAGTATATGAATTCACTCATATTTGATCAGGAGCACAAGTCACTTTCCCAAATAGCAACTGGCATGTTTATCACCACATTATCTCAAAGCATATACAAATCTCTTTTCCCCAACCTAACCCCTACCCTGGTTATAGTTCTACCGAAAGATATCTGGGCTTCATGGTAGTCACAGCCACATTCATTCTAATATTAGGGTGATTCTTTCCTTAAAACTTTTGTCCTTTAAAAAGAAGCAATGAGCCAGGAGTTCCAAATCATTCTCAGAGCATGCAAAGTGGTTTTCTACTGCCCTCTATGAATTCTTTAATTAGAAATATATTAAATAAAATACAAGCAGTAGAAAGTCATGTTTCAGACTTGTGCCTGTGTGACTTCTTGTTTTCTCAGGTGTGGGAAGCCATATGGTCTTTTGTTGTGGGGTACAGCAGCCTTAAACACTAAAATATGGCTCATGTGAAGAAAGTTCCTTAACCCATTCCTAACCCCCTTAGGGAGAAGGATTGAATAGCTTAGGAGGCAGCGTGGCCCATTATCTCATTCGAGGTAGGTTTAACAGGAAGGTTGGCTTGCTCTTTGTAACAACTCTATATTTAGCGAGCTGGCACAATTTTTAGACAGAAATTTCTCACATGAACTTGGCAAACATTCCATGTTTCCTATACTGCAATATGTAGAATTTATATTTCTGACAAAATTGCTCACATATCTCTGCGTAGCTTACTCCGTAGTCACGCTTAGTTAATGTTATTTTTAGTCCAAGCCAAAAACAAAGTGATTAAGGGTAGAATGTTGGGGGCTGCAAAGAGGAATTTCACTATAAGTCTCCCAGAAAACCAAGACCCTGTCCATTCATCCTCAAGGGGGAATTCTCACCACCCTCCAGTGTTCTGTATACCCGAGACTCATGGCCTCATTGCTGCCCCAGAATTACAGAAGTGAAAGACGAGGTCTTTCATAAATAAGTCTCCTTGACCAGAGCTACATCTTTCTGTTCATTTGGACCACCCAACCAAGTTCATCTCTAAAACAAGAAGGCGGCTAAGAGGCAGCATCTGTGGAGTTGCTCTCGGTTGCAAGACATCATGTGAGCACAGCAAACCAAACCTGGGTGTCGGCAAGCACAATAAGTGCCTTTAACTGCTGAGCCATTTCTAAAGCCTTAAGAATTGCATGAATTATTTTTAATATAAATGTAAATATTAGATGAATCCAGCAGCTGTATTTCTTTAACTTATGCTAGTCCTCAATAACCCACAGTCAAAGCAGAATTTATTTCAAGCTGTACTTCAATCACTAGGCAGTATTGATATATTACCCTCCTATGCTAATCTGGCTACCTCCCAGCCATGACCCTAATATACTTGCTTTCTATTATTGGTCTGACTCTTTGGGCTTAAGGTGTGCTTCCATGATCTCTCAGGACCCTTCCTCATGGCTCCATTTCCTCTATGTTCCTGGCCAATCTGAAACTCTCTCTCCTCCCCTTGGAAGGTGGAAGCTTCCGCCCAATTCTGTCTTTTGCCCAACCATTGGGTTATCACCATTTATTGAAAAGGCAGAGAATAAATGGCCAGAATTGTTTATGCAAACTTGAGGTAGAAGATTCTTGGTATAAGCATTACAATGCCGTGTTTGACTGGAATGAGCTACGAGGGCAGAGAAATCAGCAGTCGAATAACACACGGAAATCCTTAACACGGTGCCATCCTTGTGCCTGCAAAGAAGGACAATTTTAAGCTCACAAATCCTATGTCAGGCATTCATAGCTTTCCTTTGATCCATGATTACTGAAGCTTGAACCAGGGAAACTAAAAAGTATATATAGTAGTCACACGTGCAGCATCTGGGGGTGAAGCCATCTGAAAGCACGGAGCCACCTGAGATGGCTTTCTAACAAGGTTGGCCATGGTGAAAGGGCTAACTCAGTGACAAAGTGAGCTCCCATTCTCTAAGAATGTTTTAACTTATGTCTTCCACTCTCCTCTCTATGGATACAGAACCCACCCATGAAGATGGAGATACTTGGAGGGGGGCTGCCAAAGACTTTCCAAAAAAGATGAGAAGGAGTTATGCAGAAGGGCAGAGAACACAGCAACAAAAAGGGTGATGGATATCCTAGCCAGATGGTAGTTATTATTAAGCATAATCAGGTATAATTACAATCTGTTTCCTAAAGCCTTCTCAGAGGAGGGATTTTTTTCCCTACATAATAATAGTAAATTAATGTTTTGCCAGGCAACAGGTATCTAAAATGTCACCCCTACTTTTAGAGATTGTAGCATTTGGAAAATGGAAAATGGCAGTCTCTAAAGGGTCACGACAGAGTCCATGTCTGTTGTGTTTCATAAAAAAGAAAAAGTCACCAATACATTTGGTAGAGAGCAAGGTACAGTGAGGTGGAAGAGTGTGCCTCCATAGGCCTGTGCTGAGGTAACCCTTCCCCCTGAGGTACCAGCCATAAGACAAATACAGTATGGAATAGAGTTTATGAGAGAGGGTGGAGGAAGGAGGAAGGAGGAAGAGGAATGTGTGGAGAGAAGGGGAGAGGGGAAAAGGGCAAGGAGAGAAGAGGCAGAGAGTAAGAGAAGAGGATAAGAGAGTAAGAAAATGGCAAACAGACCCTTTTATACTGAGTCAGACATACCTGGCTATTGCCAGGTAACTGTGGGGCAGAGCCTAGAAGGAATGCTAGCAATATCCTAGGAGAACAGCCAGGGTGTAAGTCATGTGAAGCGATGACAATGTTTGTGATAGCACCAGAATTACCTTCATTACAGCATCTTGCACAGTGAGTAAGAAAGTAGGTAGCAGGCAGCAGGACGAAGAAGTTCAGCAGACAGAAACCATGTTCATGGTTCTAAGTTACCGGAAGCACGCACACTATTAAGACAAACCTGGGAATTGTTCCCTACACAAGAATTCTAGACGCAAGTTGACCCTGGAGTCCTTTGATTCTATTAATCTGTCACTCACCATGTATCTGTCAGATACCTCTGCCTCAACTCTAAGCGTCATCTACTCAGAGATTAGTTACTCACCCACCTTTGAAATAAAAGGGGAAAATTATCTTTAATGCCTTACATCTTTTGCTTATTGTGTTTGTTTGTTTGGATTGTGTTGTTCCTTTTCAGACAGGGTCTCAAGTAGCGCAAGCTGGTGTTGACTTATTATGTAACCCAGGATGACCTAGAATCCCTCATACCCATGTCTCTACCTCCCAAACACTGGGCTTACAACAGTTCATTGCCAGCCCTGATTTTATGTGGTGCTAGGGATTATGCACCTACAGTTTGTTGCATGTTGGGCAAGCATTCCACCAAGTGACCTCTATCCTCTGCCCTGTCCTTGTTATATCATGAAGGAAAGCTTTCTCAGAAGCCTTCCCCCAGCCTCCCATAAATCCCATCATCACACTCTTCTTTGGATCAATTATTTACAAGAAAGACTAAGATATCTGCGCCAATCAGGTTTTTAACCTTGAGTAAAGCAATCAGGACTCGAACCTTGGTCTGGAGCCCGACTACTCAAACCACGATGTACAGCCAGCCTCAAGGAGAAAGCAGTGGCCCTGGAGAAGGCAAGTAAAGATGCCAGCCACACCAGGGGGTAAAGATCCAAGTGATTTAAAGATATACGTGCTCAGGCAAGGAAGCATCTTGAAATGGCCTCTGTTTATTTCACCTTAACTATGCTTGGAGGGTTCTTCTAATCCCAAGATCACAATATCCTCCGCACAGCATTTACTGTACTTAAATATTTTATTTTATTATGGCTATTCTCCCATAAACAATCTCCCATATTTCTGGAACATTACTGACGTGGGATCTTGCATGGCCTGTGTCTGCATTCTGCATAGTCATTAAAGATACACGAATGAAAGCAAGGCCCTGTACTCTTAGACGGTGTGGCTTGCTTTGTAAGACCAACATGGCTTTTCTCTCAGTAGCTTCCCAAGATGAGAGATGAAAAGAAGAGGCCACCATTGTTTCTCCAGTGAACACCCAGCATGTGCTCCCTTCTATTGTTAAACCTGAGAAAAGCTGTAAAGGGAATTGGCATAAACAATTCTTTAAAAGAACAGCCATGCACAGAGGATCCCGAGTGGCACACTTAGCCAGGAGCAGCTGTTGCTGCTACCACTGCTTCCAGAAAGAAGTGTCCAGACAATGGCCTCCACATACAGAATAAATGAAGCCTGGCCTGTCTCTAGCAGAAGGATCTGCAACAGCCTTGTGTATAATAAAGAGAAGGAGGGTAACAGACAAGAGTCATTGTGTGCTGTGGGAAAGGAGGGACAAGAGGAGAGGTGGGCAGTTTCCCCTTTGGGGATAAAAGAAGTGACTAGTGTCATTATTCCTTAGATTTAGTCCAACTGCTACTACACAAAGGTTTTCTTAAGTTATACATTCCATATTAAAAAAAAAAAAAACTCCTGGACTTTCTATCCCATTCCTATGAGATTCAAATAGATGTGATTAGGCAGAGTGGATGATTGTTAAGTAAGAGACTGCATGTGCTTTTAAATCGAAAGTTATTGGTATAGTTTATATACTGCATGAGTGCAGGTGCACATAGCAGCTATATATTTATATAGCTAGATGAGTGATAGGTAGACACTTACATGATAGATATAGATAGATAGGTAGATACTTACATGAGATAGATAGATAGATAGATAGATAGATAGATAGATAGATAGATAGATAGATATTTACATACATACATATATAAGTGAAAGTTAGATGATAGGCCTATAGATAATAAATTGACAAAGATATAGATAGATGATAGTTAAGTAGATAGATGATAGAAAGGTAGATTGATAGATAATAGACAAATAGAAATAGACAGACAGACAATAGATTGACAGATGATAGATGATAGATAGATAGATAGATAGATAGATAGATAGATAGATAGATAGAGATAGACAGATAGATAGGTAGATGATAGATAATAGATTGACAAGCAGATAGAATTACAGATAATAATAAATATATAATAGAAAGATAAAAATAAACCAAATATATGGAAACCTATAATCTTCAGTCTGAAAGAACCTTAAAGATGATTGACTCCTACCACCCTTTCCCTGTTTGGAGCCCTCTGTAAACAATCTCACGATGTCACTCATGAACGTGAGTGTCTCCAATGGTGCAATATTTACCATTGTCCATGGCGACACATCCTATCAGGGGTCATGGATGTCAGAGAAATCTTCATAGTAAGCATAATACATTGTTACCTCTGCCCATGGACAACTAAGAAAGGTCAGGCTCCTTTCTTGTGAACAGCCTTTCACTCTGAGAACACAGTCCCACAATCCTTCTGGACCCCCTTGTGTTCTCATGAATATAATTCTGTCCTTTCTGTATTATTTGTGTATATGACTCCTATGAATGGCTAGATTTCTTATGTGACTGTATAAGAGAGGATTTTCTCTTCCTGCCTCTAAAATACTGCACACTGGTAAATGCTGTATTGATGAACTATGATTTGTGGTACAATTAAAATGCAACAGTATTTTGTTTGCTATCTTACCATTAAAATGTGATTAGAGAGGGAGAAGCTCCTCTCTCTGTAACAGAACAGGGATATTTTTCTCTGTCTTGGATAATTGGCATTTCTAGGGTCACTTTAAGTCACAAAAATAGACTGTGTTCAGTAATTAAAATGCCCAACTCAAGATATTAATCAAAACTGCCAATCAGAGCTGCTCTTCTTCCTCAGCTGGGATTGGCTTCAGATTTGAAACCTACAATAAAAAATGGGTAGAGATGTAAGCTGGGGTGGGGTGTGATAACTTTCCACCTTTCTCTTTGCATAATAATTTTTTTTACCTTTTCAGAGTTATAAAGGGGTTTGAACAAAAACCTGGATTTATTATTTCTGGAACTAAAAGAAGTTTAGCAATCTTTTTGTTATTTTGTATGCCTGTGTGTGTGTGTGTGTGTGTGTGTGTGTGTGTGTGTGTGTGTGTGTATCTGTGCATGTAGGTGTATGTGTGCTGATTCTAACACATATTTTTACTTCAGCTTAACATTTCCATTGTTGTTATTTGAGACCCTTCCTAAACTCTTGGAATTCAATATTTTCTTCTATGCTCTTGTATATGAGATCATTCCTCTCTTCCATGTTGACAGTCTAGATCTCTCTCTCTCTCTCTCTCTCTCTCTCTCTCTCTCTCTCTCTCTGCTTTAAGAACACCATTATTTCATTGACTTTTGGCTTCCTACCCAGTCTTATGATACCACCTTTCCCTTTAGTTGTACATTAGGTATCAATGTACCTGACTTTTAGTTGCAATGAAAATTCTCTATGACTAGAACCTCCTCCATGCTAGAAAGGAAAGTTATAACACTTGCCAAAGAAATTCCTTACCTAAATTTCCACATTCTACAATCTTCTCAGATACATAGTTACCCCCATTGTAGTTCCATGTACAGTGCTATAGGAAGGAAATTGGTACTGAGGACTGGGCTCATTGTATAATTAAACTTGACCATGTACTTTAGAGGTCTTTATGACTGGTTTGATAGAAGGTCTTTGAAGAGTTTGCAGATATGGACAACGGAAGCTACAGAGTGCTGTGCATGGTTTAGTAGGCTATCCCAGTCGGATTTTGGAAGGGTAGAATGCCAATAGAATTGACAGGGCTTCAGGTGGATAAGGACACCATCAAACATGGGACTAGAGGCATTCCTATTCTGTTCTGGTGCAAAATCCGCCTACATATCACCCATGTCTTGAAAATCTAGCTAAGTTTCAATTCAAAACATAGTGCACTCATTCATCGATCAGAAGAAATTTCAAAATACAATATTCACAGTAGACATCCTTCCCGTGGCATGGTTATTACTTGCTGCATTCATCCATAGTTGTGATGAGGGCACAGAGGAAAAGGCAGAGCATGGAGATGTGAAATGATCAATGCGGCTAGGAAAAGACTTCTGGCCAGACATGAAAGCAGTTGAAGATGTGGACAAAGCAATGTGGACTAGTTACATTAGGGAGAAGATGGGACGTTTTGTGCTAGACAACAGAAAACATGATCCAATGGGCAAGACCCTACCTACTAAGGGCTCAAGTGTTTAAAATGCAAACTTAAGCTGGCAGATCTCTACATCATTGCCCATGTGGTGCTACCTTTGTGGGCAAGCAGAAAGCAAAAGTTCCTGGATTATGGAATCATGTACCAAAATGCAAAACAAAAACTAGACCAAGATAGGTAGGCCTTGATAGGAGACCCTGAGAAATCAATACATGGAATTCTGCGGGTGAAGTTAACATTGCAATGAAGATCCTAAGATATTGAAAATGCAAACAATATGAGACATTTGCCATAGAAATCCTCAAGTACTAAGTTAAGCCAACCCAAAAGAGTGACCATGTGTGTTCCAAATGGCAGGGTCATGGAGGTTTCACAGCTCAAGGCCATTGAAAGAAAAAATGCCACCACATGACATGGTGTTACAAATGAAACTGTAGAGTTTAATATCTATCTGGCCTATTTAGCCTTTCCTTGTTAATCTCCCATTCATCCCTTTTAGAACATGAATGTTTACACTGTGTCATTGTCTACTAGAAGTGCACAAATTTTTTTTTAAATTTTACAAGGTGTCACAGGCATAAATTTCCTTGAATCCCAGAAGAAACCTCTGAACAGTGTTGGAACCGTTAAGACTATGAGGAGACTTGATGTTGGACCGAATGCAATTTGCATCATGCAATGGTTCTGAGCCTGCTAGGATTAGAGGTAGAATATTGTGGCTTAAGTCTGAAACATTCCCTCACAGGCTTGTGTTAGGATTGCTTGGTCCTCCTCTTGTCATACCATTTTAAGGCTATAGGGAGGTGGGATTTTGCTGGTAGAAGTCAATCACTAGGGGCAGGACACTGAAAGGGATCAATGATCTGGTCCTGGCTTGCATTCTCTGATTCCTGCCTGCTGCCGTGTGAGCAGAGCAAGCCTACAAGTTCCCTATCAATACCAAATGAGTTTCTGACTTGATCCAGCATACGCCTTCCACACTAGCCTGGACTGGAACCCTCTGACACCATGGGCCAAACACATCTTCTTCTTATTAAGTGTTCTCCCACAGTGACCTGAAAACATACCATACTTAGAGTCAATAATAAAACTGAGGTTCATTCTAGCCTGCTTTTTCAGACTCGGGGATATATAACATCAACTCTCGTATCTATTTATTTTTCAAGCTAAATTGATCATATTCTTTCTTAAGGGGTTTATTTCTTATTATTTTGTGTATATGGGTGTTACCTGAATGCAGGCCTGTGCAACATGTGTGTCCACTGCCCTCAGAGGTCAGAAGATTTACCTGGAACTAGAGCTAAACAGAGTTACATAGACTTATGAGCTGCCATGTGGGTGCTGGTATAGAACCTGAGTCTCCTGGAAGAGCATCGAGAGCTCCTAACCACTGAGCCATCTCTCCAAACTCCTTAATCACACTGTTCACTAATATTCCTGTTGTAGACTATAATATTCTCTAAGATATGTTATTTTTAATATTTATTTATGTATATGAGTATTTTATTTGCATGTATGCCAGCATGACAAAATGGAGCATCAGATCCCATTACAGATGGTTGTGAGTCACTATGTGGTTGCTGGGATTTGAACTCAGGACCTCTGGATGAGCAGCCAGTGCTCTTAACCACTGAACCGTCTCTCCATCCAATTATGTTCTTCTTAATAAAGCAGGTTTCACTTTGTCCCATTACCAGTACCTAAGTGGTGCATTTTTCTAGCTTCCATGGCAACATAGTACAACTCTGCCAAAATGCTCTCACCAATAAAGCGGAACAAAATTAAAGAGCAACTTGGCAAGCATTTAAGAGAAAATCATTGTGAGGATCAATTACATTTGAAGTCAAGCACATACCAAAACAAAAACAACAAACAAACAAATAAACAAACAAAAATTTCCTAGTCATTATAACTCAAAATCCTTGGAATGGCACTACCAAAGATCTCTGAAAAGAAGATCTTAAGATCTTCAGAAGACCTTCTTGAGAAGAGGAGGCTGAGGAAACAGTAAGGAAATATTCAACTGGACAGTAACTCAGTGCTGCTGCTGCTATTCATTTGCTGATTGGGTGGTACCTGATACATGTTAAGATAGGCTCTGTGACAGCATCCAAACTGGAAATACACAGAGTTCCAAGTTCAAGAGAAAAGCAAAAAGTCTAATATTTCTAGTCATAGAACCAAGCACGACTCATTGAAAATTAGGAATGTGTCAAAACTTAACACTCTTACAAGGGAAAAGATTTTCACTACCTGATAATTTAAAAGACTTGTTTAAAACAACAACAACAAAAATAACTTATGTTGGATGTTATCAAACATTGACATAAAACCAGGTGACTTTGACCATGCAGAGTAGATGACCAAGCAAATGGATATCCACATCTATCCAATGGAGTCTAGAATTCTGTCTCTAGGTTCTTCTTTTTGTAATCGGTCAATTCCACCTAATTCTTTTCAGGAGGACCACCCCTGAGCTTTAACTGCTCCCATTGTACCCAGGTATAGGAAACCGTTTAAATTGAACAGGAACTTGTGTTTGGCCATGGTAGTAACTTGATGTTATTTTATCTCAATTCAGTCATGAAATACATTTGCCCTGAACATTTTGATATTATTTTAATAAGGCATTAGTTAATATGTTGATTATGACCAAGGAGAGAGCTGTGAGATACTAAAGATCACTAGTTTGAGGAGAAAATGAAAGAACAGATAATGCTCACCAAACATGGAGGACTGATTAAGACCCTTTGAGTGGAAATTCTATCAAGATGATAGCAATCATTTTAATTGTTTAAAAAACATTAATCTATGTAATTATGCAAGGTCTGGCTTATTTTTCCTCATTTTATCCATGAGACAATAATGTGAGATTTTTCATCAGTGGCTTGCTAAAATGCAAATAAACTGTCTTTATATTTCTCTGACATTCTAGTTTTCAGTAAAGCAAACAAGAAATCAATATAGTCTAACACAACTTGTTCTTAATATTCTCCTGGCCCCCAACTTTATGAAGGTTTCACTTCCATTTTTCTACTCTAGGAGTTGTAAAATCTTAATATGCACCCATTCTATATTTCACTTGTAATACATTATTCAATAAATTACCTGAAATATTCAACACACCATTTAAAATAAGCTTTGTTTTGAATGGCTTTGTCTAGCTATTGGCTGACATATTATAAACATATTCAAGGTAGTTGTAGCCAAGTTTTGGGTTCTCAGTATGTTAGGAATATTAAATGCATTTTGATTCACAATATTGTCTGTTTACAATGGATCTATTGGGGAATAGCCCCATCTTGAGTCTAGGCTTCTCTCTGCTCACTTTTGATCTTGGTGACAAATTCCACCTGATAGACAAACAGATTAAAATCATCAATTATAAACTCTAGTTTAGTGATAAGTGAGCTGATCAATGTAAGGGTTTTCTGAATATCTGTATGTCATGTCTTCAAAGCAAGAATGATAGTTTTTAAAATCCATAATTTTCTGGGATATCTTCTCTTTAATTCTTAACAATAATTAATAGTAGCTCATGGACTTGCCAAGTCTCATGTACCAATAAGTAAATACATAAAGACATACATAAATAGCCATCAACAACCCCTGAGATGCCTGCCTTTCAGAGTCTTCTTCAAGTTAGCCTGAGACTACTACTTCTTCAAGACACCTCAAGAGGTTTTGGAGCCTCTTCTGGGCCATGCACTCGTGAGAGGAGATGTTGCATTTCTAGTGGTAAACCAGATAGACAAATGTGCTCAGAAGAATTCACCACTACTCACACAAAAGCACAATTCCATAGAGGTCACTCTTATCAGTGGTAGAAACCAATCCCTTTAGGGAAAGAGAAATAAGTGAATGAGAAATAGGAAAGCTGACATACTGTCGATTAAATGGTTTTGACGTGGGTTCATAAAGGAACTACTGGGAGAGGGAAAAAATTACTTAGGTCAAGGATTAATGGAGGTTAAGAAGCAAAATGTGTAAACATTTGGGGTCAGTGGGCTTCATACAACTGGAGTAATGAGTACCAAAGCTCCAGAACCGGAATGTACTTGGAAAGTTTGGCAGATACTAAGGTCAGCATGGCTGGAATGGAATAAAAGGGCAAGAGAACCAATCACTTAGGACAGACAGTGATGAGCAAGATGCTGCAAAGGAGAGGGCCAATTATCAAGGTCTATGTGGACATTGCTCCACCAGGAGTTTCTGAGAAACCTGGAGTTATTATTGATCTATAGAAACACTCTGTCTCTCTTTCTAATATATCTGAAGATTGGTTTGTTTGGTTTTTTAGTTTCTGGATAGAGAAAACTTCCGTTGAGCTTCTACCAGATGCTATGGGACACTTTGAGCAATAAATAAAATTCTCAAGAACCTCGACTCTTTGGGGAAATAAAAGTTTTAGAGTTCTTCGTAGGGACTTCCATTTACCCCAGAGCAAAAAGATGAGCACTGTTTTGAGCCAAGTAGTGATTTGGGTCAACTAGGCTTTTAAAGGCTCTCTGGCTACCTTGCTAAATATAGCCTAATGAGACAGGATGAAAAGGAGTGGGAGATTAGGAGGACACTTTTAACCCTCCCAGGCAAAGGACAGTGGTCAAGCCAAGACAACTATGGGGAGATACATTATATTGATGGTATATTTAAAAGTGAAGACCCCACAGGATAGATGTTGAAAGGGAAGGGCTGAGAATGGATCGAAGTTTGCAATTACATTGACCTTCCAACTGAAGAGATCAGAAAGAAGAGCCAACTTTTTTTTTCTTAGCTACAAAAAATATGGAGAAGCTTTGAATGAAAAACTTGCCAAGTTTTGTTTTGGATATTATAATGTCGTGAGGTTTGCTGTATACTCAGGTGGAGAGATGATGAATGGACACAGCAGGGACAGGCAGGGATGAAAGCAAAAGGCTCAGAATCCCAAATGTGAAGATTACACAGATTAAAGTTAAAGCTATAAAGCCCCTTGATATCTTCAGAGAAATGAGAGGCGGGAGGGAAAGAAGGAGAGAGGGAGAAAGGGGGAGAGGGAGAGAGGGGAGAGAGAGAAGAGGGAAGAGAGGGAGAGAGGGGATAGAGAGAAGAGGAGAGAGAGAGACAGAGACAGAGACAGAGAGAGACAAGAGACAGAGAGACAGAGACAGACAGAGACAGAGAGAGGGAGGGAGGGAGGGAAGGAGGGAGAGATCTAAAATCAGAGTCCTAAGCACTTGAATACTTTTAACTAAGGGAGATGAGGGATGACAGAGAGACAGAGAGAATGAAAACGACAAAAATGATCAAGAGATATTGCTAAGAATAGCCAGACTGGGGCTAAAGAGGCCATGTTCCTCAAAGAAGCAGTTTTGGTGATGCGGTAGCTATAAGATTACAAATTATGTAATCCCAAGAATGGGAAGGGAGGGCTTGCAGACTTTTTATAAATTTTGTTCTAAAAGAGAGCATAGGAATAGGGAGAGATATAGAGGATAAAGTTCAACTTTTATATCGAAGGGGGAAAAAAAAGTCACAGTATCTTTTCGTGATGACTGCAATTATCCAATAGAGTATGAACACTGTATGCCTCTAGGAGCAAATAGAGAATTTTCAGGAATGCCTTCTGGAGAGGTAGTGCAATCTTGTAGACAGCTCTAGGCTTGACTTTTTATGTCAGCAGTGTAGCTGTGTACCTTGTTCCCTGTGCCACATTTTCCCTAAGTACAACACCAGGTCCCTCCTTCTGCATTTTTATTTTTCTCTAATATCATGTGTGTTGCTGCTGAATATTACCCATGAATAACATTCAAAGTGTATCCCATGTCATCTGCCCATTTTAGTAAGTTTGCAAACATTTGCGTTTATGGAACATCTTCATGGTTTCAGGACTTTTCTGAGCAGAAAATTGTTCCGGATTCCTATTATCTAAATAGCAAGCAGAGAGATGGGGAAGCAGGAAAGGGGAGCAGAGGATGAGCACGGGGAGGATAAGGGGGACGAGGAGGAAGAGGAAGATGAAGAGGAAGAAGAAGAGGAAGAGGAAGAGGAAGAGGAGGAAGAGGAAGAGGAAGAGGAAGAGGAAGAGGAGGAGGAGGAGAGACTGTTAGGGGGAAAGAGTATGTGGATTTTTTTTATATATTAGATGTTGGGCAAAAATGACCTACTGATGAACTCACTGTGACAAGTATAAGAAGCTAAGACAACTTAGCAATGATGCCCAAGCTTTTGGCCCAAGTCACTTGATTAGGCTGCAATTACAAAGATAGAAAAACAGCACAAGGGTCATTGGCTTGAGGGAGCAGTAAACCTGCAACTCCATTTTGGATTTCATTTGGAAATAACGATCAAACATTCTAGCGTAAACATTTACTCGTAATTAGCAACAATAAATAACACAGCTGACAGGTCTATGGCATTTCCCATGAACTAAGCAAGTCTCTGAGCACCTTGTAGATGTCACATAGATTACTTTTAAATAGCCAGGACCCAGGGAGTTCACCCAGAGTGGAAAGAGGAGGAAGCTACAAAAACAAACCCATACCAGTTAAATTTAGAGGTCAGAGGTCAGTCATATGGCTTTCTTCATTCCCTCCCTATGTAAAGGTCCTCAGCTATTGGTTTTGACACAAGAACTCTAATTCCTGAATGGCTGACATCTGCCCTGACAGCTACTTACGTTCCACCTCTCTAGTCTGTCTTCCAATGGCCCAGACAACAATGGGAAGGATTCATGTAGGTAGTAGTCGTACACATAGCCCTTCTGTTTTCTATTAATCTGTTATCTCTTGGATGCTTCCCTGGCCTTGGATGGCTGCTGCTTATCTCTGTTTGTCCATCAAAACTCCGCACCCCAGTAAATAACCGCTCAGCTTAGTACCACAACCGATGAATAATAATAATTCATCTTCTCTACTTCGGGTACTACAGGAAGTTGTGAATTCCTTGAGAGGAGGGTCTCACCCACACCAGCAGTTCCAAGCGACATGGAGATAAGAAAGGTGAAAAGTGGCCTCAGGGCACATGACCGATGGCCTTGGGAAACAACCTTGAAGAATTTACTTTTATTGCTGGATCAGCAGTGGCGGCTACACAGGAAAACCTCCCTGCACAGATTCTAGTGCCTGGCATTGTTAGGACTAATTTAGCAGCACTTACACAAACCGCTCTTAACAATGCGGTCTAAGTGCTTCAATGGGTAGGATGCTTTATCTCTTTTTCTCCCCCACTATTTTATTATTTGGAGAGATCAGTCTTAGGTTCTATTTATGATCGGCTCCCAGAGACTTAAAAGGGGGCTTTGATTCTAAAGTATACACATAAATCATGAGGGTTTTCCCCTCCTTTAAGAGATGATGATTTAGCTCAGTGGTAGAGCGCTTACCTAGGAAGCGCAAGGCCCTGGGTTCGGTCCCCAGCTCTGAAAAAAAAAAAAAAAAAAAACCAAAAAAAAAAAAAGAGAGATGATGAAAGGCCAATAATTTTCTTTTATGTTTCAATACTTAGCAGAAGTCCTTCTGAAAATTCTTAAGTAGCGGTTTTTATTAATTACAAGTGAAGGTTTAAAGAGAACTTAAATAGGAAAAGCCAACACAATCATGTTGGTGGCAATACTCAGTGAGTTATTTCCTATGGTGTTCTGCACTCCCCTGAATGGGAAAATTCTCTGTCCTTCTCTCTTTCTCCTGTCTTTCATACTTTCTTGTCCCTGTACCCACCGTCACCCTCAGTCTCCTTCTTTCATAATTTCCAATTCTCAGTCCCTGTCCCCTGCCATTTCTGCCTCTGACAGCATCCCCTCTGACCTCTTCCCTGGGGTCATACTGCTGGCTTCTCACTGTGGTATCTGAGACAAATCCAATGGGGAAATCATGTTGGAAATGAATCTACAAGCAAGCCTTTAGTTCATCAAGAATATAATATACAAGTCAGAAAATGTCTCATCTAATTCTCTGCCTCCCACCTTATAATCTGCTGTAAAATATTGAATTCCCAATTTTAAATCAGGACCTGAAATGAATCCAAGATGTAGATATTTAAATGGGATTCTCTAGAGACATTCTCCTCACATATAAAATTAATATCTTGATTTTCTGCCAGTTTTGGTATATGGATTTCAGATATGCTGATGAACTGACTTTTTTTAAAGAAGCTACAAAAATAAATGACTGTGGTACCTTTGTTTGGGGAAACAGCTTCTAATTAGGAAACAGTTTCATTATTATTTATAACATAGATATAATTAGGTTTGTTCTAAGGTCTCTTACTCTAAATATTTCACGTACCCTTCTATATATTTTAGTAGAAATATAACATCCAGAACTGCAACATTTTGCGAGAAAGCAGCTCTTTCCCCCTAAATTAAATATTTTAAGCGAATGCAAATTTCAAGGCAGATTTAGGATATTCTGGCATAGTTGTATGTTGGTAGGATGCCCTCGTGGATACAAAATTTTTATTTTTCAGCAATGGATGATCTAGGATCTGGGAGTATGTAGATGCAAAAAGCCCAATGGGTGACAATGTATGTTTATCAGCACTAAACCTATAAGAATTTGGCAGCCAAGCAGTGGTTTGGACAAACATGGAGGGAATACTGATATTTCTGATAAGAAATTCACAAAGAAAGTGAAAAGTATCTCGTAATTTTATATTTAAGTTATTTAGCCAAATCTACTTTCACAATAGCATCTAAAATTCATGGTTTCTTTGTTCCATTTTTAAAATAAGACCATTAGCATTTTTTTAAAAAATTCCTTCTAATACTCTGTAGAGAATCTCCTAAAAAATGGCCCATCATCTACAAGTTTTCAAAGAAAAGGAAAGAATGATGTTCACACAAAAGGCCATCCTGCTCTACAACACAACATCCAGCCTATAGGATCAGAGTCCCTTGCTAGTGGCTCCTACAGTGTGGCCTTCCCCTATGCCACATGCCCAACTGAGCCCCTCTGCACTCGGATATCAGAAGTTCTAGGACTGGAGCTGCCCTGCCTCTTTATCTAATGTGAGGATAAACGTGCTTGGCGTTTAACCATTTACCAGATGTACTTGTTACATGAAGAAAACAGGAACACGCTTAATATACTTGTGAATGGTACAGAGACGTTGAGGATGGAGGTTCATGAGGATGATAACACAGTAAGATCAATGACAATATCAGTGGCTTCTAACAAATGTTCACTCGACTAATGACAAGACAGGGCTCTCCCGCTCATCTGTCTGAGTTTGAACACAGTTGCTGACATGTCCTGACTATGTGGTCATGAGAATATATGCGGATAACATTTAAGTCTTCTCTTCTCTTCTCTTCTCTTCTCTTCTCTTCTCTTCTCTTCTCTTCTCTTCTCTTCTCTTCTCTCTCTCTCTCTCTCTCTCTCTCTCTCTCTCTCTCTCTCTGTGTATGTGTGTGTGTGTGTGTGTGTGTGTGTGTATGCACGCACCCATAAAGTGAACAATACAAGGTTATTGTACTTCTTGGGACCAGTGAAGACATACTTAAGACTGGTTTAGTTTAACATCTTGCCTGGTGGGTGTAAAAAATGGATGCTATAACTCAGAACATTTTACAAGTACTGGAGAATAGGTGCTATTATCCTGTTCTTTGTGAACTCCATCTCTTGAAGCTCAGCAGACCCAGTCTCTTGTCTAGGTCAGTCACAGGTAAGAAATGGGTGATCAAATATGGTTTTGAGTGTGTCTCCAGGGGTTCATAATTTGTGAGTTTTGTATCTAGAGCGAGAGGACTATGAAGCATAGATGGGAGATCCTTGGACTATCATGCTCTACCTTCAGAAGGAATTGAGGAGGTTCTCCCAGGAACTCTGAATTCATTCTCTCAAGACTGCCGGTTATAAAAGAGCCCGCTCACTCTTCGGTCTCTTGGTTTCCTGACTAGTGACAAAGTCAATCACTCTTCCATGGATTCCTAATCATTGCAACATAGTCTGAAGTGATTGATACAACCAATAAAACCCTCCACAGAGCCAGAATTATGCTGCTAGGAGTTTCTTCCTCAAATTATAAGCTAAACAAATCCGTGTTACTTAATACTATCAACGTAACAGGATCTAGAATCACCAAGGAGAAAACTCCCTGGGCATGCCTGTGAGGGAGTCTCCAGATTATGTTTGCCTCTGAGCACACCTGCAAAGGATTATGTCTGACGTAGGATAACCCAACTTAAATCTAGGACTGAATAAAACATTGAAATGAAGTTCAGCACTGACATCGATCGCTTTGCTTCCTGACAGCAGATGCAATGCGACCAGCCATCTCCAGCTCTTCCTGCCATGGCATCTCTTACCACGATGACTTGTACCCATAATAAGCCTCCTTTTCCTTAAGTTATTTTTGTTGGGTATTTTATCACATCAACAAGAATAATAACTACTACAACCTGGTCTCTTTATAAGTGCACATTTCTTGATAAGTTCACAGTTTTAGCTATTTCATTATAGAAGCAAACACACTCTGGACTACATCAAAGTGCACCTCAGTTCGCATGTTATGATGGCCTTTGTGATGACTCAAAAGGAAGTTTTCATCAACTACTAACTACCACTACCATATCTCAGACCCAATGAAGATCTAAAACAGGCTCCCATATGGTTAGGGTGAGACTTGGATATACAATGAAAACTGAATGTGATATCAAAAACCAAACTCTGGTATGAAATTCCAGCTTGCTGGCATGAAGTAAGAAGATGGTAGAGACCCTTATTGGTATGGACTGCTCTTCCAAAAGATTTTACACATATCTCCCTAGCCTTGGAAATGGGTTAAAGGCAAATTAACTAGCAAGGCACCAGTTAACTAATAACTCATAAGTGACTTAAAGAATTGACATATTTTGATGGGATTTGTTAAAATAAAAGCAGAAAAGTCTGAAATGTAGTTATTTCTCACCCAACTAGGGAAAAGCCAATAGGAGCGAATTAGTGAAGTTTTCCAAGTGTGGAATAAATATTTACATGTTGCTGAATCTTAAGCAAGATTTCTCATCATAGGTCAGCCTAAGTGGACTATGTCCTATGGTCAGTGTAACACTTTCCAATCTCTTGAGTCACTTCCTCTTCCAATGTCATTATGCTGGGCTACAGTGACTTCTAATACCAAGGCCCAGATCTGTATCCAGATAGCAGATAAGCCTCTTATGAAAACTACAAAGCTTATAAAGATAATCCAGGAAGACATCCATGTCCTGACTCTGCATTGATGAGGAAAGAACAATTTTCAAATGTTCTGCATCTCAATTCCCCAAATAATGAAGGTATGACTTCATGGTGACATGACAAAGATTAAATTAGATGATGCATGTAATATTGAATGCAGAGGAGCATGCATCCCTGGAGGATATACCTAGCATTTTCTGGTGCTTCATCTTCAGTAGTCATTACAGTGAATTAGATGTAACAGATTAACAACCCCACTATAAATGTGGAAAATTAATTTCTGACAGGCTTTGGTAATTACTAAGTTGTACCCCTATAAATAAAATGAGGACACAGTATTTGAACTTTTGACTTTCCAATTCTGTGGTACTCCCAAGTCAGTGGCTCTAGGATCAAGGAAGATAGCATTCTCTCATGACATAGAAGGATGAGCTAAAACTATCTATTATACAATGCCCCTCTGTCCCTGTGTCCTGCCACTATGGATCCCGATGAGGCCCTATGTCCAATTGTGCTCTTTCTTTCCTTGATGAACAATTAAGACTGGTCCTGTTGGCAGTGCCATTGCACACATAACATCTCTTGGCCAGGTCAGCATCTCACATTAAATATTTCTCTCTTGCTCAGTAAACCTTTACTAGAATTTATTCTATATCAACCTCTACTATAATTGGGAATAAAGCAATGACTAAATGAGGTGTCTGTCTCCATGATGTTTATGTTCTAGTGAAACAAACAAGTGGATAAAATATAAATTTGTGGTATGTGCAGCAGTTGGAATCTAGTAGGGAAGAGATGACTCATTTAAAATGTCCAAGCGTAAGAGGTATTGACAAAAGTGTGAGAAGAATAAGATAGCCAACAAAGGTGGTAAAACAGCCAGGGACTTCCAACTGCAGGAATTCATTACCGCCCCCCAAGAAACCTTGGCTTTAAGGCACATAGGGAAAAAATAGTCTTAGCAAAACTCTAGAGTCATAAAAGAGGGAAGATCCAAGAAAAGCTTGGCTGTGGAGGAGTCTACCATTGCCAAATCTACAACAACTCAGAAAAGATACAGGAGAGAAATATCTAATCCCTCTGGCTGCAGCCTTTTCTCACTGTCTCTCGTTGTCCACATCCAAGCAAAAGTAAAGAGAAAGGAAGCCTGGGTGAGGGCAACTTCTTGTTGTTACTTTAAGCCATTAAACATGGAAACTGTTTTTGGCTAGCAGTCGATAACTTAAAGTGTCTAAAGTATTCAGTTTGAATGAAATACAGCAGATATGTGTTTATTTGTTATGACTACTATATTGTTTTTTTAAAATCAAATATGGTGGCTTTAAGCATCACATACTTACGATCTCAATATTTCTATGAGTCAGAAGTATAATTAGCTAGAATCTGCACAAAATTTCATGAGTCTGTCATCAAGGTGACTCTTCAGTCACTTGAGGGTCACCCTCATCTGGAGTCTCAACTGGGAAAGAATACATCTTATTTAGCTGCTAATACAATGCATTTGTTCGTGGCTGCATGACTCCCTATTTTTTCTCTTGCCTTTCAGCTAAGCAGCAGTTTTCAACCTGTGGGTTGAGACCCTTTGAGAATGACATATCAGATATCCTGAATATCAGATATTTACACTATGGTTCATAACAGTAAAAAAAGTTACAGTTATAGAGTAATGATGAAATAAGTTTAGGGTGGGGGGTCACTGGAATATGGGGAACTGTATTAAAGAGTCACAGCATTAGGGATGTTGAGAACTACTGAGCTAAAATCTTCCTTCAGGCTAGCTTCCTTCCTTTAATGCTATCTGCAGTTTCCAGGGACCACCCAGAGTCTCAGAGGGTCACCCACATTGATCAGCTCTCTGTTGATACGACAGATACCAGACAGAAACAACCTCTAGGAGTAAAGGGTTTATTTCTGAATTATTGCTTCAGATTCCTCCTATAATCAGTTGGCCCCTTTGTTTCGGGTTCTCTGGTGAGGCAGAACATCATGGCAAGGAGCATCTTCTCCATGAGAGGGAAGCTGCTCATCTCATAGAGGCCAGGAAGCAGAGAGAAAGAAGAGTTGGATCACAAGGCCACACTTCCCAGTAACCTAGATTCCACCAGGCCATATCATCTAAAATGCCTACCAACAGTGCCATCATCTAGTGACCAAACATTCAGAGCTTTGGGGTATACTAAGCTCAAGCCATATATCACCCCAAGCTCACTGGACCCTTTAGCAAGCTGGCCTACTTCATCAGTCCAAGAAGGGTCCACTCCTTAGGTCTGTTTCCAATGTGTCAAACATCATACATATCAATGTAACCACAGGGTGGCCATCCAGGTACCTTTTCCATTCTCGTACAATAGAATCATAGAAATGACATCTTATCACCCTGACCATATTCTGTGGCTTACAAGTAAGTTACAGGTACACGTGCTAAGAGTATATGATTATATGTAAATGGCAAAAAAAAGTCGTAGTGTGCCACATTTTATCTCAGAATCACCTAGAGACTTTTTTTTCTCACCAGAAATTCTTATTTAATTGATTTTGGATAAGACCTAGATACAAATTTTGTTTTAAGCTCTCTTGGTGTTTCTGATGTATAACTAAGCTTAGGGTTAGCAATTAGTGGGCTGGGTTAGTTAACGGGCATGTGAATCACCCAGAGAGATCTTGTTGAACTCCAGACGGAGTTAGAAGGTTAGGGCTAGGCTCTGAGACCCAGTGCTAGCAAATGCTATTGGTTGCACAGACTGCCCGAGTAGCATTAGGGTAGATTTGAAGTAAGCCAGAGAGTACTCTGCTTTAAGACAGTTGTAAAAACAAAAGAGAGAGAGAGAGAGAGAAAAAAACAAAAACAAGACTGAAGGGAGGTAGTCAGTTACAATAGGAGAATCAGGAAAGAGTGGGCCTGAAACCTAAGTGGAGAAAATGATACTGCGTATCTGTCAAACGAAGCTGAGAATCAACCAGGATAAGGCTGAGAGATGAAAAAGATCAGTCACCTTCACTGATGACTCTGAATATGGTAGCTACAACGTCTTGGGTAAGCAGAGCATGGGGCGGTAGACTCAAATGGGAATATGGAGAGAGAAACTGGACAAAAGATATGTATAATTAATTTTCCTCAAGAAATTGTGTAAAAGGGAGCAGAGAAATAAATGGTGGAAGCTGGAGGCAAGCTCACTCAAGAGAATTTCTCTTCTTATTTTTGGGGGCTTTCTTATTAGAGGTAAAATAATAAAGTTTGTAGAGCGGTGGAAACTAGCTAGTAAAAATGCGCAAATAAAGAAGGCAAGAGGAAGCCCGCTATGGCTGGAGCAATGGCTTTCAGTGAGTGAAATAGATGTGATTTTTGTTTGTGAGAAGGATATAGACTCAGAGGGGAGCCAAGAGCACTCAACCATGGCAAGAAAGAATGAGTGTCCAGATGCAAGTGGATTGGGGAGGCAACTTGGAGGCTGGAAAAGCTCATCCTAGAGATCCAGTCTGCCTCTGCTTTTTCATTCTAAAGGCTAGCACTGATCAGGAAGTGTACCGAGGATTTGGATGGTGTTAACCCCCTCCCCCCAGACTCATTGGCAAACTAATCACTTAAAGGGTTTATTTTTCTCTCTTTAATTTATTTAGTCATTTTACATCCTGATTGTAGCCCTCCGCTCCTCCCAGTCATCCCTCACATGGCCCCTCCACGTACCATCCCTCACCTTCACCCCTGAAAAGTAGACTCTCCCCTGGGTACCAGCCCACTCCGGCACCCCAAGTCACTGAACGAGTAGGCATATACTCTCCCATCGAGGTCAGACTAGACAGCCCAGTTAGGGTAACAGGATCCACAGGCAGCAACAGTGTCAGGGATGGGCCCCTCCAGTTGCTATGGAATCCTCACAAAGACCAATATGCACAACTGCTACACATGTATGGGAGACCTAAGTCCAACTTGTGTATGCTCCTAAAGGGAATCTTAAAACATGGCTTCTAGTTCAGAAAATCTGGGATAGAGCCTGACATTCTACATTTCAATCCAATCCTAGAAAATGCAGATGCTGTTGACCCATGGACCATACTTTGAGTGGCAAAGCCTCTCAATGGGGATTCTGAGGTTACTGTAGTAGCAAAGGGGAAAGGTAGGGTTGTCACTCACGGTGGAGGTGGTGAACAGTGGCCAAAAGCAGAGTCAAGTCATATTAAGAAATAAACTCAGTAGGCATGCCAGAATGGGAATAGCCTTGGAAATTGCAATTCAAAGAAGATGGGCTGACCCGAGGTGGGGATAGGGTGGGAGTTTGATTCTGTTTTGGTGATACCTGCTTTCACACATATTCCTGAAGCAACTGAACAGCCAAGTGGATAGGAGGTTTGAGAGGCCCAGACTGGAGACTGGATGTGGTAGTTACCTGCAAGTGGCTGCACTCCTAATGTTTCCAGGGCAAAGCTGCTCTTTTGAATGTTTGTCTTATTTACAGACAGGCCCCACAAAATTGCAGCCAGATCTGGTTTTCGGAAGTAAGTCTTCCATTATGGAGACCAAAGGGCTGCACCAAAATTCCCTCATCTCAGAGGCTGATGACCCCATGCTGTAGATGAGGTGGAGAGGGGCTATGCTGTAGCCGAACAATCAGCCCTTTGACCTTTGGTCCAGCCTACTTCTGCTTCTCAGCCTAGGCTGTTAGAGCTTGCTGTTATCAAAACCTGGTGTGTCGCATGGGAGCCTTCCATGGCTTCAGACAATTGCCTCAGTTGGTTTTGTTTTGTTTTGTTTTGCTTGAGCAGATTCTGTTTCCTGTACTTAGCACCGTGGTAGATCTCACTGCTTTCACCTCTCCTTGGCCATGCCCCTGCTTCCCCTGCCTGTCCCTTATTTGATCCCTAGTTCCTTTTGACCAAATACTTCCCCAGTTTTATATTCTGTCCCCTCTTATCTGCCTTCCCCTCCACCCGATCTAGCTCTTCTCCCTACCTGGTCATAAACTTAAAGTACAGATATGAGGTAAGGAAAGTCACACACGAACTTCCTAAAGTCAAGATGGTAGAATGTCCTGACAAGGCAAGACTAGCTGAAACCAGTCAGACAAGATGAAACGTAGCCCAAGGCTACTTTCCAAGCTTGGGTTTGTAAATGAAGCACAGACGTGAATAAAGAAACTTATCGCTGATTCTATTCAGAACAAAACTCTGAGAGTAGAGTCGCCTAATCAAATACACAGGATTTGCATGGTACATTCCCCATTTGTCCGAGGTTTTAGTTATGTGGGTTGTCCGTCATGGTTAGGAAGGTTAGCCGTTCAGTTGCTGACCTTCTAGTTGTCCAAGACTGGATAAGGGCTTTATGATATTCACGACTTGAAAGTAAGTTCCTCTTGCGTAATAGGAGTGCAGGAATAAGCTGTAAACGGGCTTTAGTGAGTCACCTGCAAAATGCTATTCTTTTGGCGACTCACTAGAGGACAGTTACATAGGGCAGAGAAAAGGACTCCCATGGTTCAGTGAACTAGCAGAGGATGTTCTGGTGGCTTTGTGCCTGTCTGGTTCCACTCTTGGGAAAACACACTCCCTTCCAAATCAGACAGTTGGAATGAAAAGGCACAATCCTTCTCCTCTGAGCCCTGTTCTCCAGACCCCTTTACAACATTGTGAGCAGCCCAGTGCCTCAGCAAGGTTCTCCTTTTCTTCTTAGGTTGCTGGAGTCAGTTTCTGAGCTTGCCTCTAAGGAAAGCTCAAGTGACACCTCAACTTTGGGGCAATGCCTAAAAGGACGTTGTTGTTGTTGTTGTTGTTGAGAACGTGGTTATCGTTCAGAGGGCAAAGCTAAGATTCAAAGACGGAAATCAGGATTTCCAGTCTACGTGGATAAAACCTGACCAACACTCTGAGCAAGCCTGGATTGTAGAGGACTATTTGAGTGAACCATCAGTTTAATGGAAATTCCCCAAGGAACCCAATGGCCAGCCAATACCAATGGGACCAAACTGGGAAACGTATGGATTGCGTTCCTTATAATGCTTTAAAATAAACTAGAAAATGGAGCCTCTGGAAACTGAACAACTCTGGCAGCTGCTATCAGGGCACAACTACCCAAGCAGGTTCTTGTCAAAGAAGTTCTCATGTGTTCTAGAAAGAAAGCTAGGACTCCCTAAGCCAAGGCCACAGATGCCTCATATCTACTCACTGAAGGCTTTCCTCAGGTCAAACACTGCTAACCACTGACTGAGTGTTGATCTCATTTAATTGTCAAAAACATAAGCGGGAAATATTGTTGCCATCCCAACTTTGCAGATGAGAGAATGGAAATCCAGGACCTATTCATGGCTGTGCAGCTAGAAGACAGAAGACCTGAGAGTCCAATGCATTATGTCTGACGGCTGAGCCCTGCCACAGGATGTGATTTTATTTGTAGGATCTTACGATAAGATGGGATCTGGCTTTCAGCACTTAACATTCCTCCAATAGGCTTCCTTGTTCCCCACTCTTCATTTACTGTCCGGTTTATTTAAGCTTTTCTACCACAGCATCCAATCAAATGCGTTGAATGTGCTTTTTTAAGAACCTCAGTTCACACAGCTTTTCCCTTTAATTGTATTTTTTTTCCCCATCCAGATGTTTATAAGTGATGGTTGGCATTCCTCTCTGAACTGGATGCTTAAGGTGTGAGATCTTAGGGCAGCTATAAAAGACGATTATCTGCTGGGGTCTGCACTCGTTCATCCATCAGCCTGTGCTCACTGTGCCGCCTTTATTTTTTCACAAGCCAAACAAAGGAAAGAGCAAGAGAGAGAGAGGCTGGGCTTGTTTGCCAGACACAGGCAAGGGGAGGTGGAAGTTTCTGTGATGTTGCTGCCTGGGAGGGAGGCAGTCAGTGGAGATAAAGCAAGGGCATGGACATTAATTGTCTCCGTGTTCACGGTGACCTTTCTTGCTGTCACCGAGCGTCAGGCAGGTAGGTTTGAGCCAGCAGGAGGAGCAGGCTGACCTAATCAAGTGCTGTGCTGTCTGGAACATTCCGAGGAAAGTCACCAACTGTGGCTGGTTGGGGGGTCAGTGGCCAGTGTGAGTCTTACTGCTGTCAACTTTCTTCTGCGAACGATCAGGCCCTCGGCTTCTTATTGACACTACCGCATCTTTCTCTGTCCCCAGACAAGAAAATAGATTCCTAGAGCTATGCAGCCCATGGATTGGACTCAATGTTAAGAGTCAGAATTAGAAAGGCTTGCAGAGTTTCCTTCCCGACCTGCTCCTTCTCCTCGGTTGCCCCCTGTCGCCAGGAAGCCTACTCCTCTCCATGCTGTCATTCACTGCCACCTGCAGGCTGTCATGGCCTCCACTTGCTTTCTGAGGTGCCCAGGAACAGTGTTTGTCTAACGTGTCTCGCGAACTCCTGAGGCATGGGGCTGTTATTTCATATTTTATGAAGAGCTGTGTAAGTTCAGCATTCCATAAATATAAGATGGTGAAGAGCAAATTTCCCCCATAACGAAGCCATTTCATTTTCCTCAGCAAAACGGCGCCTTTTACTTCCATGCAGAAAGCCCAAAGAGGGAAATTTCTTCATTGCTCAGACAGCTAAAAAAGAAAATGTGATCACATTTCCCTCCACAGCTAATGTGCTCTTATGTATAAAATTTAAATTTGAAAATCTGAGCAGATGGTCTCTAAAGCTCTTGTTTTCCCTCTGAATTTAATTTCTTCCCGCTTATAGCAGGATTATGAAAATCATTTGAAAAGAGACAATGAAATGTTTCTAGAAGTTGTAATAATCATTACCCTGATGATTGCTCTGTCCTCAAGGTATCGTGGAGGAGAGACTAGACACTTGGGTACCGGGTTGGGATTCTTACCTGAGGTGTCCACAAATAGCGATCAACACTGTCAAGTCTGGCGAGGTGGGTTTTGCACATTCTGATCTAGACTAGGCTAAAGTTCATCTTCCTGAGGTCCGAGAACGAAACGACGTGAACGAGCCAGCCGTATGTGAGAATGCATGGGAGACATTAGCCTCTTGTAGAAAACATCATTTTCAAGGGCTTTAAGGGCTTTTTGTTTCATTTCACTCAGAAGCATTAATGAGCTAATTATCTTTTCACGAAAGGAGGCCCATAGGACTTCAACTTAGCAATACTTAGTTGCTCCTCAGCTTGGGGATAACATGTAATGAAATTATGTCATATTAAAAATGACTGTAATTCAGAGCCTGCCCTAACTTTGGGAGGGCTTCCAATATGGGTTGAATGAGGAGACTGATGCAATGTGGTTTGGGGTTTACATAAGAAAAGTACCCCTCCCCCGTAAGGCAGAGGCTGAGTTTCCCACCTTTCTTAATGGGCAATGAGTCTACTTAAAGGTATGTGTCCATAGGAAGGTTCAGTCAGACAATAGAGAAGTAAGGCTTGATACCATCTTTTTGTACCAACTCTATTCTGCGAACAAATTGAATAAATAGATATTAGCTCACCTTTAACATTTGCAGGACTCAAGAGTGAGACTGTAAATAGAAGCCCAGCTCCCGATTGGTCCAGATTTTTAAAAATTGTATGGGCTTTGAAAAACAAGCATGATTTTATTAGTTTCTAGACCATTAGTCCAGTAAATTGAAGGCTATGTTTAAATTTAGAACCCAAGGCACATCAGAGGGCTGTTCCTAAACATGGCTACACAGGACATATTAGCATCTGGCCAGCTACAGACCAACCTTTTTTTCTGGTCCTAGCTCCCTCTGGTACTGTGAAGTTCATCTAGCATTCATGGTGCACACATTTCTAGGCTCGCATTTTATAGCTGATTTGTTACCACCCAGTTCCCATGCTGGGAACTGAACCTTACATACACTAACCAAGTACCTTACCTCTGAGGTAACCCCCAGTCCCAGGTTCATATTTCCAAACTTCAGCTCTACCTTTCCTTGCAAACAGTTGTTCCTTTATGATCTTCAAGCTCCAAGAACAGAACTGTCCATTGTAATCTTTCTTTGTAAGAACGGGAGTTGGGACATTACTCCAGAGGAAACTCACTCAGGATCTGCAAGCGGTCTGTAAGTAGACACAGGGTAGGACGTGCCAAGGTGACCATTTAGAGGAATGTGATTCAGAAGGCACAGAGCAGCTTAGATGTTCCTAGAGATGTTTATCTGCACTGTATCATATTCAGAGTCACCTATCAGTTCATTAAACCTTGGCATTCTTCACTATAAGAATTAGACTAAAGTCATATGTGGGCCAGGGCAGGAGGAACCTAACAGGGCATGACGGGCTCTCACCATAGCGTTGTAAACCAGGCAAGGTGGACCTGTTTTGTGAGCATGCACTAGCTACTGATAAGGAAGATGGGGAAAGATTCTATCGTGTATCACAAGGATGCAAGCATCTGTAGATTCGTTCCCTGACCTCAAAACTTGCAGTCTAGCTGGGAAGACCTCAGTCAGAAGTGTGCTACAGAGATGAAAGCCATAGGGACAAAGGAGAGACAGAAGTTAAACCAACAGTCAGCCCTTCCATGAGAGTAGTTAAATACTGAGAAAGACTAAGTAAATCTGTCAGTCTTCCTGGACTATGTACGGAAAACATTTCTGCAACTTTCCAAAATCAGCTGTCATGACTCTCCTTGAAAGAGGATTACCTTTATCCCGAGGAACATTCTGGGACTGAAAAGGTTAACATTTTGGCTTCCATTCCTGAGCAATCTAATGCAAACAGGATTAGGAGTAGAAAGGTTGAGTTCCCACTTCTCACACCGTGTGCCAACCCATCTGCCCACATGAACGTCTATTTAAAAGTGAAGCCAACCACGCTAGCCCCGTCCTCACCTGTCCTTCTGATCTCTCACAGCAAGTGTGGGGAGGGGCGGGGGGAAACCCAGGACTTGTTCCGAAAATTTGAGCCCCAGTGCAATCTCCAGTCGTGTGTCTGCTCGGAGGCACTCGGCCAACGAAGTCATCAATCTGGCAGGTCTTTAAAGTTGACCCAGTATATATTTGCTAGGCCATTTGAGCCATCTGCCATGCAAATGCCCGTTAAAGAGATAGCATTAAAGTTGTGGGAATACCAGGGTTGAAGTGTCATTTAGTAGAAATATACCAGTTCCAGCAGCAACTGTCCAGAGGAGAACAAAGAGCTGGGAGAGCCAAGGGCAATAAAAAGGAAAAGTGCATGAACAAGTGAGACTCCTAACCTTGCTTTCTCTTCACCCCAGACTTAATCCTTCATGGTACCCTTGCAGACGTGAGCCTTAACTAAAAAGAGTCTTCTCTGTATGACTGCACTGAATTCAAACGCTTATTCTAGCTAGCCAGCTGTGCACTAAAGGAGTAAACTAAAGGGTGGAACTGTGCGGTTATGTTTTCGTCCTTAAAATATGTGTATATATAATAAGATTACACACGGAATATATATACCCCCCAGGGAAAGTTGATATTAACACAAATAAGCAGAAGGTAATAATAATAATATGAACAAACTATTCAGAAATATGCGTGCAAATATCAAAATATTATCACCCATAATAGTTCCAGCTTAAATGGGTTCTTTTACATCTCTGGGTATCACCTTCTAGTTCTGACCTATATATGAGCAATCCTGTGACTGTGCGATCTGTCCTTCCTGCAAAATGTTGAGTATTAGCCTCGAATTATATATTTTGCTAATGTTTAGGATGATACTAAAGGGTGATGGTTTCCTCCAGTTTTATAGCTGCAATAAGTAAGGCTCGAAGTGGTATTCTTTTGATAGTTCAAGAAACAGAGCTTGTAAACAAAAGACACAGACTCAGATTGGTCCACCGACTTCAAACATCCATGCTCTCAGCACTGTAGCCACGCCTGAGGGCACACACGCTCATCTGTTATGGCTGACGTGGAACAATACGAATTGGTTTTGGCTTCGCTTTCTTCAGCTAACAGAAAGCCATATTTTTCATCCTTTTATCTTCTGCACTTATCACCTCTAATAGCTGAATAAATATCTACATATTGATATTAATTTATTAAGCACTATATTTAAGTACCTCATATTTCATACTCATGCCTTCTTATGCAGAGCTACAATGACCTTATTGATTCAGAAAGGATGTTTTGCTTCTCTGGTCCTATTTCCTTTGGATGCCTTTCTGCTAATAGACGACTTGGTCAAGAATTCTGACATGATGGTACTGGGCACATTTATCACTGATTTTCAAAAGCATTCTATTGGAAAACTAGCATGCTTGCGCACACACACACACACACACACACACACACACACACACATTCACAATAAACACGCCGAAGTTAGATGTTTTCTTGGGCGTTTTTTTTTTCTTTTCTGCTTCGTTTGATTTTAAGCAGCCCTGAAAGTTTGCTTTGGTCTGCATGTTTTTACTCCAAAACATAGGCAACAATAGGTTCCCCTGTCTATGTGGTTACTGCCCTTACATTGTTTCATCCAGATGTTCTCTCCCTCTGCCCATCTGCCTCAAAGAGCTTGTGCAAATATAACTTCAATCTTTATGTGGATTAACACTCAGCCTTCTTTTCTTTATTCTTGAGGAAATGCCTGACAAGGAAATGTTAGGTTGACATATAAAACTCTCTCCAGAAGGTGCCCAAAATGCAAATAAGCAGAAGATGATAATATGAATGAAACAGCTGAAAAGCTTTTTTTGTAGATTTTAGGGTACATGCATGTTTGGGGGACAGAACGAGGAGCCACTCTTTATCCAAAATCACATGTAACTGTTTGACTGTACTATGTAGCAATTGCAACCGATAGGAAAAGAGGAAAAGAAATGAATTTCTAAATTCTCAGTAAATGAATTACAGACTAACACAATGCCTTGTGCTCCTGCTCGAGAAAAAAAAATAATTCCAATTAAACTTTCTTCGCCCCTAAATTAATTTACATTTTGCAACTCCTTCCCATTGCTCACAGCCATGGGATGCTGAAAGGAAAAGGCTAAATCTAGCCAAATCGTGATCAAGGTTGTTCTTAAAGGCCTGTCTTTCTGATTCCAGATTCTCATTATTTTCTTTTTTTTTTCAAGTATTTTGCATAGGCTTAATTAGAGCTCCTGCACAGCAGTGGGGATCCAGAGCAGAAGGGGGTTTCTCTCCAGAGAAAAGTAGATGCTCATTAACAATGGAAAACGGATTAATTTTACTTTAGGAACCCCAGATTCAAACACATGTGAACACAGAGCTGTCATTCTACTCTCCTGCAAAAGAAAAAAAAATGTCCCAAGAGAAGTCACTTTCCCTAAATCTGTGCTAAATTTTTTTTAACTAAATCCACCTCGGATGAATCCCCATCCTGCTGCACTTCAAGTGTAAAATCTTGGACACACTGAACTTTGTCTCAGTCTTCTGATCTGTACAATGGACACAGTGGCAACTCCACCTTCTTGGGCTCTTTCTGAGAATTTCAAGAGTAAATATAGTTACAGGGTGTTCAACCAATGCCTGCCATAAATTATGAACTCAGCACACATTTCATGGAGACAGTTTTCACTATTATTCTCATTTTGACAGGTTTCCCTAGTATTCAGGAATCTAGTCCACGATCACAGAGCAGGGAATGAAAAATCCCACACTGTCAGAGACAGACGTTGTCTCTGCTATTTATCAGGTAGGCATCTCCATCCAAGACACTAGTTTCCCTACTTCCCTATTGGTTCTAAAACTTAAATCCTGAGACTGAGTGGGGGAAAAAAATGAAAAAAGACAAAAACTTGCTTTTCTCATTTTTGCCACAGAAGTATTGCTCTGATGGTTGGACAACACAAAGACCAAGGAAGGAGTAGAGCAGTTTCCTCAGAGCTAATCCATCTTCTCTTGTCTTAGTGGTGTCAGTAGTGGCTGAGCCATAGCTGCAGAGTGGACTGCCGAGGGCACGTTCACTATTTCATGCACCATCACTGCACAGCCAGGTGCCGTGCAGGACAGTGACCCTCAAGGGTCACGGCCCTTGAAGAGGTTACAGCAGAGAGGCAAGGCAAAGAGTCGCAAAGCTGTGTTAGACTATGAAGTCAAGAATAGGGCTTATGGGTGTAGGAAAGCCTCTTGACAGGGAGGGGTATTAGTAATCTATTGATGTGTAACAAACTTCGGTGAGTCATAGTAGTCACAGGCACCATGTGATTTCAGTCTCACTGTTGCTACGGGGCAAAATCTGCAAGTGCCTAGGTAGGATCTTCAATAATAGTTCGGGGATTCTTTTGTTTTTGTTTCTTTGTCTTTGGGGTTTTTTTTTTTGTTTTTGTCTGTTTGTTTGTTTTTGTTTTGGAGTGGCACAACCAAGGCAATAGGCCTATGTGTTTGGTCTTATCAGGAAGTTATACTGAGGATGTGTCCCTAGGAGCCCCCGTGATTGTTGGAAAACATCCCTTTCAGGCACACTACTGGATTTGAAGTCACAGCTACCCAGCCGACACATGGGGCTTCTGCAACATGGAAACTTGCCTCATCAAAGCATACTAGCTGAGAAAACAAAAGTGAGTCCGGCTTGCAAGAAGGTTACCCCAATGGTTTGCACCCACAGTTCATCTTTGTCAACAGCTTGACTAGATTAAGAAATGTCAAGGCGGGTAAGGAAGACAGACTTTAGGTCCACCTTGGAAGACATGTTCAAAAAGGATTAGCTGAAGGAGAAGATACCCCATGAAGGGGAGGGGCACCCACTCCTGGAAATAAAGTGACCAAAAAGGAAAAGTGGAGCCACGGAGCTCCCCTTTCCCTGCCTTCTGCTCCCTGATCCCCCCAGATGCGAGTGAGCAGCTTCATGTTCCTGCCACGACTGATGACGTAATCCTGCCACACCTTCACTGTCATGACCACCTAGACTCTCAAACTGGGAGTCAGAACAAACCTTTCCTCCCATAAACTGTGTCTTGACAGTAATGAGGAAATTAACTACTACCCAATTTTATAATGGGGGTGACTCTTGCCCATGCTCGGCAGATGAATAGATTTGGCTCATTCTCAGAAGGGAATTATGAAAAGAGATGAACAAGTAGGGCCACCTTAGAAGTCACCGTAACACCCCCCCACCCCGCCGCCGCCAAACCCTTGAGCTGACTCTTAAAGCAGGAGAAAATAGCATCAGTTTTCTGGGACATAGAAGACCATAGAGAAGACAGGGCAAGAAAGCAAGAAGCAAAGAGGAGGAACACAGTTACCTTGTTTCTTGAGGCAGGCTGTCTCTTAGGGAAAAGAAGATGGGCTGCAAGTAATGGGAAGAAATGAGAAAATTGATACAGATTAAGGTCTCATAGAGGTGATTTTCAAAGGGAAAAACAAAGACCATGATGCCGTGCCAGGAGAGTGGTTTGACAGCCACACTGCTGATGAGGGTTATTTTCCTAAATCCACTTTGAATTGGTGAGTGGATGAGAGGTCAGAGTGACAGTGGTAAGCAATGCTCAGGGGTGACAGCTGATGTCCTTGTGGTACAATCTGTTACTCTGACATTTTACTTTGCATTCTTTTTCACTTAACAGACCCCAGCCGAGTGTGGCCATTTAATTACTAAGCGATACCTTCATGGCAGATTTGTAACTTCCTGCCCCTTTTGCTTTCAATGCACCCTATTTTATATTTTAAAAATTTTTCTGTATTGCCAAGCGTGCAGCTAGTCCTGAAGTATAGCTAATATACCCAATATACTCCTCTTTGCTCTCCCGGCAAGCATTTCTTGGTTAGAGCTGAGCCTTGGTGACTACTTTCCCTTTCTCTTGCTGAGATCTTGTCTTATGCTTGTTGTCACAGTCTTTGTGAGTTCATATGTGCAAAAGACCAGTTGTCTGGAGGATGCTGATTTGTGGTAAGCATATATTAATTACACATAATAAGGGGCTTCGTTGTGATATTTTCATACATTAAAGTAATCTGTATTTTCATGACCTTGTTATTTCCATGGTGTGACTGTAGAAAGTAATGATGATACTTGTAAGATTGATAAAAGTCACTATTGTTGTGTTGAAAATGTCAGCCTATAGTTTCATCACTGCCCCCTACTCCAGTTGAAAAGCAAACAGGATGAATATATTTTCAGTTGCTATAATAGCCCTTTCAACTGAACTTTTGGATTCTGTTTAGTCGATCTCCTCTGCCTCCTTTTGCTCCTTATTATAAAACGAAAATAGCAAGGACTTGCCAACCCTGTCATTTTCAGTTGCTGCCATTTCTGAAGGAAGGACACTGCTCGAGACAGTTTTAAATGCATTGACTATTCATATAAAATATATAAGAAAGCAATTCAGTAAAACATGGTCATCCGGTAGACTGCCTAAGACACAGTAGAACTGTCTAGACTAGAAGCTAGTCCTTAAGCTTGAGTACCTCAAGTAACGTGGACAGTAGAACACACCCTTAGAGTACAGTGTCCCAAAATGTGAAACTGCAGATTAGGGACAAAAGATATTCATTGTAGCAGCTGATAAATTCATCACGTTGTGTCAAAATTAGCCATTGGACTTTGGTGAAGTCACACAATGACATTTTGAAACATGTGTGTGTGTGTGCGCGCGTGTGTGTATGTGTGTGTATGTATGTATGTTTGTATGTATTACGTGAGTGTATGTGTCCACACACACGTGTGTGTTTTGTATAGTGAGCAGGAATGCAGTCCCTGGAGAGAGCTTGTCTGAGTTCGGATCCTAACTCTGACATTACCTGCCATTGGCAGCCATGCTCCACCTACAATCACCTCTTGTGCACACTACAAATACCTATGCCATGGGAGTGTGACAAGAATTAATTAATGTAAATGAAGTCCTCTGAACAATATTTAGTGTGCGGTAAGCAAAAGTACATGCAGTTGCTATCTTATTTTCAATCTTAATTGGCACCTCCAAGATTGTCAGTTCCTGAAACACAATGTGACACTTCAATGATAGGTTTTAGAATGACAAAACCTGGGTAATAAGTTCATCCATAACGTCACACCTTGAGTCTTCCTGTGGGGGGTGGGACACTGTGAAAGCCTATTCTAATTCTCACGTCGACAATGTATTTTTATTAACCATTTGTCACCCAGCTGGGCCAACACCAGGGACAGACACTGTATAATCTCAGCCATGTGGAATCCACAACCTTGCCTCACAAAGGGAAAGAACAATAGTGATTACTGAAGATCATGGCAAGAACCAGGTCACAGAAAATGGGGAAAGGATGGAGAAGCCATACAAATTCAGAAGCCCATATGAAGAATGTAAGGTTGTGTTCTTGCATTCCCTTGTGTGTATGACCACAAAGCACTTGGATCCCAGAGGATCCAGATGAAGGAAAGATGTGGTCCTTGCCCTCCGGTGACTTGGATCTTAATGGATATCTTTCCTCTGCCAGCAGCCATTAAGCCATCTAGAGAGGGAATCTGGACATTCTAGAAGCATCACTGTTGGGGCTGGAGAGATGGCTCAGAGGTTAAGAGCACTGACTGCTCTTCCAGAAGCCCTGAGTTCAATTTCCAGCAACCACATGGTGGCTCACAACCATCTGTAGTGGGATCCGATGCCCTTTTCTGGTGTGTCTGAAACAGTGTACTCACATACATAAAATAAATCTTTAAAAAAAAAAAGAGCATCACTGTTTCTCAGTTCTACTGTTGCACTGTCTGCTCTGACATAGCCACCGAGCCAGATTATATAATTCTGTTCCCTATGGTCCCATAGTTCCTGCATCTGCCTCGCCTACATTAGTGGCCTTGGACTGCTGGACTCTCCATGTTTCTGGCAGTGTGGCTGTCTGAGTACCTAGCCCTGATCATAGGCCCTGTAGTACGCCCACACTGCCTCCTGATCCAAACGCTTCAGCAAGACCCTGCGTCATCAGTTTCACACAAACCTAGATATTTGCCTAGGGAGAGTGCGTTAAGACAGACCCAGAAACTGCAGAGTTTGAATTCAGAGCCACCATCTGCAAGCTACTTTATCTTGGTTCCTGGAATCTTTCACCTCCACAATTCATGGTGGCAATGCATACCTCACCGGAGGATTTCAAGGATGGATTTCCAATACTTTGGCATGGAGCAAACATTCTACAAATGTTAGCAACTGTGATACCTGCCCAATCTTATCGTTCTTCCTGCACAATTCCTGTGTCTGATCCCAGCTACACAGAACTATCATTATTCCCACTGTGCTCTCTTAATGTATTTCACTCCTAGTGTCTCAAGTAGTGACCAACTCTCAGGAGGAACTTAATTACTTCTTTTGCTCTGGTGCTCACTCTTTATGCTCCCCTTACCTTGGTTACAGACAAGACCCCTTACTTGCTTCTACTTCTGTCAATTGAGCATATTCAAGGCAACAAGATGCCACCCTTGTAAGTTTGCTACATTGTATAAGACTCTAGAGCAACAGGAAATCACTCCTGTGATTTTGCTACATTGTATAAGACTCTTGTTTGGGGGGTGGGGGATAGGCTGATAAAGCCAGAGCCCATATTTTTGAGTAAAGAGCACATGGCCAGAAACACTGAGAAGCTTACAGGTACTGAGGATGGCCACCACTGAAGAGCCAGAACAAGTCTGGGGTCCTAACTCATACAACCGCAAGTAACCAAAACTTGTCAACAGTTTGAATATATTCTAGCATATTGAAAACTCCAGATAAGTCATGTTGGGTGCACTCTTGTGTCTCAGGGCAGGAGAGAAGCATCAATGGAATACTGCACTCATTTTATAGAGACAACCTGTCCTCATGAGAACCAACCCAATCCCGAGAGAAAGCCACTAACCTCTCTTGACAACCTGCCACTCCTAAAGGCCTTATCCCATAGGAGCTGTGTGATTACAACATGAAATACTGCAGTGTGAATTGGAGGGCACTTCCACATCACAACACTCAATGAATCCCTACTGGACTCTGTTTCCAGAGTTACCTTCTGCCATAGGGCACACATTTGTGTTCCCACGCCCAGATGGACCCTTCTTCCCAATGCCCTCCCTCCAGCTCCTCTCCATGACAGAACTTACGGCGAGCTGCTAGCTCTGTTAGACTACATTCTGAGGGATGGGGTTATGCTTATAGTCTTTGAATTCTCTATTTCTTAAACAACGTGATGGCAGCTTAACAGAGACAGGAAGGAAGAACGTTGGAACTAAAAAGGGGTAGTGTTTGAGGGCAAGTTGATGGCCAATAACTGCTTGTTGATACGGGAATGAGTGAATAGTATTTTGATGATTTTCTCCTCTGGCCTATTGGATTCAGCTGCAATACATCCATTCCACTGTGATAGGCATCTGGAACTATGGAGGCTAGCCTCATAATGGAGGTCTGAATTCCCACTAACTCAGGTTGTAGGCAAAACCTGAAAATTGCTTTCAGAAAATGCCTCGCCAATAAAAAAAAAGTATTTACTTGTATCACTGAAAGCAAGCTTCGGTAGCAGGAAGTCCAGCTACTAGATGAAGAAATGACCGGGTGATGCTTCTCTGCAGAATGCAAGGTACTTAAAATGCTCTCAGGAAAATATGAGTTCATAGGGGATGGATAAAACTCAATCAATTTAGAAGAGGTGTCATTTAATTTGATTAGGCAGGGCTGAGAAATGTAAGAATTTTTATAAAATTCTCAGTTTATTAAGCTTTTACGATATTTTTCAATATTTACTTCCTTTTATAAAGCAGTAGTTAATTTACCCTCCTTTGCTTTCTGCTCTTTGTCACTTGAACTTAATGTGCATACTTACTGTTCTCTGAGAGAGAGAGAGAGAGAGAGAGAGAGAGAGAGAGAGAGAGAGAGAGAGAGAACCACAGGAAGCAAACTGTAAGCATTAAAGCATTAAACCTGACTAAGTGTTGGCTTCGCAGGCCTAGGCTGCTGAAAGCCTGTAAGTGATGAGCCATCCAGCTGCTGAGATGACATGATTGACAGCTGTATGGACCAGCATGTACTTGACACTCAGCAGCCCAGGTTGCCCCAAAGGGTTAGTTGCTGAAAACAATAAGCCAAGAACTAACCACTAACGATCCAAGCTATTTCACGAGGCGTGTGCATCCCGCCACATCCCAGTGAACCCTCTGGGTTTGCTTGAGATATTCCTGCTGCTAAACATGTGATGTTCAGTGGCCAGCACACAGTAGGGAGACATTAATTGACATCGTTTGAGCAGAAATCTGAACATGTGCTACAAACCTATGCCCTGCCTTTGTGACCCGAATGCTTGCCACTGAAGCAGGGATGGCTATGCTTTCAATAATTCACGCAGAATTCTGCCTGTCAGGCTAAGCATTGCAAGCAAAATGATGAGACCTGAGGTAAAGAGCCTTTTTTTCTAACAATCCACACTTGCACAATGTCAAGAAGGAAAAATGAGAAAAAAATATTGGATTCTATCGTGATCCTTTGGACCTGAGAGCAAACCCCACAACATGTCAGTGTGTTGAAGGAAGAAGACAGCTAACGCAGTGACAGCTAAGTCCTGAGCAGTGTGGGTTCTGTGTGCGTGGACCCACTTCTGTGTGGATATTTTTATTAGACCATTTGAGCAATAACTACAGATGAACTGCAGATCCTAAAAGTAGTAAGACAAGAAGAAAAGAAGAGGAGGAGGAGGAGGAGGAGGAGGAGGAGGAGGAGGAGGAGGAGGAGGAGGAAAAAGAAGAAGAGGAAAAAGAAGAAGAGGAAAAAGAAGAAGAGGAAGAAGAAGAGGAAGAAGAAGAGGAGGAGGAAGAAGAAGAAGAAGAAGAAGAAGAAGAAGAAGAAGAAGAAGAAGAAGAAGAAGAAGAAGAAGAAGAAGAAGAAGAAGAAGAAGAAGAAGAAGAAGAAGAAGAAAGATTGTGGCTTTTCGGTATGCACATAGCAGTCAGTTATATAATCACTACAAGAATTCTTTACACAAATTTACTACTAAAAGTTAAAATGTACCAGCACTGTGAAAGTAACACAGATCATGCATGTGTAGTCGAGAGAAAATAAACAAAGGTGAAGCTATGGTACTGGATCTTAACTGCCTAGAATTAGCCTTAGGGTACTGTCCTCCAGTCATAATTGTGAAGCTAGACCCTTTGGCCAAGTGTTAACATCTGCCCTGTGACACTAATCATCTCTATTGAGTCATTAATTACAAATTACAGATGAGGGTGAAAAGATATGAGGGTCCCCAGTAGTTTTCATAACTTGTAACACACAAAACATGTTCTGTGCATTTGTGCAGTATGGCTTCTAGTCACCAGCAGCTGACTTGTGGGAGAGTCAAAGCTATGCTCAGATTTTCAACTAAGCTGGGTAGGATAACCACTGTGCCTGTTATCATTATCCCGTTACAGGTTAAATGTTTGTTTGTTTTAAGATCTGTTTATTTGATGTGAGTACACTGTCGCTCTCTTCAGACACACCAGAAGAGGGCATCTGATCCCATTACAGATGGTTGTGAGCCACCATGTGCTTGCTGGGATTTGAACTCAGGACTCTGGAAGAGCAGTCAGTGAGTGCTCTTAACCGCTGAGCTCTCTCCCCAGCCCCAACTTGTTAGTTTTCTCCACACAGTCAATGTACTATATTGTTCCTAACTTTGCACTGTCTTGTAGTTCTCCTGTCACAGTCATTCTGTGTCTACCACATAAAAATAGGAATTTTACTCCCATCAATGCTGTAACAAATCCACAACACTGGAAACTTAGAAAACAAGAAATAGGCTAGAGAGGTAGCTCATTCATGAATTCCTCTGATACACAAACACACACACACACACACACACACACACACACACACACACACACACCATACCCTCCAGAAAAAAAACTGTTCTTGCACGCTCTAGAGTAGATTATAGGAACTCCTACATCAGACTCTTGCCTAAAGTCAAGGCATCACCAGGACTGTTTTTTTTCTATAGGCTCAAAGGAAGGAAGCCATTTCATTGTCTTTCCAGCTTCCTGTAGCTCCAAACCCCTTCCATGTCCAGACGACATCTGTCATTGGCTTCGCTTCCTTTATCATGTTGTCATGTTCTCTGAAAAGGGTTCTTGAGATGACAGCGATGTCCAAGGATATTCCAGCATAATCTCTAACTCTCAAAAACCTTAAATCCTTCAGCTGTGGAGTCTCTTCTCCTCTGTCAGAAATCTTACCTAGATTCACAAGTCTGGGGATTAGCACGTGGAACCCTTGGGAAGACATTCTCGTGCTTCTACAAGGATTAGCCACAAATTTTGGTTGACAGAATAGTCAGAGTTAGATGAAGCAACGAAATGGCGAGTAGACTGAATGTTGCATCAACAACATGGCCGTTTTCATATAAATAAGGCATGCTTCCTTGGTACTTCCTGCCAGACATGCTCTACCGATTTTTCCTCCACAGGGTAAGGTAGCAGCATGCCTGAATTGTTGAATTTTCTTAACAATACAGATTGCTCGCTACCTGTCACCATGGAATTCATTTCATCGCTGAGACCACAGCTTTTAGCTCTTTAGGGGTCCATGGTGCCCAGGGGTTAGTAATTTACTATCTTTTGCTATAAGGGTGCTCTCTGGGTCCCCTAGTGATCTGAGTCTATGAATTTATTTCTGATTGTGCTTAACAATCTCTGTGGGAACTTACTGACTTTGATAAGCATAAAAACTTCCCCGCATCAGAGCTTTCTCCTAACCCACTTTATTTCCTTTCTTAAGTTCAACCAACACAAAGTACACTTAGCTCCTGGATTTTATATCCTGGGACTTGTGCACATCAGCTTTATCATTGCCAGTAGGTGGGTGAAAATTGAGAACCAGGGGATCAGTCCCTTTAGTCCCTGATATCATCAAAGACCAGCATACAATATCGTATTTCCTGTATTAGACAGGGGTAGCGTCACCAGCTGGGAACAGATTGTGTTCTACCCATGCGATAAAGGCCAGTGAGTCCCAATCTTGTGCCCCATCAGACTATTCACAGGCAAAGATTTTTTTTTCCCTGCTTAATTAGAATTTGTCTCAGTGAGCTCATTAGGCCTCGAGAGCCCAGGGATGCTCCTGCGTTGCACACTTTTCTTTCTCTCCTTCTCACAGCCTTGTCAACAGGTGTGATCAACACTAAGGAAGCATGCAGTGCCAACACTCCTGTTCTGGTCCAGGATGAGAACCCACCACTGAAAAGATGGCGTTCACAGCCGCAGGCAGGCTGCCATGAAATCGTTGTTCCTTGGCACTGGTGCCCATGGAGAGTGTCTAGGCAACTTTTGATTGGGCACCATGCCCTCCAAGCAGATGGGCATGAATGTAGGCAGGCAAGAGACCATTTATTTATATCAACTGTATTTGCTGAGGGCAGGGTTCCCAGCTGAGAACATCAAAACAGCTCTTTGTCCTGGCTGTCTGAATCTCTGATGGAGGTGACGCAGCCTTGCGAATTCAGCTAGATTAATTTTGAAAAGTAAGAACAATGTTTCTATGGACACCGGGGGACATTTTTGGCTCCCATCAATGGTTCAGAGCACAGATCAGGCTGGGCCCAAGTCATTTAATAAAATCTCCAATCCCTGTTTGAATCTGGTGGGAAAGAGCCAAGGCAGCTTTCCAAATCAGGCCAAATTTAGGTGAACGGAGTTAGCCCCACACGGAAGCCAGCTTCGGGAGTCCTTTTACACACAATGCTGAGTGGCTCCCAAGGAAAATAAAGCTGAAGTCACCCAGACCAGAGAGCTAGGAAAGCATTATGACAGAGTTTGCTTTCCACTGCACTGACTCTGTAGGTTGCCATTAACCTTCATGTCGCCCATTGTGTGAATGAGGCACCAGATCAAGTGTGGGCTGAGAGCACCAAACAAACATGGATGGAGAGTGACTCCAACAGAAGCTTGAACCAGCTTCATGGATAAGCATATACTTTTAAATAAGAATTATTCCAAGCACTTTAGACATGTGAGTAAGCCTAGATTTTTTCCCCAAGAAAGATAACGCAAATATTAATATTGCCAAAGGAGGGTGTATCATTTCCTTTTAATGCATCTGGCATTTGGATTACGCACTTTGCCTGTGATCTTTTGATCAAGTTTTGCTGTAATTCTAGGGAAATGGTTGCTATTCATAGCCCTGTACAGGTGAGCAAACTAAAACTTAGACCTGGTGTATTCATTGCATTTTTGCTATAAAAACACCTAAGAGCAGTTAACTATTTATTAAGCTTATTAGAAATAATCTACCATGTCACCTAGCAGTTCTATGAGTCTCTGACTGATGCCCAGACTCAACACTCTATTCTACAGATAGTTGCAAGGTCATGTTTACTACCACTCTGTTTACAAGGGCTGGGGCATGGAATTGCTTCCTCAATGTCCTTCAACTGACAAGTAAATAATGAAAGCATGGTGCGTATACACAATGGGACATAGTCAGCTACAAAGACGTGTAAAGTTGTGGACTTTACAGGTAAATGAGTGGAGCTGGAACCAGAGAGGCAAACACTGAATGTTCTCTCTTGTCTGTGGTTCCAAATCTTCAGATCAGACAGAAACAAGTGGTCAAAAGACAGAGAACAACTGATCTGAGGAACCGAGTCCCAGTGAGCAACTATTGTACCGAAAGCTTAGGCAACATCACAGCAGAGCTGGGGACAGAAAAACTGTAAAAACAAGAAGACCAGGGAGTCCACTGTGAGGTTGTCTTCTTAAAGTCCAGGGGAGATACACCCACAATATCACAATAATATGGCTCCCTAAACAAGAACCTAACCTTGACAACGACAACAGACGTGCTAGTGTGGAAGGAGGAAATATCAAGGAGCCCCACCCCCATGAAAAAAAAAACAAAAAACCAAAACAAAGACAAAGAATCCTACAGATAACTGATGACCACCGAGAGAGGGAGAGTCTCTATTTCCCAGAGATGAGCCCATAAATGATTAGACAATACCAAATGGTCAGTCCTGATACATACCTACAGCCATATACATACAAGAGCACTAACTCAGCAGGTTCTATTTGTCTATACACATATATCTGTGTGTGTGTGTGTGTGTATGTGTGTGTGTGTGTGTGTGTGTGTGTGTGTGTGGAGGAGGAGGAGGAGGAGGAGGAGGAGGACATATGTAACTAATAATAAAAGAAAACTGAACCTAGGAGGTAATGGAGGGGCAGGAGAGGTTGGATGGAAGAAAAAAAGTGGAAATGATGTAATTACATTCTAATTAAAAAATATTAAAGAAAACAGAAAGCATACAATGTTGTTGGCTTACAGGTATGATGGCAAGGACACTGGCTGAGCATAGGGAAGGGTCTACGACTTCATCCTATCCTGGTGGAAATTTGTGCATAAAGAGATCACATGGAAAGGCGAGAAACCAGAGAGGCTGAGGATCCATGATTTCTTCTAATAGTAGACCCCTACTTCTCTTAGAATGCCCCTTTAAAAGCTTAGCAACTCCCACTGTCATATCGAAAACCAAGTAAGTGTCTGACCCAGGAACCTCCCGGAGGAGAGCCAATATTTGAACTATCACAAAAGACTTATGCAGTATCACAGAGCTGGCATGACAGAATTGCTCAGAACACAGTTCTCATAACAGAGTTCTCACCTTGCCATGTGATTTCTTTATACACAAATTTCCATCATGCAGTCATACACCCTTCCCTATGCTCAAAGCAAAGCCCACTGCCATATTCCATGTCCTCCAGAAACATTAGAAGACACTGCTCTTTTAACATTCACTTTCCCTGACTTGGGAGTATTTTATGTGCTGGGAATTTAAATCAACGCTTGTCAAATTTCAATGTGCCTAAAATTCATTTGGGATGGAGCTTCCTGAAGGCTAATTCTGATTTAGTGGATGTGAGAGAGGACCTGAAGTTCCCATATTTCTAACAAACCCAGGATGGCCAAGACCCAGCACCAATGAAGGTAGCCTTCAACCTTCTAGCACTAGGTCTCACCCTCGGCTACATATTCAAATGACATGGAGAGTTTTAAAAGATCCTGGTGTGTACATTGTATCCAGAGATCCTTATTTCATTATTTCTCTAGCACTGGCTTAGGAAGTAGTCAGCATTTTGTCATTTATTTCAAGTGGGAATGCTGAATTTTAAAAGATGTCCTTGGTTTCACTGCATGGAAATAAGACAACGGATGAAGATGTGTTAGTGTAGGGCCCTCCTGAATCCTAGTCAGTTCATTTTCTTGATGCTGATTATTTATAACAATGCTGGAGGCAGGTGGTAGGGCCAGCTTCTTACTCACGTTGTCATCTTTAATGGGGACAGCTGGGAGTGAGCCTGCCTGAGTTCAGCAGCATTTTTACAATCTGGTAAGAGCAGAATGTTGACAAAATGTATGTTGATGGAGGTGACAAGAAATTGCAATCATCTTTCTATAGTGGTGGGTCCTTTTGATTATCTTTTGTTGTTGCTGAAAGGATCTGAATAGGGAGACCCGGGGCCATTCATGTCTCAACGGTGTCAACCCTGTAATCAATTACACATCGCAAGCAATAGTATGGATCAGGTGTTCAATGACTGCATTTATTAGAGAGGAGTAATTGATTCTATGTTGGTGGATATGTGGCCATAGTTCTTATTAGGGTTTCCTGCTAAGTGTGATCAAACCAAATGGACTACAGATTATTAAATCCAAATCAATATTTTTGCTGGCAAAAGCAAAGCATTCAGCAAAGGAGGAAAAATGTCCGTCTTCAGAAGATCTCAACCTCATGCATTATTGATGCCAAGATGATCAGATAAAAACCAGAACTTGGCAAGCTGTCAAATAAAAAATGCAGAGTGAATCAAAAATTTATAAAACGGTATTGAGTTATTACAATTCCATCATAGATACCGGTAATCATTTTTACTGAAACAAACCCCTTCTACAACTGTTCAGCTAGGATGTCAGGGGACAAGGGCTGAGGACCCAACCTCATTCTGAAAAGATAGCACAAAATTAAAAATTAAATGTAAAGAGGAAGTGATTTAGTCATGGTTTCATAGCAGATTGAATAAAAACAATAGAGGGTTTGAAAAAATAATGACGATATTTTTCCTGCCTGCAACACATTGCGCTGACTGCCTTCCAAATTTACTGACATTAGATTCGGGGCAGAATGAATTGCTTTACAAGATCTGTAAACCTAATCTGTGCATGTGCCAAGCACAAGGGCTTTGTAAGACATGGGAAGAAAAATGACTTGGGAAGATATCTTGTCATTTATGGATTTCTCTTTCATAGAAGAAAAAGTCCTAACATACTTTTATTAGCTACCTCACTTTATGCTGGGCCCTTGTGCCTTTCTGCGACTGAAGCTCTGACCATGTCAGAAACATATTCAAGAGTAGAAAGGCAGATGTTCACCATTCTTAAATATTTTCAAGACAGTTGGCAAATCCACAGCATCTTAGCACAGCCCTGGAGTTCCCACTGGATTTAGCCATCTTGGATTAAATCAATAGCTCAGATTATAAAATCAGGCAGATCTTAAGACATAATGTCCAAAGAATGGCACAAGAGGCTGGACAGGAAGACCTATTTCATATGTCCTTGGTATTTTTGAATACCTATATGAAGAACAGATGATGTATGGAGGGGAAAAAAGACTAGCTCCTATATGAGGTAAATAGACAGGAGTACCCAGACCCATGAGCAATGGACATAGAAATGACACCACTGCCAACAACAGAAAAGGAAGAACCATGTTTCAACAGACCCTGAGCCAAGCTACCTCCGTCACAACCAATGTCAGTTCTAATGAGGATAAGAAGTAGCAAGTTTCGATCAGACTTAGTGAGGCAGACTGTTTCCATGAATTTCAAGTCAGCCAATTAGCCTGAGTACCACACACTGAAGATATCACATGAAGTGCCAATGACTGGGGAACATGCAGGAATCATCAGTCTCTACACCTGAAATAATGAGAGTATACACACACACACACACACACACACACACACACACACACATGCACACACATACACACACAAACATACACACACACAAACATATACACACACAAACATACACACACACATACACACACACACACAAACATACACACACATATACACACACACAAACATATACACACACAAACATACACACACATATACACACACAAACATGCACACACATACACACACATACACACACACACAAACACACACACAAACATGCACACACATACACACACACATATACACAAACATGCACACACACACCTACCTCATATTTTCTGCTCTAACCTGGAAGATATGTGAAATCATTAATTTTCTTTCATGTCAATGTGGCTTGCTTTTTAATAATATAAGAAAAATGGAAGCCATAATAAACCACAACCAATCAAAATACAGAGTTCTAGAGCCCAGTCCCATTGGATACATCTACAAAAGAACTCCTGCACTAAGACTCAGGGAATATTGTGGAAGAGAGAACAGAAATATCTTAAGAGCCAAAGAGTTCAGATTTTGCTGGAAGATTGTCTATTTAATGTCCTATTAATTAGGAAACCACACCCATAAAGTCTCACCAACATGACTGACTAATCATAAACTGAATAAGGACAGCAACAAGAGTGATGCCAAGTGGACAGTGGAGAAACAAGAGCCCTCAATGCTACACAAAAGCTATAGGGAATGTAGAAAGAACATCTGAGAGTAGGAGAAATTGTCTTTCCCCAGGGTAGAGTACAATTGGAGATCCAATCCCAGATGGTCAGCCTCGAAAACATACATAGATAACATTATACAGACATAGCAGGTTATATATAGAAATGTGTGTGTGTGTGTGTGTGTGTGTGTGTGTGTGTCTGTGTGTGTGTGTGTGTGATGACATTGCCTAACAACTTCTACTCAGCTCATTGAAAATAGGGAGGTTGGTCAGGTGTGGACTTGGAACGTTCAGCCCTGCTTTTTAGTCTCTTTGGCATGAGAAGGTACCCTGCAGGCTACAGAAAGAGAAGCCTGGATAGCAACCAAGCCACAAAACTCTTGACCTACAATCTGCCTGCCTGCAATATGTGCTGAGGCAGTGGTGGCCCAGAACATCTGGGAGTGCCAATCAATGTTTGGTTTACCTTGAGGTCCATCCCACGACGGACCCCATGCTCTACACTTTCTGAACGGCCAGGAACCTGTGACTGGATAGCCCAGAGAGCTAAGGTACAAGCAGGCCCTGAAAAGATTCTTAATGATATTCTGCAATACTCATAGACTGGTGCCTTGTCACCAGAGAGGCTTCCTCCTCTGGCAGCAGATGGGAATGGGTATAGAAACCCACAGCGAGACATTATGCAGAAAGAGTCTCAACCGGAGGTCTCCATCATCCCCTTTCCCTCAGAGACTGGGGAACCCAGCAGAAGTGAGGAAGGAAAGATTGTAGGAGTCAGATAGAAGGCACCAGGAGACATTGCCTCTTGAATTCACTAAACAGGGCTCATATGGGTTCACAGAGACTTACGCAGCAAGCACAGGGCCTCCGTGGATCTGCACTAGCTCCTCATTGACCTCAAAACATGATGAGGTATGTGGCTGTCTAAGTAAAACTCTCTCCGGCAAAAAGCTCTCCGACTATTTCTAAGCATTTGAGACACTAGGCCAAACACTCTGCTTCAAATTTCATTTCTGATATTTGGATCTCCCTACTTACTGCAAAACGCAGTATTAGGGAGTATAAAAATCTCACCTAGTTTCCCGCCATCAATTGTAGTGCGGAATGACGACTGAAGCTGCTCTAGAAATTACTGTGCTCCGCCACCTGGGTGCCACTGTCCACAGGGAGCCTTGCAAGTTGGCAATGGCTCTTTTGTCATTTCCTGTCTATGGCTGCTCCTGGTAGAAACCTCTAATCATTTCTAAGTATGGTCCTTTTGCTTACAAGGAGGAAGCCTGGTGCCTGAAAAAGAAGAAAGAAAAAGAAAACAATCTTCCTCGATGGTGGAAGCAAAGGGGTGGAGGTTAGAGGGGACGAGATGGGCAGAGGGGTACTAGGCTGGAGGAGGACATGGGGGACAAGGACAAGAGCAGGGGTGATTGCTCTCCCCAATGCTAATCAAACAGTACTGATGTGTCCCCTGGACTTAGTCTCCTAATTATTTCTCTGATTCATCCCCTTTTCTACTCCCATGGCTACTGTGTCCCTCCAGGGCATCTTCTCTCTCAGTTTAAACAGCCAACAGCCCCCTAACCGCTACTGTGGCTTTCCACCCAGCCCTTTTGCTACACCCTGGAGCACATGGACTTCCCTGTACACCTCCCTTTGCTCAACAGCAGATGGGAAGAAACCAGTGGTTGTTTAGCGCTTCAGAGAAAGGCGGTATTGTCATTAAATGGAAGGAAACAAATGCTGAAATTCTGGGTGCACTCATCTCCTACTGGTGTCCTAATCAAGTACCACAAATCCAGGAGTTTCAAGCAATATCTACATACCACCTTAGTTCTGTCAGTCAGAGACTGACAATGATCTAACTGGACTATACATCAAAGCTTCAGAAGGTAGGCGTTCTCTAACTGAAAGAGAAGCCCAGTAAGAATGCCCTGTGAAGTCCCCTGAGGCTGCAGAACTAAGACTCTGGGTGTCATCAGGGATCATCCCAGCTTCTAGAGACCTTCTCCATCCCTGGCTCCTGGCTGTCCTCACCTTCAAAGGCAATGATGGGAGATGAACTTCTGCCTTTCTCAGCTGCTTTGAAGGGCCAAAGTCATTTCATTAAATTCAAATTCACCAAATCTAGGCAACTCATTGTCCTGTTCAAAGTCTCTAACTCTTTACAAGTTATAAGCACATAATTATATATATATGTATATATTATGTGTATGTAGGTATATATATATTACAAAGTAATAGATCTCATGTAAAAATATTCACACAAATATATCACACACTTGACCCATCATCCTCTTACTGTCCTCTTCCCTCTCCTACTAATTTTTTTCCTTTCCACAAAGTTACATTTCTATTTTCATGTCACATACATATAGATAGTTAGATGTATGTATAATTTACATTCTGTATATGAGAGAGAAAGACAGTTTTTGTCCTTGAGTGTGGCCTCGGTTTGCTTAATATGATCATTTCTAAATGACATAATTTTATTCTTTCTTACAGCTAAATAAAATCCCACTGAGTATCTACCAAACTGGTTTTATCCATCCATCCGATGCTGTAGATCTATGCTTATTTCATATCATAGCTGTTTTTTTTAGTATGGCAGTAAATATGAATGTCTGCATCTCCCCGGTACAGTGACTTTTGCCCTCAGGTATACACCCAGGAATAGTATGGATAGATCTTTATGTATGGGTATATGTGTGCAGTGCTTATGGAGGCCAGAAGGGGAGCATCAAATCCCCTGAAAGTGTTATAGCAAGCCGTTTGTGAACAGCCTAACTTGGAAGCTGGAAATCAAATTCCGGTTCTATAGAATAACAGTGTGCTGGCTAATCTTGGGTCAATTTGACACCCAAACTAGAGTCACCAGAAAGGAGAGAATTGATTGAGAAAACCCCTTCCTGAAATCCATCTGTAAGGCATTTTTTTTAATTAGTGATTGATGTGAGAGGGCCCAGCCCATGGTGGGTGGTTCTATCCCTGGACTGGTGGTCCTAGGTTCTATAAGAAAGCAAGTTGAGCAAGCCACAGGATTCGAATCAGTAAGCAGCACCCTTCCATGACATCTGTATGCTATCCGACTTGTTTGAGTTCTGGCCTTGACTTCCTTTGATGATGAACAGCGATATGAAAGTGTAAGCCAAATCAATCCCCACCCCCAACTTGCTCTTTGTCATGGTGTTCTGTCTCAACACTAGAAACCCTAAGAAAAGTACTTTTAACCATTGGATCATCTCTCCAACCCTCCAAAACTTTACTTTTAGCATTTTTAGTAGCCTCCATCCCCATCCCCATGGTATCTGAAGAGTCTGACTCATACGAATCCCTTCTCTACCATTCTCACAAGTATTTGTTATTTGTTTTGTTTAGGACCCATCTTGGCTGAGGTAGAAAAAAAATCTCAATGTAGTAGTTTTTGATTGAAGTCCATAACTTCAGTTCTGCACATAAAGTCCCTTTGGTCAAATAACACAGGATGGTCACCAGTTCCAAGAATGAGAACATGGGCATCCTGGGGGAGGGCATTAATCTGCCACCTCTAAATAAGATGATCAAATTCACAATGAAAATTATCTCACCCAAAATGCCAACAACAGCCCTTTGAGGAATTCTAAGGGGATAATTCTTCTAAAATGAAAATCTGGCTGTATCTTCTTATTGTTTTGCAGTCTTCGGGAAATACTCATTGTCCTTAAGCTATGACCTAGAGAAAAGTCTCTCTCTTCATGCTTGCAAGAACGTTCCTACTAATTGAGCATCTCCTCTAGCTCATGTCTCACAACTGTGTCTCCATCCCTTGGATCCTCGAACTATATTCAAGTGTCCCATGCGCTCCAGTTCTTTACCAAGGCTCTTTCTCCCACCTAGAATATGCCTTTCCTACCATTCACAATCTAACTCAAACTCAATTTTCAAGTTCACTTCAAGATTTTGTTTCTTTCTGAAGATCTTCTATAGCTCTAAGGTCTTATTTAGACATCACTCCTAGATGCTCCCAATGATGCCTGCCTGTCCCCCACATTATCACACTTCCCTGTAAATTTTCCCTATCTATTTGTCTTGTACAATCATTTACATTCAAAGAGTATTATGCACAATCTCCATATTTGCATGAAATTCAAACTGTTATTAATTCAGTGCTATAAAGGAAGGAAGTAATGCTCATAGGAAATGAACGGATGTTTGAGAAGGTTTGGCCCTGAAGGGACCAATGCTGTGACTCTAGCTTCTGATTCTATTTCAGTATCACAGTCTTTCTGAATTAGCAAATACTGCATCATACAAACCTTCCTCAACTTACAATCATGCTCCATCTCGCTAAGCATACCCAACCCTATCTGAATACCCACGTTTATTGAAACATCAACATTGAAACTGGCCTAAGTTGAAAGAGTAGTTTAGTGTACTCCAAATACCAGGCACTGTAGCTTAGCAAGATGGTGGACCAAGGACTGACTGAGCTGCGGCTTACGGTCCCTGCACTGCAAGAGAAAAGGATCAAAATTTAAAAGCAAAGTACAGTGTCTACCCAAAGTGTATTACTTTCGTTCGTGATTTCGTATTTTCTTACCAGCTAAAGCAAACCATCATATTTCAGGACCCCCCCCCCATAGTTTAAAAATAACTACACCTCAGAATTCTCTTGCTTCGCTGTATCATAAAAATATTTAACACCTTTTCAACATGAAGAAAGACACGCCTTAAGGCTTAATGACTTAGCCAAAATCATAGAGTTGGTACATGGCAATTTAGTCCTAAAAGCCAGGTGTTTTTAAACCAATCTTCTTACTGTAGCTATATACTTAAGGATGGTGAAGAAGCCGGAACTTGAACAGCAGAGGTGGTTGTGGCAGTGCATGCCATTCCTCCACGCTCTCTCTCTCTCTCCACACACTCAGTGAAGGACTTTGACCAATGAAAGATTTATGTAGACAAAAAGGGAACTTCTCTATTCATGAGTCACTCATACATTATGTAAGTGGCAAAAGGGAGAGGTGCGTTGCAGGAATTTAAAATTCCAAAGGATAAGTGATGTTATTAATAATGGCAGTTAGCTTGTGAGCAAATGCTGGTTATCATAGTGATCAGAATGCTTATGCGATGCAGAGAAATGGGTCTCTGCACTGCCTCACTCTGGGGCCACAATAGCCAGCCTCCAACGTGGCCCCTAGGGGTCCAGACCATCTGGTAAGCACTCCCTTGTGAATGGAGATTTAATGGGAATGATGAATATGGAATGCCAAAGGTGCGAGACTGTGTTCCCTTTTAAGGCTAGTTCATAAGTAGCATTCAAATCTTCAATTTCTGTCTCTTGGATTCCTAAATGGATGGAAGGACACTGACTGTACCACATGGGCACGGACAGCTCTACTGAGGAACGGAAACCCCTCACCAATAGCCCTCTCAATTCCAATATGACTAAGCCACCTTGGAATCAGATCTTCCAGCCCCAGGCAAGCCCCCCAGCTAGCCTTAGTTCCAACTACCATCTAAGCAAATACAGAAAATCACAAGTCAAGACAACTTCATTGAGTAGCTCCTGACTCGCGTTGTAACTCACAGAAGCTAAGGAATAATATTAAGTATGCATCATTGTCCCAAGCTTAGTGACATTTTACTACACAGCTCTAGATGATAACAAAGGCTTCAGTGTGCATAATTGCAATTTAATCTTGCTATAAGCAGAGTAATAACTCTCAACCTATAGGACTGCGGGAAGATATGATTTCAAGGAGCAGAAGCAGTCAGACATCCCAAAAGCGTCAGGGTTCTTTTTCTTTAACTTTCATCTCTCCTTCTCCTGCTACAGGCTGAACTGTTGTGGTCTTTCTCTATCTAGCAAGAAATAGGGTCAACCACACTATCGGATATTGTACTTCACTTCTGCCTGTCCTGAGTCCCAAGAGTATTCCGAGTATCATTAATTGCCTATCCTAGACCAAGCAGTGGAGATCAGGTGACTGGATATGATAAAAATATGCCTGTTCCCATTCAAACCACATGGTTACACTGAGAAAGGGAACATTTCATAGAAGCAGAGTAGCATGGTTTCCTAAAGTGAAATCAAGGGGTTCACTGCCTTCTTGTGTGGCCACAGGAGCATGAGGATATCCTGAATGCTTTCATGTTCAAAGGGTTGTTCTGCACTCGCCCTTTGACAAACTTGACATTGTTGCTTTCATGAATGATGTCACAATTTGGCCCTAAAGCCAAGCTCATCTCCATCTGGGAGACCAACTGTGTTTCCAGGGAAAGATCAATTTTATTTTTTTTCAAAGAGGAAGAGAAAAAGAAAAGAACACTACCATAAAACAACCCTAAATTAGAAAATACTTTCAATATTGCTTTCCCAAAAACCCAGATGAAGAAGGCAGGAATAACTTAGCTCAGGTGCTAAGATTTGGATATGAAGTATCCTCAAAGAGGCTCATGTGTTGAAGCCATGATGGGTAGGGGTGAGCTTTGGGTAGTGATTGGACCATGAGGCCTTGCCTTCATACATGGACTAGTCCACTGAGAGACTCAAACTTTGAAGACATTGTTTGGAAGTGGTGAAATTATGGCAGGTGGGGCCCTATGAGGAGATATGGGTTCCTGGGATTGTGGTGTGAATATATTCTGTCCTTGTATCCTTCTCTCTTCTCATCCTCTTCTTCTTCCTCAACCTTCCTACGTTTCCTTCCCTGTCTCCTACAAGGTCAGCTGCCTTGCTCCAACATGTGCCCCCAGACACACTATTCAGTCTCACCACGAGTTTCCAGAAATGGAACCAGGAAAATATGGGCAGAAACCTATGAACTCATCAACTAAAATAATCCCTTCCTCCTTTAAGTTGTTGTTGCTATGGTTGTTGTTGCTGTGATTGTTGTTGTTGTTGCTGTTGCTGTTGCTGTTGTTTGCAGTGGTGGTGATGGTGGTGATAATGATGATGGCTTTTAAGTATTTTGTTTTAAGATATCTGTCATAGGCATATAAAATTGGCCTACCACCATACCACCGTGAATGCACTGGTTACATCTAATCTCAAAAGCCAAGGTTGGAGCCTGACTGGTACCTGACTGGGAGAAAAAATATGACAAACACAAATCAAGCTTATGAGGCCTCTGGATAACACATGATTTGCCTCATGTCATATAGCTTCAAGATTTGTGGATCAAGGCAAGTCCCACCGCCTGGGCAGACAGATATGTGGAGAAACACAATGAGAGATGAGAATCTAGGGAATTCTAAGGACAGTAATGGGAGAGGAGTAGCATGGGCACGATGGAGTTAATCAGCACTGCTGGCAAGTGTGTCTGATACACAGAACACATTATGGCTTCAAGTTCACCTGGATCCAAGTTCTTTAATCTAAACTTCCTGAATTGTGGTTCCACCTGTCTGGTCTCACAGACGGACTATGTTAAGAACCTAGATTCAGGTTGAGGATGTATCTCGGTGGTTAAAGGCAGTTGCTGCTGCCCCTGAGAATCTAGATTTGATCCCTAACACCCACATGGCAGCTCACAACCATTACAACTCCAGTTCCAGGAGATAATGGTGCTCCCTTCTGGTCCTTGTAGAGACCAGACATGCATGTGACACACAGCATATATTAAAGCAAAACATACACACACACACACACACACACACACACACACACACACAAATTTAAATATATATATATATGTACATATATATATATATATATATACTCTCAATTCTAATATATAATAAAACCCAACGAGTAAAAAAAAGCGTGGATTTTCATCTAGGGAGTTCACAAACTCTTCATGGAGATCACAATCCCAACTTTGTCTTTTCAAAAAGAAAAATGAGGCTAAACCCAACACCAGCATATGCCTTCCCTCTCATGCATTCCTGGTCAAAGCCCCAGGTTGGTACATCTGAGCCTCCTCCATCCAGCAAGGTGGTAACCCTTATCAACCGAGCAGAGTCTGAAGCAAAGAATGTCTTGCAGCCTTGATAAGCTACAAGGCGCAGGGCCAGGGTAATGGACCATGGGAGACAGAGCAGGGGCCTGCCAAGCTCAATAATATGCCGTAGTGACTGCATTGGAAAATGTTTTAATTTACATTTTCAAGCGCAAAATATTTTCCCCTCATGCTTTGGCTAAATTAGGTAGTTAAAGTCTGTGAAGTGGCAGTAATTGGAAACAATGGATTTTATATTTGACATGTATTATTTTAGTGGAGTCTGTTTTACATTTACATCAAACACCCAAGAACCCCTGCAGAAGCTTCCTTTGCCATTGCATTACCGTTTAGCTCTAATAATGCGCTCTGAATCCCCTTCACAATTAAAATTATAGTATTTCAGATGGGATAGGAAGCAAACTAGAGGTAAAGCCCCGCTGGAAACTACCCAATGCTCCTCGCCCCATGCTGAACCTTCAGAAGTTCACATTTGCTCGGTCTAATTTTGCACGCCTTCTCTGCCATTGCACATTGGTCTCTAATCAGATTTTCATATGTGACTTATTATATCCTATTTCGTCAGAAATCTACTCAAGGGCACAGGACCTGGTTTAGCTGCCATGATACTTCTTGAAACCAAGGCACATCGAAACTGGCTAGTGGTGTTTTCTAAGAGACTGGATTTGAACCTCAGAGGGAGCAGAATGGAGGATAAAATCCATATAAACTAGAGCTTCCTTAAATGTTGCCCACGATGAAATGGACTCATACCAAAGAAAAAAACAAAACAAAAAACAAAAACAAACAAACAAAAAAACAAAAAAACCGTGTATCTTTCAGTTCCTAGTTGTCCAAAAATCAACTTAAAGACTTCTGTAATGAGAAGAAAAGCCCTTTGTTTTCTGTTCAAAAAGCTTTATTTTTACTTGGTCCAAGACTTGGGAGAGGCTCCAGGGTGGTTACAAAGCTGCCTGGAGGCTTGAGGTGTTCATTCAGGTGGAAGCGGTCCTAAGGCAGCTGGTGCAGAGTGGAGGAGGGAGCCCGCTGGAAGGCGCAGAGGCCTTCTAGTTGTTCTTGAGAGTGAGGTACTCAAAGAGATACTAGCCCAGAGATGCCTGGACCACGCCTGTCTGCACTGGTTGTGACCCTGCCAGCCTAAGGAGGTTGGTCAAGTGGAGAACTGGTTTCATCCTAAGCTCCACACCTTGAAACAGAACCATCACAAGTCCCACACTTAACTTCCCAAAGTCCATTTCCTCATCTTGCAACAAAATAGACGAGCATACCTGTCTGAATCCTCGAAGAATGGATGCATTCAAGGAACCGAGCACCCGGACAAGCCACGGGATATAGACATTCTAATTGCACGGTCGAAGAAGGCCACAGAACATCCTTCTTAACAATGGGACAAATATAGACTAAGGGAAGCTTTAAAATAAGACTCAAAAATACACTAAAATATAGAATTGCCTACCTTTCCGATCAGAGCAGAAAATTAAGAGTCACAGTGAACATGGGGAGAAGAGAGAGGACCGTAGATCATAGGAACTAAGACAAAAATCATGCAGCAAAATTAGCCCATTTTTATTTATAGAGCTAAAAGCATTAGCACAGAAGCTATTACACAAACTGTTATTTGATCCTTGTGTTGTTGGAATATCCATTTTACAGGTGAATAAATTAAGACTCAGGAAAATAGACATTTCTTGGATTTAACCTGGGAGCTGTAATATAGTCATTATATTACATTAGATTGATTGAATTAACAGCCTAGCTAATAAGAGACCCTTTAAATGCCATACCCATCCACAGGAACAACAAAAGGAATTTAGAATCCCACATCTAAATATGATACCATATTCACTTACCTCGGTAGGAGAATCTTGATCATAAAGAAATGAAAACATCAACTTGTGCTTAACTCTAAGTGGTGGGGTTACAATGTAATTTTCTCCTTTATACTTTTCTCCAGTCTTGAATTTTCTGCAATTAGCACGTACTTTTCATACAGCAGAGAAGCAGTAAGATTTACACCAGCCAGCCAGCCCCTTGATTGTATGAGGAAGCCCACAACTCATGATAAAGTCCTTGAGATCTGCATGGGATTTATTCCTGCTGCTGAAAACGATTTCCAAAGGTTCCCATGTTTTCTTCTAGCTGATCCTAAGTTGAAACAAATCAGTGGGGGTGGAAGGTCTTTGTTTTCTTATATCAAGAGCTTCCTGTAAAGGAGAGAGAGAGAGAGAGAGAGAGAGAGAGAGAGAGAGAGAGAGAGAGAGAGAGATTCAGCCAAATGAATAATAAATAATCTGACATTCCGTATCAATACATTCTCAATACTCTCTACCTCACCCTTTCTCACCTCCTTTCCATCCTATCACCACACATACCAGTCCTTTCCCAGATCCATGACTTTGGCGGTTGTTTTGTGGCTCGCATAATTTAATCGGGACCACCTGTGTGATCATTGGGTTGAAACTATCCAGTGGAGCCTGGTGACATCATCGGTAGATCCACACCGGAAGGCAGTGGTCCCCCTTTCCTTGACCCTATCAGTAACATCAGTGCCAGCAGGGTGCTCTGAGCTCCTCCTCCATCCTCAGGTAAGTGTTAGCACGCCCACTCTGGGAAAACATGGCCCAGACATCCTCTGCTGCTTTGAGCTCCTGACTGTGATGCAGGGTCTTGTCTAGGAGATGGCATTTCTGAGCCCTTCTTCCTAGCTTGCGTTCTAGAATCTAGTTAGACTCAAAATGAAGTCTGTAAGCAGCAGTTGTCAGAAGCTCCATACCGTAGACATTCCACCTGAGGAATGCTGTGAGAAGCCCCAACATGCAGGAAAAGTACCCCCCAAAAGGCATTAACTGTGTCCATCAGTCAGGGACCACCATTTGCCAAAGTTTCGTCATTCCATCAAACTACAGAAATTGCCAGAAATGATCCTAGCGTTTAGTTCAGCTCATCACTTTGCAGATAAGAAAACGGAGAACCAGAAAGCTAAACCACTCACTTTTCATCCTTACCTGCCCAGACCCACCAGGGCAGCTGCTGTCTCCCCCAGCTCACTCAAGCCGCACCCTCAAGTTCACTCCAACTGCCACCTTCCAGAAAATCACTTTCCACCAAGAAGATCCCCCTCCCTCCCCAACTCAGGACTCCTGAGTTTATGAACTTTATTGTTCATAAAACAAAAAGCAAAGCTCTTTGCCCTGTTAAAAGAACATTCCATAACCTGTCTCTCTCCCTCTCATATTTCCAAGACCACTCTCTCCTTTCATTCTGTTCTCTAAGCTCCAGCTACACAGGGGTATTTTCTTTTCCTTTTTGTAACTGGTTATTTTATTTATTCACATTTCAAGAGTTGTCTCCTTCCCAATCTCTCCTCCACAAACCCCCATCTTCCCTCCCTTTTGCCTCTAAGAGGGTTCTCCTCCACCCACATAACCCACTCCTGCCTCATTGCTCTAGCTTCCCCTACCCTGGGTCATCAAGTCTCCATAGTACCCAGGGCCTCTCCTCCTACTGATGCTGGACAATGCCATCCTCTGCTACATATGTAGCTGGAGCCATGGGTCCCTTCATGTATACTCTTTGGTTGTTGGTTTAGTCCCTGGGAGCTTTGGGTGGTCTGGTTGGTTGACATTGTTGTTCTTCCTATGGGGTCACAAACCCCTTCAGCTCCTTCAGTCCTTTAACTCTTCCATTGGGTTCCAGGTTCAGTCTGATGGTTGGCTGCGAGTATCTGCATCTGTATTGGTCAGGCTCTGTCAGAGACTCTCATAGAATAGCCGCACCAAGCTCCTGTCAGCAAGCTCTTCTTGGTATTAGCAGTAGTGTCTGGGTTTGGTGTCTGCAGACGGGATGGATCCCCAGGTGTGGCAGTGTCTGGATGGCCTTTCTTTCAGTCTCTGCTCCATTTTCTGTCCCTGACTTTCTTTCAGGTAGGAACAATTCTGGGTTAACAATGTTGAGATGAGTGGGTGGCCCCATCCCTCCAGTGGAGGCCGTGCCTATCTACTGGAGATGGTCTCTACAACTTCTATCTCCCACCCTCCCTCCTACCAAAGGATCATCACAAATATGCTCTTGCCTCTCAACTTGCAGTTCTCTGGGATGATTTTTTCCATTCAAAGCTTTCCCATGCTCCACTTCAAGTTAGATCCCTCTTGTCCCACACGCCTTGATGTGTTTTTCCCTGGCCTGGAGCTCATTGCCAATATAGACTCATACTCTGTGCCAGTACCAGACTGCAAATTCCAAGAGGCAGGAACACGCCCATTTCATCCAGCAACTTGTAGCCAGTACTAACCAGTGCCTACCTTATAACATTTAACCAGGCTGTGCTGGGTAGATAAAGAACAACACACAGGGGTCACAGGGGTCAAAGGCAGGGCGTCATCAAGCTTCACACCATGATGTATACCCTGGGATTAAAATAGGAATAACTCAAATTCTACGTTCTGTCTCTGACTTTGTTTACTTCCTTTCCAACATTGAAATACACTTGTATTTTCATATTCAGTCATCCATTCATTCACTCACTATTGGGGATTGAACCTAGCGTTGTATTTGTGCTACACAAGTGTTTTGTCACTGAACTATAATCCCAGTCCAGTTTTCACCTTTATTCAAGACATGCCCTCACAAGTTGCCAACTCATTCTACAATCCTCCTGCCTCAGCTTCCTGAGTAGCTAGTATTATAGGCCTGCACTAGCAGGTCTGGCAAGAAACACAGTATAGAAGCAGCTTGGGTAATGGTTCTCAATCTGTGAGTTTCCACCCCTCTGGGGATGACTAGCTTTTTCACAGGAATCCCCCAAAACCATCAGAAAACACAGCTATTTACATTACAATTCATAGCAGTAGCAAAATTACAATTACGAAGTATCAACGAAAATAATTTTATTGTGCGGGGGTCACCACACCATGAGGAGATGTTTTAAAAGGTTGCAGCATTAGGACTGTTGAGAACCACTGAGCTAGGGCCTTTGATGTCTCCCCAAGGCAAGTGTTTTATAATCAAAGAAGCATAGGGCCAGAGGGGTTTCGTGGATCTTCTGTGAGTGCACAGCCCATGACTAACAGAGCAGTGACTCAGATGCAAGGATGCAAGGCTATAACTCTTTTTTTTCCTGGAGAGTTTCTGTCTCCTTCACATGGGGCTAAGTGTTGGTCCATCAATTATAATTCTAGACCAACACTCACCGTCCTCCCTGCACCACACAAGGCAAACTTGGTGCCTCTGACTTTTCTGTCTTCCTTCTTCACCTCTGACCCTGAGTCCCCACTGAGTTTCTTCCTCTTACTTAGTTTCAAAATTGCTTGCTGCTGTTCGTCTCAACACACTTCCCTGACATTCTGAACTCTCCATAAATAAGCTAGTGACAAAAATAAATGTATTCTATGCTTCCTGCAGCCTCAGAACTCAGCTGGTGCTACGGGGGATAAAGGGAACACAGAGTATCCTCCTGACCCTTAAGAAACAAAAATCTATGTGAGGAAATAAAGCTTACATGCCTGATGCTACCAGAAGAAGGGGGAAAAAAGCAATAATAATAATAGAGTTTGCAAAACACAGTCCAAACTGTTCAGAAATGCTGACAAAGAAAGATGGCAGACCACCCAGGCTAAGCAGGGAAGATAGACATTGATCTGGAGTTGGAAGAAAGTAAAGAATTTGGACCTGCAGAAAGGGGAGAGAAATGATTTAAAATACTCTGTCTTAACAGCAGGAAATATCTCAAGAAGTATGACAATATACGATGTAAAATCCTGACTCCAATGGAGAACAGGCCAGGCATGAGGATGTCAACTAAGCAGGGACATAGGCCTTGTCTCAAGTAACAAAGGGACTGTGACACAAGTCATAGAAACCTGAAGGAAAGTGTGACCATCAAGGCTTCTCTAGCTTCTCAGTTGTCAAGATGTCTGTATGAACAGTCAGTTGTGAAGTTAGCAATTCAGTTGACCAGTGTGCATGTAGTTTAGGAAACATAAGCATATAGGCTTCCCCTATATGATCTCACATGTTCTCATTCCTCTTTTGTAGGCCATTTGGGTTCTTCCTAGCTTCTGGCTATTATAAATAAGGCTACTATAAATAAATAAGTGGAGCACGTGTCTTTGTTGTATGTTGGAGCATCTTTTTGGGTATATGCCCAGAGAGGTATAGCTGAGTCCTCAGGTAGTGCAATGTCCAATTTTCTGAGGAACCTCCAGACTGATTTCTAAAGTCTTTGTACCAGTTTGCAATCCCACCAACAATGGAGGAGTGTTCCTCTTTCTCCACATCCTCGCCAGCATCTGCTGTCACCTGAGGTTTTTATCTTAGCCATTCTGACTGGTGTGAGGTGGAATCTCAGGGTTGTTTTGATTTGCATTTCCCTGATGACTAAGGATATTGAACATTTCTTTAGGTACTTTTCAGTCATTTGATATTCCTCAGCTGAGAATTCTTTGTTTAGCTCTATACCCCATTTTAATAGGGTTATTTGGCTCTCTGGGGTCTAACTTCTTGAGTTCTTTGTATATTTTGGATATTAGCCCTCTATCAGATGTAAGACTGGTAAAGATCTTTTCCCAATCTGTTGGTTGCCATTTTGTCCTAATGATTGTGTCCTTTGCCTTACAGAAGCTTTGCAGTTTTATGAGGTCCCATTTGTCGATTTTTGATCTTAGAGCATAAGCCATTGGTGTTTTGTTCAGGAAAATTTCCCCAGTGCCCATGTGTTCGAGACACTTCCCCACTTTTTTCTTCTATTAGTTTGAGTGTAACTAGCTTTAGGGTTCTACTGCTATGAACAGTCGCCATGACCAAGGCAAGCCATATAAGGATGTTTGATTGGGCCTGGCTTACAGCTTCAGAGATTCAGTCCATTATCATAAAGGCTGGAGCATGGCAGCATCCAGTCAGGCATGGGGCAGAAGGCGCTCAGAGTTCTACATCTTTATCTGAAGGACGCTAGGAGAAGACTGGCTTCCAGGCAGCTAGGATGAGGGTCTTAAGCCCATGCCCTCAGTGACAGACCTACTCGGACAAGGCCACACCTACTCCAACAAGGTTATACCTCCTAATAGTGCCACTCCCTGGGCGGAGCATGCATAAACCATCATAAGCAGCATGGATCATGGGTTTCCATGTGGTTTCTCAAGGCAACACGGACCACAGACTTCATTTTCCTCACTCCCTGCACATCACTCTTGGCTCTTGCTGCCTTTAGGTATGAGTCTCTTCTCCTTATCTGGAAGATCATAAGCTCATAGGGACCATCCTCAACCTTAGAAATGCAATAACACCACCCTGGCCGAAGCACAGAACTATGTTACACGCAGCCCTAGAGTGTTAGCCTAAGCACGTCAGCATGATTAGCCCAGAGAACCGATCCACAACATCTCTACTTACAGCTACATTAAATATAAATAGCGTAGACTAGATACCAGCTACTGAGAAATAGTTCAATTAAATCCTGCAAGGAGAGTGCATTTTGATTTTAATGTGTTTAATCCCCTGGGAAGCAGAGTTGTGTACGCTCGCTCTTCTTTTCTTGTAGAATTTCCTCTTTGTTCCAGACTTGTATATGTTATAAACAGCCATTCAAAAGGCTGGAAGCTGTTGCTATTACTGTTAACCCCAAAGTAAGTTTTAAAGAGCAGAAGCGGGTGGAAGGTTTTGCTTCATTTCAGTCAACAGTCAAAGTCTCAATCCAGAGGGTCGCCTGCCTTGCGAACAGTATACCATAAAAAGCACAGTATGGTGTTTTGTCCCAAGTCTGCAAGCAGCATAGCACCTTGTTTGTTAAACTTCATCCCTGAGCAAAGCACAATTACAGGAGAAAGTTGCCAAATGGAGAGCTCAGGTGGTGCGGCATTTTCCTTTTCTCAGATTTTACAAAAGGACTTGAGAGCTTTTGCTTTTATTTCTAGAGGGAAGGCATTAGGTGGTTCAGACTATTAGGCATTCGCCTTGAAACTTGTTTACTTCTGTTCCATTCAGTCCGCACAAAGAAAGCCCTTCCGCTGGCCACCTGAACCCCCATGTGCTCACTGAAAGGAGACAGTCTGCGAACTATATCTTCCATTTGCTTTTGTTTCGAAAAGGTTTCCGGGAAATGACATCTACCTATCAATTCTCAAGTGAACTTGCATGCCAAAATTAATGAAAAGCCAGACCCTTGCTCTTTTCCACATTTAATGAGTCTCTTCAAAGCCTTGGAGATTAGATGATATCTGTCTTAGGCAAAAGCAGGAAACACTTACACTAGAGAAAACAAAAGCCCTTCCGTTGATCTAAATGGTAGCCAAAGTGTGCGGCTTACATTTTTTGCATCTGTTGTGGTTGAAGACAGTGCTTTCCTCTGACACAATGGAGATTCTCAAGATGGACTTAACAGTTTACTAAAAAGTGAACTGCGGTGGAAGCTGGCATTTCTGGTTGCTTTAAAACACACATGAAGGATATGTAATGAAATTGAACATGTTTATAACCAGAATAGTCCAACAGGACAGTCCAGAAACATGTCAACGTATAGTATACACACAAATGCACATGGGAACTTTGTTACATGGCATGGTGTTCAGACACTAAACAGTGTGCTGTGGATCGGGCCAAGATGCTGAAAACCCAGTGGCCATCATTGCCCCAAAGGAGAAGAGCCTATGGAGATAAGATCCCATGCGATATATTCCTACTGAATACATCATAGTTTATCAGAAACATCAATTTGACTGGCCATGCTCTTTACAGGCTTACTGTATTCATTAGTTTTCTGTCACTGCGGTAGAACACCCGACAAAAGACAACTTAGAGGAGAAATTGGTTATTTTGGCTTGCAGCTCAGGAAACAACATGGTCCCTGAAACAGGGAATGTGTGGCCACAGGAACTGAAGCCAACCCCGCAGTCAGGAAGCAGAATGATTACATTTCATCAGTACACAGTAAGCAAAAGGAAGACAGGAAGTAGGGCTATAAAAATCTCAAAGCCCTCCCTCAGTGATGCCCTTCTTCCAACAAGGCTCTCTACTTCTTTTTTTTTTTTTTTCTAGAGCTGAGGACAGAACCCAGGGCCTTGAGCTTGTTAGGCAAGCGCTCTACCACTGAGCTAAATCCCCAACCCGGCTCTCTACTTCTTAAAGGCTCTTAATGTTACCAAACACGGCCACCAACCGGGACTGATGCATGTCTGAGCCTATGTGGAATACTTCTCATTTAAACCACAAGACTTACTGCCTACTTACTAAAGAAAGTAGGCAGCCTCCAGTCCATTTTCTGTACATACATACCTGGATGCTAAAGAAGTGCATGGAGCCTCTCTCGAGGATACCAAGTTCAGTCCCTTTGAGTTGATACTCAGAAAGAGGGTTTGTTCAGTCGCACTGTAGCTTGATTTTCAATTTAATGGCTCTAACATTTACATTCCCACAGGGTTCTTTACTTGCAGGTGTGTGTGGACATCTTATTGTGCTTTTGATTTGTTCCTCCCTGATGATTCAGGATGCTGAAGCCTTCTTTCAGCATGTCTGCTTTGACAAAATGTCTACTCTGGTCATTCACACATTTTTTTTATCTTGGGTGATTTCTTCCTTAGTATTGTTTTATTTGTATACCTTTCTTATATATTTTGAAGAACAACTCAGGATTCACTACACAGATGCAGATCATGTTTGGAGTCTGTAGGTTTTGTTGTTTCCTTGCTAAGCAGAAGCTTTTAACTTGATAATCTGTCTTTTTTTTATCTGTGCAATTGTTGCCTGTGATTTTCATACCATTTTCACGAAAAAAAAATTGTCTTATGCCCATTCCAGTAATATTGATAAAATAGAAATAATCTAAATGTCCATCGCCATATGAATGAAAAATGTGTGGACCAAAATAAACCTCTTTTCTTTATAAATTACCCAGTCTCAAATGTTCTGTTATTGCAACTCAAAATGGACAAGACCCAGAACAAATGTTCAGATACAGACAATTGAGCACCATTCAGTCATAAAAAAAGAAGATAATTATGCCATAATCTTACAACATGGATGAATCTAGAGGACATTATATTCAATTTCAAAAGCCAGACACAGGGAGACAGATACTCTATGACATTGCTTATGTGTGTAATTTCAATCACTCAAATTTATAAGAGCAGAAAATAGAATTGTAGGGGTCAGAGGCCAGGAGAAGAAAGAAATGGGAAGAAAGAAATGGTTATCAAACAGTACGCTGTGACTTGAATATGGTTTGCTCCCACCAAAACTCAGGTTGAATCTTAATTCTTCATTGTTGTAGAATATGGGGTCTCCTGGGAAATGCTTGGTTCATGGCAGTAGAGGTGAACCAAAGTCCTCAGACATCAAAAATGCCCTTCTCCTGCATTTTTGAGCTCTCCTTTCCTTAGGACTGGATTAATTAGTGGAAGATCCAGGTTTTACAATACAAGAACTGCAGCCTTGACTGAATTCCCTCATGACTCTGTTTTCCCTCCTCTCTCTTTCATTAGTCAAACCAGCACGTGGTCCTTCCCAGATGTGCCCCCACCCCAATTTACCCCATTACATGGAAAGAAGAGCTACCACATAACTGAGCAACCCTATTTCTGAGTGTTAACCCAAAGGAAATGAAATTGGTATCATCAAGAATCATTCCATGTACTTCTTAACCCTCTGGAACTGTGAGCAGAACGAGCCTCTTTATTTTTGAATTATCCAGTTCTGCGTGTCCTTTTACAGTGACTCAAAATGCATAAAATCAGCCTATGAACTTTCAGATGTAAGATGGGCAACCTCTGAGGATCCAGTATATGACGTGGGCCTACAGCCTTTAAGGCCATATTGTTCTGCTTACTGAAAGCAGGCTTTCACTGGCCTTACCACATTCACAGGCAACCAAAAGAATAGCCACATGTGGCAAAGATCATGGTGATTGACTTGATGTGGCACTAAGGAAATAGAACACCACGTTGCATAACTTGATTATATACTCTTTTTATTTGTCAACTGAAACTCAAAACATGGGAAAGGAAAGGGCATAAGGGAAACAAGTGAAAACCTACAGTTGGTTCATAATCTGAAAGATGAGTCAGAATTAACTGGGGGAAAATGGAAGGAAATTATTTCATGAGAGAACAAGCACAGACCCTGGGAGGAAGAGATTGGCACATGCCTGTCACTGCTCTTCAAATATGAATGGACCAGAGGTGATCTAGGAATGATGAGCAGACACCAGATCATAGCAACCCTGCAGAAGCATTGAAATGCTAGAATAAGACAAAGGGATATTGTGAAGGTCCAGGGAAAAGGATTGTATAATCAGACGTATCATTTGGGAAGATGATTCTGGGTCAGTAGTAGAAAATGATTGGCATAGAAAGGGTAGAAGTAAAAAAAAAAATCAGTTGAAATAATTTGCCAAGGGGGAACACTAAAAGAACTAAATTTGAAAAGTGAGTAAATTGAAAAATGCATCTATAGCAGATGTGGGTAAAGAGACAGACAAAGGAAGACTTGGTGATTGACTGGACATGGAGTATAGAGTTGTTGGAAAGGAAGGAACCAAGTGTAATAAGAGACAACACTGTTTATTATATATTACTCATAACACTAATTGACACATACATCTCTAAAATCCTCACGTCTGAGAAATAAGTATTAGTGTTTTTGTAAATGAGATTTGGTAGTTTAAAAATGTAAACAAAATAGTTTGTCTTAGTTTGATTTTCCATTTCTAGAAGAGACACCATGACTAAGGCAACTCTTATAAGGAACAACATTTAACTGGGAGTGGCTTATAGTTCCAGAGGTTCAGTCCATTATCATCATGGCAGGAAGCATGGCAGCATGCAGGCTGATATGGTGTTGGGAAGGGAGCTGATAATTCTACATCTTGATCCAAAGGCAACCAGGAAAAACTGTCTTCCAGGCAGTTAGGAGGGTCCACCCCCACAGTGACACACTTCCTCCAATAGTGACACTCCTTGGGCCAAGCAAACCACCACACTGTAAAAGTAGTAGTTGATGCATTAAAGATGACATGGAAGTTTGGAAGAGTAGCCAAGGCTGTAACATGGTACCTGGAACAGAACTGAAAAAACAAGAGAGGCAGACAATTGTGGGAAAACTGATAATTTGTTTTGTAAACTTGCAAAGTATCAGGGATCTGTAGAATATGTCTGATGGTGTCTGGACAGGTACACTTAGAGTTCAGCAGAGAAACTGGAGATAAATGCTGTGTGGTCATAATCCTAAGAGATACAATGTAAGCTGCATCATCACAGATAAGACAGCAATACACATGCTGAGTGAGCCCAGAAAGGGACTTAAGAAAAAATCACAAGAGGGTAACATGCAACGATTAGAGGAAGTTGCGCACAAGGAGAAAGATCTAGAGAGCACAGCATTGAGAAAGCCAGGTGCTAGGGTCACATGAATACATTTGGAGGTAAAGTCTTTACTGAGTAAATGAATTACAGGAGTAGAACACTCAAAATTGGGATGAAACCCTTCCAAAAAAAATAATGTCCTATGGAATGTCATGCCTTTGGAACTAGAGAGATGGCTCAGAGATTAAGAGAATTGATTGCTCTTCCAGAAGACCTGGGCTCAATTCTTAGCACCTATATAGCAGTTCACGGCCATCTGTAACTCCAGTCCCAGGAGATATGTTGCCCTCTTCTAGTTTCTGTGGGCACTGTATGTCCATAGTGCATGGTGATACATGCAAGCAAAATATCTATAGATAGGAAAAAGGGTAGTGGAGAGACTTTCCTGTCTTTTAGCCATCTGAGAACAAAGTGAAAAGCCATCATCTATGAGAAAATGAGCCCCTATCAAACACTGAATTTGCTGGTCTCTTGATCTTGGGCTTAAATTCTCAAGAACTGTAAAAAACAAATTTCTGGGATGCAGTTTGTAGCTCAGTGGTAGAACACTTGCCTCACATATACAAGGCTCATATGTACAACTTCCTGCAACTACAACTCTTCTGGCACCCATACGTACATGTCTGAACATACCCATACACACACACACACACACACACACACACACACACACACACACACACACGAAGCAGAAGTTAAAACTTCTCAGCTCAATCATATTATAAGAAAAAAAGAAAATCGGGGGATGATTTTAACAGGAAAATGAACTCAAGGAATATTTTAATAGAAAAATTGACATGAATAGGCAAGCTAAATACTATTACCAAAACAGTGAAAATATTTCCCCCCAGAGGATGCTGGTAATCCCGAGGTCTTCTCCTTTCATAATAAGTTCAAAGAGTGAGCACCATAAAAACAACATACCTGCAAGGTTCCCCTCCCTCCATCCTGGCATGGTGATCCCTGGAAGATCAAGCAACTGCATGAACCAAGCTAGCTGCTCATCTGGAAGGAACAACTGAAAAACCTTGATGAATACTAGACAGTAACCATCTTTTACCCTGCAAAGTAGACAAGTCATAAAGCATGGTTAACTCTAATTATATTGTGAAAGACAGAGCTGATAAGAACCTTTGGAATATGACCCAGGAAGTAACTACCTCAATGGTAGTTCACCAGAGTTGTGCACTTCAATGGAGTAGTGCCTAATAGAGCTACAGGGCTGGGGTCAGGCCTTAGACCTCTGACTCAATAAATACAGTAGCCTCCGATTCCAACATAAGGAGCTTCAGACATGAAACTCTAATCTGTGTGCTACAGCAAAGGCTGCACTCACACTCAACAAAGCCGTGGGAGTGGCAACACCTGAAGCATTAGGGATCAAAACAGTAGTCTCTGCAAATAGGATGTCAAGTCAAATGCATTCATCTGGAGCCTTGCAGTGTGTGTTTGCACTATTGGATTTTGAACTTGCTCAGAAACCGCCATTTGCTTATACTATGCCTTTTCCACTGCCGTAGTTTGAATCAACATAACATATTTGATTTCATAGTTTGAGATCTTGAGACCAATTTACCTAACAGCAAATCACACCTAGAAGCTTGGTTAAACTCAATTTAGATGACATTTAGGCGAGAATGGATTCTAGACCTTTGAGTTAGTGCTAGAACAATTGAATGTTTTGGAGTTTTTGAAAGGAAATCAACCCATTTTAGATAGACAAGGGAAATTAATTTGGGTTAGGCATAGTCAAAATGCGATAATGAGAGAGCTGGTATTCTCTAAAACTCATACCTTGAAATATTAAGCTCCCAGGGGATAGACAGTATTAGGAGATAGAACCAAGGTGATGGTATGAAGACATAGGTGTTAAAATCCTAAACATGGGGTCCATATATGAAGTACATGACCAGTAAAACCGCAGATGGCTACCCTGCCCCACTTAGCCTATGAAAAGACATTAAGATGTCTCCATCTAAGTGAAAGTACAGGAAGATGTCTTGCCTCACCCTCAGTAACTACAAGAAACACAGAAATCTGTGGCTTATAAGCTACCTAGTTGACATTTTACTATAGCATCCTGTGTACGAAGGCAGGCAAAGGGTGTAGGGTATGTCAGGATTCTGATGTGAAGACTGTGTGATGGGCTAATGAAAGGACACTCAGAGTCAATCTGCTGTGCACAGAAGAAGAGTTCAAAGTTAAGTAATTAATTGAGTTAAAAGAAGCTAAATTGATAAACTTAAGGGTGAAGTATAATGTTCACAGGAGAGACAGGAAACTGGAGGAAGAGAACAGCAGCACTAGGGATGGCTGTGTGTCCTTGACAGACCATCAACAAGGGGAGACAAGAACACAGTGTGAGCAGGAAAACTAAGGATCACTCCAGAAAAACTGAACCAGGTACTTTAATACATTTTAGCACAGATGCCTTAGTTAGGGTTTTATTGTAATGAATAGACTCTATGACCATAGCAACTCCTATAAAGGAAAACATTTCACTGGGTATGGCTTACAGTTCAGAGGTGTAGTCATCATCAGTATGGCGGCGGGCATGGTGGCGGGCATGGCGGCGAGCATGGCGGCGAGCATGGCAGCATACAGGTAGACATGGCGGTGCAGCAGGAGCTGAGAGTTCTCCATCTGCATTCTCAAGGTTTACTTTTTTCTTTAGTTCACTTTTCTTTATTTAATTTTTGAGATTATATTTTATAATTACAACATTTTCCCTTCTTTTTCCACCCTCCAAACCTTCCCATATACCCTCCCAACTCTTTCAAACTCACGCTTTTTTCCTAATTGTTATTATATGCATATATGTATAAGTATATATATTTATATATTCATAAATATAATCTGTTTAGTCTGTATAATGGTACATGTTGGTATATGTATGTGTTCGGAACTGAACATTTAACACTAGAAAACGAATTGGTGTGCTATTCTCTGGGCAATACCACCTCTCTGGTTTCTGAGTGTAATGTCAGCTGAACGAAGATGACACCAATGCACATGCAAAACTGGATGGGAAAAAACCCATATGCCTCAGTCTTATACAGGGAACAACAGGCAGCCAATGTCTTCCCTTTATCCTTGAGTACCATGGCTCAGAAGGCTACATCATGCATCTTACTGGGTTCACATGATATTCTGACTCTCACTTTGACCACTTATGATGTCCCCTGTAAGAACATTATCAGGCAGCTAAAAGTGGAAACACAACAACAGCCAAATCCTGGTCTTAGAGGACCCATGTGTATCCCATACCCAATGCCTCCTTCCTTCCTGGGCATCCAGGAAAAAAGCAGGGATAAATTAATAAGTTGCATGTCACTTTTTAAACATATATCCATTAAATTAGTAGATTCCTTTTTCTTTTGCTAAACTTTCACTTATCAATATTGCTCTAGAGAAAACAGCTGGGTAATGCATCAATTTTAGAAATATTCACTTGCAGAAATAGAATTTTTAAATATATTATAGAATCATTTGCCTTGGAGGTGAGCCTCAATGTTCGAGGTGCACTGTGCTATTTATTCATTTCCAATTACATAATAACAAATTACCACATTCTCCATGGCTAACCGCAGTAATTTGCTTTTCTGGAAGTCATTTATCCAAAAATCAATATTATGGCACAAATCAAAGTACTCTCAGGTCCACACTGCCTCCTCTAGAGGAAATGGAGGAGAATTCACCCCTTTCCTCATCCAGGCTGTGGTAGCTGCCTGAGTTCTTGGTTTGTCCCACAACACCTCTGTTGGGTGTAGAGAGACTATCTTGTATATTGTATGGATGCACCACCTGTCAATTTAAAAGCCTATGGCCTATGACATAGACAAGAAATAGAAGGTGGGACATTCAGGAGGAGAAAGAATTCTGGGATAGAGTCAGGCATGGGAGGATCTACCTGGGAAGATGTGAGAAAACAGACATACAGCTAACCATTTACATGGCAAAAATGTAGATTAAAATAAATGGGTTATCTTAAGGTATGATTCTAGTGAGAGAAGAGCTTCACTATATGGCCAAGGTATTTGTGAATAGATTCTGTGTCTGAGTCTTATTTCTGGGAGCATGAGGCTGGGAGGAAGAACCAGGACCTAACTTTAACAGTTGGATATCAAATCTTGAGCTACCTGTCCAGTGTAAAAACACATGTTATCAAATGAAACATAGAAGAGTCTTTATGTCAGCAAGATAATTTCCCAATGAACTTTTGCTATGTAAGGTAACATTCCCAGTAAGGGACCTATGGCTCAGATATTCGGAGAGCACATTTTTCAGTCCTTTATGCTCACTTTCTATGTATCAACCAAATAGGGACAATTACACATAAGACAGATGGCATCAACCCAAAAGCTCAGAAGCAAGCTGCTGCCCTGTTCTTTAAGCTTTGCAACGTAAGCAGCTCTACACTGATTCCTGAGGATCCATTTTTTTCTTCTATTGAAATTCAATATATTCACATAATACATTTTGATTATAATTTCACTTCCCCCCCAACTCCTGCCTCATCCTCCCCCGTTCCCCTCACTCCTAAGTCCCCATCACCCCCCCCCTCTCTTTTGTTGGGAAACAAGCAGGCATATAAAAATAATAATGAAAGAAAATAAGAATGAACAAAAATAAACAAACGTGAATAGGACAAAACAAATAATCTGACGAAAAAGAGCAGTAAACACAAGAAGCATAAAAGACACAGACATACACAGAAATCCTATTTAAAAAAAAAACAGAACCAGAAATGCTAAATATATGCAAAGTATACATAAGGTAAATAGGTAGATAATAGATGATACATGATAGATAGATAAGTGATAGATAGATAGATAGATAGATAGATAGATAGATAGATAGATAGATATAAAATCAACGCTCTGATAAAACATTATGAGACAAAGGATGTCCAAAATGCTACTGAGGTCATTTTGTGTTGGCTGTTTACTGCCTGCCCTTAAGAGTGGTTTGTACTCCCAAAGAGACTCTGTTAGAGAAAGCTAATTTCTCCTTTGCAAGAGGTTGCCAATTGGAGATGGCTTCTCGGTCAAGGATGAGGGCTTCTGTCCACCTCCTCTGAGTATACATTTACAAAGAGCTATTCTCATACAGGCAAGGTGAGCAGGGTTCTTGAAAACTAGTGAAGTAAGTAGTCATGGTTTAAATCAGCACTTTGCTTCATGTCTTAGGAAGAATTTAACGTGAGAAAAGAGAATGGGGATTCTGATAACATCCACCCCCACTTTCTGTGAATCCAGGCAGTGTGTGAAAGGAAGAAAAACAAAGGACAGCGGGACATCATCAGATTCCCCATAGGAAGCATGTGACAGAGTGGCTATCATCTGCTTCAGATTAAAAAAAGGACAGGAGTCTCTGGGGGTCGTAAAACCTGACGCAGTCCACAACCCAGGAAGGGACAGAGAATGGGACCCCGCAGAGGTGGACCACTCAAAATCTAAATGTATTATTAAGATACACCGGGAAGTATTGTCGTGGTGACTCATCCTTTATAAGATACCGTGGTCGACAGGATTAAAGGGTGAAGACAGATCAGGAATAAACCTTGGAGTCCACAGTGAGGCCATGACCTTGGAGTCTGAAACTCCAGAGAAACCCACAGCATCCTTTCTCAAGGACAGAAAGGAGGAGAGATGCTGCTTTCCCTCTGTGCCTTTTGTTTCTGCTCTGCTCTGCCCTTCTATTTTTCCCACTCGATATTTTCTGTAATAAATGTGCTGCCTGATGTGGTGTGGGTAAGAGGTTTTCTGGAATTTAGACCAAAAAACAAAAACAAAAACAAAAACAAACAAAAAAAAAACCACCCAGTAGGGTGTATGTGCAGGTGGGTACACACACACACACACACACACACACACACACACACACACACACACACTGCTCTGGGGGGTGCCTGTGTTGAGATGTGCACATAGGGCGCTGACTCATGCAGCTGATTCGTGCCAACAGTTTCTAATCCTAGCTCACCGGGGATTTAAATTATACAATGAAGAAATGACTAGCTGGATAACATCCAAAGATTTTCCTTAAAGTTTAATTGCAGTATACCTAATACTTCCCTAACATGTATACATTGTACTTACAACTCTTAGTCAAAATATCCCTCTAACCTCCTTTTTTCCCTGCTCTTTTTCTTTAGTAAGTGACAAAAGTGGTCTTGTTGTAATTAATGAAGTACAAAAATATTGGGAAAACATGCCTACAGGCCGAAACGATAATTTTATTACTAATATATTCCCTTGGCTTGCCTTTTGAACTCTTTTGCCTCTTGCCTTGCAGCTGTGTTTAATGAGTGGGGAGATTATTCAAATGAGCCCAGAGCCCAGCATTATTCCCTAGGCTCAGGCCATCCTGAGCAGGCAGCTTCCACCAGGCAATGGGGGCACGATACGCCTCTTGCTCACCCAGCCACAGAAGTACAAAGTAATTCTTTAGACACCACATCACATTCTACATTGGGAGGGAAGCGTCCAGTGGTCATGTGACCAAACAAAGGCTGTCAGACGCAGTCTTCTGGAAAACCAGCTTTGCTCATAGTCAGCTCTCAGTTTGTCACTACCTGTCAGAGATGGTGTGCTAACATAAGTTTCTTCTCTTTTTAAGATTTAAAAGTAAAGACCTGTTCTCTAGGAAAGCAACAGCAGTTACAACAAGAACAGTTACCAAGTGGCCAAGAAAATTTAATAAGAACTAATTTCCAACTGATAACTATTCAATCCAATATGCTGGGATTAAGCAGTATGAATTCTTCCCAGGAATTTACAGAGATAAACATCTCATGAATAAATAAATTCTGTAACAGAAGGCTATGGGGTGTTTATTGATTTTGAAATCATGTGTTTAAGAAATTGCCCTGGAAGAGGAAACTATTATGGCTGATAATGTAACCGTTACATTCAGAGACAGCCTACCACTCCGGCTCAGACCCGGATAGAAGGATTACCCAACACAAAAGCTAAAAGCCCAAGTTTGATGTGCAAAAGGAGGCAGAGTGGCTTTTCAGGTGTAGAGAAAGTCATTATTAAACAAAAGCTTCATCAGCTTCCTCTACTCTCTTGAGTACTGATGCTAAAAGGCCTGTCCGAGGAATGATTTTAGAATAACAACAAAAAAAAAGATCGCTGGAACGTATACTGATGATTACTATTTAGAGGACATTCTGGGTCATTTCAGCAATTGCAAAACAAACCTTTTTGAGTTTGTAAATCTCATTAAAATAAAAAGGCAGGGAAGGTGTGATTTCATTTAACAGTGGTGGGAACAAAATGAGTACTTTGGTAAAATCTGAATTTCCTAGGAAATCCCACCATTGGATCCAGCATTTCCTAATTTGATGGAGTTCTTTTTTTTTTCCTTTACTGTTCCCCTGAATGGGTTTTTTATTTGATACCTTTTACTATTGTCCGAGAAAAACATAAAGTAACAATTTCATTTTGTTTCTAGGAAGTCTGTTTCTGTGACAACCTTGTCTTTGATGGTGATCTGTGTGTGTGTGTGTGTGTGTATGTGTGTGTGTGTATGTGTGTATGTGTGTGTGTATGTGTGTGTGTGTGTGTGTGTGTGTGTGTGTGTGTACCCACCTGCACGTACACCTTGCTGCAAGTGTAGAGGTGGCTATGGGGCTCGTGGGAATGCATGTGTGCACATGTGTGCTCACATGTACATGCTTGTGTGTACATGTGTGCTCACAACACATGTACATGCTTGTGTGTGGTATATGGTATATGCAGGTAAATATTCTGGTGCACATGCCCGTGTGTGTGCATGCAGAGTCTAGAGCAAGACATCGGATGTCTCCTCTATCACTCTCTACCCCACTACCTTAAAGAATCTCTCATCCATGAACTAAAAGCTAGTCTTTTCTGCTAGGCTGGCTGGCCAGCAAGCTCTCAGGACCCAACTGTCACAGCTACCAATATTGAAGTTACAGGACCATGCAGCCAGGTCGCGCCTTTCATGTGAGTTCTGAAGAGTCAAGCTCAGGTCATCTTGCTAGGTCTTCATGCTTGGAGAGCAAGTGCTCTTCTTCACTCGGCCATCTCCCCAGCCCCTGTGACGGTGCGTGCTGGATGAAGCAGTATTAGGATCCCCATGTGCGTCTTGCTGCCCAACCCCTTCTAGTCTTTCAAGAAGACAAACTCCTTGGGGGACATTCTCCCTCTCTCCCACTTCTCTCTAAATTCTACCCCCTTTGACCTCTCCCAGGACCACTTGAAGACCACTGCGGCCTCGTCCATCTTTATTCTTGCCTTGTCTGATGGCTCTATCCCCTTAGCCCACTTATGTGCTCAAGTGACTGACTCCTCTAAAAATCTTCCCTTGGGTTGAAAGCTCATTTGCATCCGTCCGCTGCATGCGAGGTTCCATAGTAACCTGGCTCTCTATTTGACCCATTCCACAAACACACTTGGAAATGTTTCTTAAGGTTCACTTACACTCCATTGCCTCAAGTCCTGGTCAGTGGTTCTTCTCACTGCCTCCCTGATCTACATTTTCCTGGGCCCCCTGCTCCAGTCAAGTGCCTTTGCTGGGCCTTTGTAACAGTAAATTTTATTCTCTTGTGTCACTGCCGTCTGAAAGAATTACTGCCTCGGTGTGCTAGCCTAGGCCCACTTCTGAAAACTTCTAGCCTTCATAGATTCTTATCTAGGCCTAGACTTTTGTTAGCCTCTGAGTCTTTATTGCTAAATAAACTCACCCTTCCTGTTCTTTATCATCTCTGGCTGGCTGATTTAACTCAGCTGTTCTGGCTTAAACTCTTCTCCTAGCCGACTGGTTCAATCTGGCTTCTCTGGGCTTCTCCTGGATCGCTCTGCTTGGCCTCATACTAACTTTGGCAATCTGTTCTAATCTTCTCATTTTCTAGCTTATTCTATCTCCCCCTGTGACTAGCTTGTTCTCTCTTCAACCCGTCTCTTTAAAATTCTCCTGGTAAAATCGCCTCCTCCCCTCTCTCTGAACTGCTTGCCCCCTTAAGGGGCTTCCCATTCCTCTCTCTTCTAACAAGAATAGTACATATTCTATTCTGTCAAATCGTTCTCTGATTCATCACTTTGCCCCTCAATTAGACATCCTTTTTAAACACTGGTACTTCTTTCTGCAAACTAACTTTACCTTCCTTGTTTGGGATTAAAGGTATGTACTAAGGGCCTGTCTGTATTCCAGCCGAGAGCTTAAAGATGTGTGCTAAGACTGAACCACACCACAACTAGAAACAGATTCTTTTTCAGTAAATGACACAATCGTAGGCGTCACAGTCTGAACAAATATCCCCTAAAAGGCCTTGAACATGAAATGGGTCTCGTCATTCCTTGCTACAGAAATATGGTGTGTGTTTCAAAGTCAATCTAAGCGGGCTCATCTTCAGAACCTGCTTAACTCCATCTTGGAAATGTCACCTCACACGAATCTCTGTAGTAGTTATCAGCACATCAGTTGGAATTCCACTTTGTTAATTCACCAAATAGTATTGAACTCGGTAGGGACACTTTCTTTAGAAGAAAATCCCATGACCTCTTTACCCACAGTTATTAAGTGGTCTCTTCCAAGGCAGAATTCATAGTTTGTTTGTTTTTTCATAAAACCAAATGCCCATCAAAGCAACAGCTGTACCTTCAGGTGCTCGGAGCCACTCACGTGTATCACCAACTTCTACTGGCTTTCTCTTACCCATCAAGATTCCCTATAATCTCTCCGACTTCCCACATTTTCTTCCATCGACTCATCATTCTGCCTGGGACTTCCTCTCTCTAATTTCCACTTAACCATTCCTTCATGTCATAAAGATCCACCATTCAGTCTCTACCACGTAGTTTCTGATTTTATTTCTTGATGGGTGTCATCCTTGGTATCTAATTTTTAAATTGATTCTCCTTGACCGTAAGCACAATTGAAGGGAGAGTTTAGTTTATAATGCTCAAAGCTAACTGCTCAATGTTTACAACTCATTGTAGGGCATAACAAAATGTGTGGCGTGAATGTGAGGCTCATGGTCTCTTCTTTGGAAATGCAGGGACTCCTTTATATATGATCAGATTCCTCTGTGGTCCATCGTCTCCTTTTCTGATGCTTAGTACTTTCTCAAGAATTGATTGAATGAAAATAGAGGTCTTTGATATTCTGGTGATGAAACCCTATGAGCTACAGGCTTCCAACCCCCACTGTCCATGTGAGTCCTCTGAAGAGCTTTTTCAAAATGCCAGTGCCCTGCTCTCCTCTCCCCAAGAGATTCTGATTTAATTAATCTGAAAAGGGGCTCAGACATCAATATTTTTTAAAAGGCCCCCAGATGATCCTAATGGAAATCCAAGGTTGAGAATCATGGCTCTGAACCGTATAGAAGAATGTCAAATCCAAATAAAGGTTGAATTCGGAGCAAGTTTTTAGATCGTAACTATTGATCCAGTTCTTGAATTGCTCTTCATGAGGAACTGTGAGCAAGTGCCCTCTTTTGCAAAGATCTGCTAAAAGAACACTTTGGAAGACAGTGTGGGGGCAATGACTCTATTTTAAAGCCTACACTGAACTGAAGGAGTGGCCCTTCAAAACAAATATGACTTAGATCTATCTACTGTTCAGGATTTCTTCGAGGGGAAAAAAATTGCCTTTAGCATGTGCCTATGCTGCACATCCTGTCTCTGAAAGGCAGTGGGTATCACTCTGGCCAAGTCTGGGAGTATATTTGCAAAGGCGTGGGTCATATGTCCCCACCATAATATTAACACGTTAAAATGAATGGCATAAGCCTATTTTGTTCAGGATTCAACAGCCATCCAATAAATTAGATGGAGATGTGTTTAAAAAGCAGGAGAAAAATACCAATTAGAATACAAGGAATAGGAAGCTAAAAGACTGAATAAGGTTAGTTCTGGCTCCGTGTTGCCTGTAGACATCTCAACACTTTCTGCAAAATAAATCAAAAATTTCCTGTCCATATTCAATTTTTGTTAATAATGTGCCAGCCAGTGGTTTTCTGTATTTTTCCTGCACGCACAGAAACTGACATGTGGGTTGTCAGTCAGGACCATGTGTGGTAACTCTACCTGTGTAGACACATCCCTGTTTCGAGAGAAGCCTGCCGCTCCAACTTAAAACCCAAAAGAAGAAAAATAGCACAAGTGAGTCCTCCAGCTTCCCATATGGTCTGGAGGTGGGAAATGATGACTTTCAGAGGCAATTGGACAAGGAATTTCTACCCTGCTAGTCTGGGTTAGAGTTTCTGAATGTGATAAATAACCCGGCTCCCAGACAGCCCATTCTTTTCTTTATTTTGATACTTTTACAGCAGTAATCATACCTCTTGCCAGGTGTTATAAAGATCAAGACGAATGCCCCCTATTGCCATTCTGTCAATGCAGCTCAACCCAAGTTGAAGAAGGACACCCGTGCCGGATGGAGGGAAGGCAACATTTGTCTTGTCTCCATTGCAAGTGGAAGCACATCTTGTCCCATCCAGATCCCCATGTCAGAAAAGTCGAACACACTCCTGACAGCGACAGAGCCTGCTTAGCTTGTTCCAGTAACCATGCCCCTCACACGCACTCTCCAGACCAACACCGAGATTTATTTTTCCTGTTCCGAGACTATCGATTAGCCTGCGTAACATGTCCGTAAGGTCAAGTAGCAAGACAATTCCTTTATCAAATAAAATGGGCTTTGGACTGAAGGCTTTCTTTCTAATCAGAACTCTACACAGCCATTATTGATGGTCCGGTACTTGAAAAACGGAACATGATTTTCCAAGATGTGGTGCAGGAGCCCATCTGAATACTGTTGATGCCAAAACAGATGGAGTTGGGTGTAATTGTTGAAATAAATTGCCATATGGAACAAAACACAGCCGATTATTGCATTAACACTAATGGTAATATGCTTCATCATTCTGTTGTCATTAGAGCTACAGTTGTCCCTAAGCTCTTATCAATATGCCTCGAATGGAATACAGACCGTGGAATTGGATATCTGGAGGAGATTTCAAAGATCACCTAGCCATTTTATGGACAAGGAAACACACACACACACACACACACACACACACACACACACGAGAGAGAGAGAGAGAGAGAGAGAGAGAGAGAGAAATTGGTGTGAAGGCATCTGCCCCAAACCCGACTATCAAAGAATTCTGTTGTCATGGAGCATCTCTGAATAGGACATACACAGAGAGCTAGGTCATGGGATCCACAGTTATGGTGCAAGGTTAGCAAATGAACATGGTTGAGGTTTGATGCCATTAGATTAAACAGACAGGACAGCTGAACTTGATGTGGTGCTCCTTCCTGATTAGCATCTTGATGAAGGAGCACCCAGGACACTTTATATGATCTATTCATACATTTTTACAGTGATTTCTCACTTATTAGCTTCTGGAGGTATTCTCCATAGACATAAAGTCCTTTGTGGGTGAGAGGAGGAATATATCAACAAGACACAGACACTGGAGAAACAGAAAATGGGACATGATGGGGCGTGGGGGTAACTTCCGTTCCTACGTGTGGTGAGTGAAGTTTTTTTTTTTTTCTTTCTCCTAGTTTTTCTCATAACTGTTGATCCTTCCCTGGTCCTCTCATCTCTGTAAAGCGGGAAATGAATGGGAATTGATCTGAAAAGCTATTTCAAAAGTTATTACAGGATTGTCAGTAATCCTTCTAAACCTCACCTCCGTCCCTTCTGCCACCCCTATACCAGACACACACAAAACCCTTTGAAAAGCTAGTGTTGGGAGGTCTGAAGCAAGAAAAGAGGAAACCAGTGGCCACCCCCTGCTCCCACCCAACCAAGCTCAAGGTCAGTGACCCAAAAGCAACTGAAAGGAAAATTCCAAATTCTGTCAAAGTGAACGCACAGGTGCACGGAACTGGTGCTTTCTGCCCCAATTTGCGTTTTCATCCACGGCAGCGCCTTTAAGAAACGTCCAAATCCTTTCGTTTTCTCTGGCTCCCGCCCCTGACAGAGCCTGTTACAGGACTTCTTAACTTTAATTTCCCTGTTATATTAGGTTTTTCTATCTTCCCTTGCCAGTTTGCTAGTCCCCGGGGGTTGGGAGGGGGAGGAAAACGAATATGTACTTTTTTATGCAACCCAGTGCCCAACAAATAATATAGCAGGCACTCAGTATTGATTACCACACAAGGACACAAATCTAACATTTACTGAGCTGCTGAGTTCTGAGAACTGTATTAGACGGTGTGTGTTTATGTGCTTATATCTGGGAGGTACTTGTTAAGAAGGAGTTAGCATGAAAGTCAGTCTGCTTCAGCAAAGACATAGCAAAATGCATTGGTATTCTTAAGGTGGGAGTTAACTTTTCTTTTACACAATAAGCCAGTGGCAGGCAGGTACATGGTTCAAAGTCAGTAAATGACTGTACTGTGAAGCCCTTTTAGGACCAAAGCCAATGGCGTGTTGACTGTGACATCTTCTGCACAGGGATTCCATCTTTGGGTCTAAGGGGTGTCACTAAACCAGCTGAGGAAAATGACAAGGAGACGAAAAGAAGAGAGCAAGAGGTAAAAGGCTTTCTTAGAACGTGTTTCTTCTGTTCATATCTTATTAATCATAATTATGTCATGTAACTACACCATAACCACAAGAAAATTTGTGAAATTTAATATCAAACTAGATAGCCATATGAAATTTAAACGTGAGAGTATGAAAATCTATTAGCAAAACTAGAGAGGGTTAGGGCGTGTGAGAGAGAGAGGGGAGTGGAGGGAGGGAGAGAAGGAGAGGAAGAGAGATAGGTTATGGGGGCCATGCCTTTTGGAGTAAGAAGACAACCTCGGGTGTCGCAGGGTCTCTTATTTTCCACTACTGTGTACACCAGGTTATAGGGCCTATGGGTTTCCAGTGGTTCTCATGTCTCTGCTTCCCACCTTACCATAGAAACATTAGGATCCCAGAGCCATACTACCATACCTGACTTTAAGTGGTTCTTGGGATTTTAACTCAGGTCTTCAAACCCATGCGGAAGCACTTTACCCTCTAAGGAATCTCTTCCCTGACATGACCTATTTTTATCCGTTATTATACTTAAAGGACTTAGGACAGTGTCTGGCACGTAGTAGTATTTAACAAGCAACCTTTAAGTGATTTATTCTCTATCACATATATGCATTAATAATGCTTAGATACATAGATGATAGATAGATAGATAGATAGATAGATAGATAGATAGATAATAGCTAGATGATAGAAGATAGGTAAGTAATAAGATGGATAGATATATAAATAAATGTTGGAAGATAGATGATAAATAAATAATTGATAGACAAACAGGTAGGTAATAGGCAAATGATAGAAAGAAAGAAAGACAGATAGGTGATAAATGATAGATGATAAATAGATGATAATAGATAGACAAATAGGTTATAAATAATAAGCAGATGATAGACTATGATGGTAATAGAAAAAAAGAAAAGAAAGAAAGAAAGAAAGAGAGAAAGAAAGAAAGCAAGGAAGGAAGGAAGGAAGAAAGAGAGAAAGAAAGAAAGCCAGACAGATAGGTAGACAGGCAGACAGGCAGACAGGTAGTAGGTGATAGACAAACATACATAGATACTAGATGACAAACATGACGATGATAGATATGTATAGATAGTACATAGGTCACGAATGATCACATACGTATATATACTCATCTATTCATCTCTGTCACTGGAGAAAAATTGCTAAAGTGTGCTCTTAGGATTCCTGGACAATCTCTACCCATAGGACATCATTGTCATTCTAAAGCCATTAACATAATGTTTCTGCCTGCTTCTAATTGTCTTCAAATATTACTCTATTGCATCAGCATCCACTGATTGGTTTCAAATCTGTATTTCATGTGAATTTATGAACTTCATCTTCTTCTGTCCTAGCCGATAGAATACTTTAAAGGGAATCTTCATGCAATTGCTTAAAATGCACCTTGCATGAAAGGAAAAGTTCTCCCTTGAAATGCATAGATGTTGTCTACAGTAGGTACGGCTCTTGATCTAGATGGCCTCTTTCCTATTTGCTGCAGCAAAATACAGACAGTGATGAAAACCAGTGCTCTGCACCACAGATGGCGCTTCACAAAACGATCTCCTCAAACCTTCTCTACACAATACCCAGTGCAGATGTATGATAAAGAGGTTGAATGTTCCTCCAATCTGTTAGTTTCCAGGAAGAAGCCTCCACAATTAATTATTACTTGGAAGCTCTACTCTCATTAAGCAAAAGATATTTGCTGTGTGATTTTGTTCTGCCTCTACAATATCATCCACTTTAAACAAATGAGAATAAAAAACTCTGACGTATAACTGACCTTCTACTTGACCCTTCTATGCCTGGATACACTTGGATGACAGGGGGGACAGGTACATCATGAAAGAGAGCAACGTGAAAACTGTGGGTCAACAGAATGAGCCATATTAGGTAGAAAGCTGCACTGCACAAGTAGCCTAATTGATGGCAGCATCTATTTTCCCGGAGTTCAGTTGGGAGCTCTTCTCTCCAGCTATACAACTACATGCAATTTTAAGCCTTTCAGTCTTAAACCCAGACAATTACAACGTCTCTATTTCCACCTGCCTTCCCTCTTCTCTAATGTCTCCTTGACAGAATTACCAAGCTTCCTCCTATCGTACAAATGGAATGATTGCATCCCTTCACATCGACAAGGCTTCAACACTTACTATTCCTGGTAGCATCCACTCCACAACCCTTAGCAAACCAGAATCCCACCCTAACTTTACCCTGGGTCACGCTTCTCCCCTTCATGCTCCACTACCACCCTTTATATCACCATAATAATCCAGCCATGAAGAGCCACCTCATTAAAGAATTTCCTGATCTCCACCCTGGTTCCTTTTGGTTTTTTCTTTCATCAAGAATCCCTCCCTTGCTACCAGCTCATTTCTCAATGTCCAGACTGCAGTCAACTTAATTCATGAGACCTTGCCGGTCCTTTCCATTAAAATTAATTGTTTTCTCCATGTTAAATCCACCCTTGCAATTTCTCCTCCACTGCACACCCACCACATTCACCATTCTTGTGAATCTATATTTGTATCTACTCTACTAAATGTTCAACACTTTAAAAGAATATATTCATTTCTGTGTCCCTTAGGAGTCTTTCACTGTATGTTAGACATGATTTCAGATACTTCAGGTGTGTTAGTAATTTATATAATGCTCGCAACAAGTACTTTATCTCTGCTTTATAATTAGATAGAGAAAGTATATAGACAACTAAGGTGATCTATCTATACTTGCACTGCTAATAAGTGATGAAGCAAGTCAATTGGACCTCAGAGTCCCTAGACTTAAAAGCTATACAGAATACATATTTAAATCTGTCCAAATGAACACATTAGACAGTACTAATGGCAACAAAAAATGCTGTAAGAGCAGGTAGTAAAAACATATTAAGGCTGTTTAGAGTGTTGTGGTATTCACAGCTACTCCGGGCAAAGACAAGGGCATCACATGCTTAAGGCTGGCACGAGCTACATGGATAGACATTGTTTCCAAAGTTGAAAGAAGGAAGTTAAAACAAATGAAAGGGGGAGAGAGAGAGAAGTGGGAAGGAAGGAAGAAAGGAAGGAAGGGAGGGAGGGAGGAAGGGAGGGAGGGAGGGAGGAAGGAAGGAAGGAAGGAAGGAAGGAAGGAAGGAGAAAAGGACAGAGGAACAGAGGGACACAGGAAGATAAAACAAACTAGAGCTAGAGAAGTTGAGCTGCTTGACCTAGTTTTCATAGTGAGCTGGCAGAAAACAAAATGGTCAGTGGGAATCCTGGAGTTGAACTTTAGGTAGATCATGGCAGTTCCGTGCAATGACTGAGCAAGAAGGAGAAAGGAGGAATGTAGTCGAGCCTCATAAAAGTATAAGAAGTAATGAGGAGCTCAGGCAAGGATGGGTCTCAAGGCACTGTCAGCTCACTCACCCAGGAAGCGACATGGCAGATAAAATTTACCTAAACTGCAAAGTGTAAAACTTAAAATTCACAGATCCAAGGAAAAATGTGGGTAGAGTGCAATGACCTAAAGCTGAAAAACAGTAGGGAAGTTTCCTCAGGACTCCCTTCTGCCCGACCATGCTGGGAGCTGGGTGCCAACCAATCTTTATTAAATTATTGGGCATGCCTTCCAAGTCAACAATTCTTTACAGATCTTACAAGAAAAATTCTCAACCTTATATGGAAAAAACAAAAACCCCACTCTAGCTAAAATAATCCAGAACAATAAAAGAATTTTTGGAGGTCTCACTATCCCTGACTTCAAGCTGTAATACAGAGCAGTAGTTGTAAAAAAAAAATGCATAGTGTCAGACATGTGGATCAATGGAATCCAATTGAAGACCCAGAAAATAACTCAGACACCTAAGGTCACTCAATTTTTGACAAAGAAGCTAAAAATATACATTGGGAAAGGGAGAGCATCTTCAACAAATGATGCTGGTCTAACTGGATGTCTACATGTAGAAGAATTTAAATAGATCCATATTTGTCGCCCTGCACAAAACTCAAGTACAAATAGATCAAAGACCTCAAATGTAAAACCACTAAATTTAATAGAAGAGAAAGTGGGGGATAACTTTGAACTCATCAGTATAGGAGGCAACTTCTTGAACAGAAGGCACTAAGGTCAATCAAGAATTAATAGATAGGGCTTCATGAAACAAAAAGCTGCTATAAGGCAGAGGACACTGTCATTAGGACAAAAAGTCAGCTTATTGATTAAGAAAAAACGTCTACACTAACCCTACATCTGGCAGAGTGCTAATATCCAAAACACATAAAGAACTCAAGAAGTTAGGCACCAACAATTCAAATTACCCAATTAAAAAATGGGGTACAGAGCTAAACAGAGAATTCTCAACTGAGGAATCTCAAATGGCCGAGAAGCACTTAAAGAAATGTTCAACATCCTTAATCATCAGGGAAATGCAAATCAAAACAACTCTGAGGTTCCACTTTATACCCATCGGAATTGTTAAGATCAAAAACTCAAAGGACAGCACATGATGGTGAGGTTGTAGAGTAAAGGGAATACTCCTCCATTGCTGGTGGGAGTTCAAACTTATATAACCACTCTAGAAACCAATTTAGCAGTTCCTCAGAATATTGGGAATAGCTCTACTTCAACACCTAGCTACATTACTCCTGAGCATATGCCCTAAAGATGCTCCACCATCCCACAAGGACACTTGCTCAGCTATGTTCATAGCAGCTTTATTAGCTGGAAACTGGAAACAGCCTAGATGTCCTTCAACTGAAGAATGGATAAAGAAAATGTGGTTCATTTACACAATGGAATACTACTCAGCTATTAAAAACAAGGATATCATGAATTTCACAGGCAAGGGAATGGAGCTAGAAAAAATAATCCTGAGTGAGTTAACCCAGACCCAAAAGGATATACATCATATATACTTACTTTTAAGTAGATATTAGCCATGAAGGACAGAATAACTGTGCTATAATCAACAGACCTAAAGAAGCCAAATAACAAGGAAGACCCAAGGAAGGATGGTTGAATCTTAATAAATAATGGATGTTGATGGAAGGACAGAACTGGGTGGAAAGTGGGATGGGGAGGGGAGCAGGGCAGACAAGGGTTCCATATATAGGGAAAGCAGGGGGAAAAGAAGGGAGATTGGTGGTTGGTGGGGGAGAGGCAATATCTAGGATGTGCCAGAGACCTGGCATGGGGGGAGGTCCCAAAGGCTCTATAGGGTGATTCTAGGTGAGACTCCTAGCACTGGGGGATATGGATCCTGAAGTGGCCACTTCCTTTTGTCAGGCAGGACTTGCAGTGGAGGAATAAGGACAGCAACCCACCCACAAAACCTTCTACTCAAAATGTATCCTGCCTGCATAATGTTCAGGGGCAAAGAAAGAACAGATACTCAGGAGCTAGCCAACCAATGACTGGCCCAACTCGAAACCCATACCACAGGCAAGATCCAATCTCTGATACTATTGATGAGACTCTGCTATGTTTGCAGACAGGAATCTAACATAACTGCCCTCTGAGAGGCTTCACCCAGCAGCCAATGGAAAGAGATGCACAGAGACTCACACTCAAACATTAGCTACAACTTGGAGATCTTACAGAACAGTTGGGAGAAGGATTGAGGACCCAAAGAGGGCAGGGAGTCCAAAGGAAGACCAACAGAGCCAACTAACCTGTATCTTTAGGGGCTCCCAGAGCCGGAACCACCAAACCGGCCTGCCTGCCTGTGGATCCCTCACCCCTAAATGGACCCCTTGTCTGGCCTCAGTAAGAGATGAGGCACCCAGCCCTGCAACGATTTGATGGGGGAGGGGTGGCATCCAGAGGAGGGCTTCCCATTCTCAAAAGAGAAGCAGAAGGTGGACCGTGAGGAAGACTTGCATGACAGGGTTCTAGGAGGAGAGGAAGGGCTGATATTGTGTTGTAAAGTGAATAAATGAAAAAATGTTAAAAAAAAAGATTATCGTCTAAAAGAAAAGAAGAGAGAAGAGAAGGAAATGGGAGGGAAAGGAAGGGAAGGGGAAGGAAGGGAAGGAAAGGGAAGGGAGGGGAGGGGAGGGGAGGAGAGGAGAGGAGAGGAGAGGAGAGGAGAGGAGAGGAGAGGAGAGGAGAGGAGAGGAGAGGAGAGGAGAGGAGAGGAGAGGAGAGGAGAGAAAAAAGAAAAAGAGACTAGCCTCATAGAATCTGCACAACTTTTTCTGGGTTAATGAGCATCAAGAAGGAACACGAGAGTGTAAATTCAAAATGAGTAGGTTTTTCAGAGAATACAAATTCATTCCTAGAAACAGTTTTGGATTTCAGTACTCTCACATGTAGAGCATGCCCCCCCCCCAAAAAAAAGAAAATACTTGGACATATTTTAATTCTTTACTGGCTCCCTAACGTCACTGTTAGGTCTACGCGCAGGTGCTTTTCGAATGGTTGTAAAGAAGCAGTCACAGAGAAACACCTTACAGACGGGCAGGCACTCTGGTGTCTGACAATAAATGGTCTCTCAAGCACTGGTTTTTAGTGCTGTTGCCTGCTTGTATAGGTTCCCCATCCTTTCTCCATCAGGACATGGCAGCTGTTATTCCTTGCTCGTTCCCTTCCATTTCACCTCTTCCTAACGCGGGCTGAGAAACAGCACAATACATATTGTTAGGACTCAGTCAAATTTCCCTTACAGCGTCCAGTATTGTTTGCTCCGTTTCACAGTCTAACTTACCATTCGAGTAAGAGGGGGCTGAGGTAAGTTAACTGCAAGTTCTCAATCCTCCTGCCTTGGAAATACTTTTTGCTTTTTAGCTATGTTTCTGATGAGTCAGATGTTAAGCAAATGTTGTGAGGTGTACTGGGGGAAAGAATCTATAAATTGAAGGCGACTATAGAATGTTAGTGCATAATACAAAAATTAGGGTTGATTTTTTTTCTTTCAAAGCCATCATTTCTAAAGAAATGAATGTAGGATAACTTAGAGCAATCTGATGTTAAAATTTCAAATGTTACTTTTAATATTTATTAAATACTTAGAAACATACTAAAATGGTATTTAAGAGTTTGGACTTTAGACCAAAACCTACCTAAACTTGAATACCTCTCTCCCACCCACCCACCTCTCTCCTGCTTCCTGACAGTTGACTTTGGACACATTATTTAATTTCCTTGAGCCTCATTTTCTCATTTTCATACTTAAATTGTAGTTAATAATAAAATCTCTCCTAAAGTATGTAAAGTGCCCAGCACATGACAGCTCCCTTTAAAAAAAAATCTCATTTAATAGAGTTGAGATTATATTTTTATCACTTGAACTTAAATATGCTTAACCTTAACGTTACCTCCATGATTGAAAATACATAACTCATCAATTTATAGCCAAAAAAAAAAGAAAAGAATTCATGCTATCATCTTACAAGCTATAAATGTAGTAGTGTTTTCTCTACAAAGTGTTTGTATAGCTTATTTTCCCAATCACAATTTAAGCCTGAAGTTTACGGCTTTAATTCACAGGTCCTCAATAAAATACATGTTGGATGGATAGATGGATGGGTTGAAAAAAAAGACTTATTCTTGGACACAGCGTTAATACTTTCTAAGAGATATTGCAGATAGAGAAGAAGAGAGATTTATCTTTAATACATATTTCCATCTTGGCTGATTAGAAACTCTATTTACTACAAAAAGCAAACAATGGCAGTGGCCACGGAGACTGAAGGACATTAGGCACATGGCGCTGGACTGAAGAAGATAAGAAAAAGTGAGGCAGGCAGTGAGGTAGCCAGTGCGGCTTCAGGGTCTAGCCCAGGGAAAGCTAAATTGTATAATTTAAGGATAAGAGTGAGAAGAGAGAAGAAATTCTTGAAAACTTCAGAGAAATAGTTACTACGGGGCAAGTTAATCAAACAGATCACACAGTGATGGCGAATTCACAAAGGAAGAAAGTAAAGTTACCCAGCAAATGAAACAACTGCTGTGGCTGTCCCCAGAGACGATTTATTCCTTGTGGAGCCCAGTCCAGTGGCTTGGGAGTCAAGGATGAAGCTTGCATCTTCAGGAGAAGACATTAGTAAGACCCACGGAGCTAATGCCTGAGGATAGAGAGCCAGGGGATATGTACAGAGATATGGTTGAGGAAAGATGGGAAGAAGGGAAACAAAGTCCAGGGTAGTGGGGTGTGGGGTGTAGGTGTAACTCCATCTGGTGACAAAACATCTTGTATTCCAAATTTAACTCCTGATGACACCCAAAGATGCATATGGTTCAGCACTCATGACTGTGCTATGACTCCTGAATCTTGAGGTCCAAAGTGACTGAACTGTCAATGATATGGTTACCTTGAAATTCTACATAATGATGCTCGACTGAATTTCTCTTCGCAATAGTCCTAACAGGATTTAAACAAACATTTGTTTAGTGGCTACTGTGGATATTAGGTTAAAATGTACTGGGAAATGGGAGGTACTCGGAGCACATATGATCATAGCAAATCTTTGTCCTCAGAGTGTTTTATAATTAGCTGGATCAGCAGAAATAGATGGTGAAATATGCTCGTGTATATAGAGCATAGAGACCTAAGCAAAAATTGTTACTCAAGTTATACATACAATTATTTTCAATATCAACCCCTGAACCTTTCCTGCACCCTTAATCATATTGTACCTGTTCCATTCTCTGGGACTTATTTTACATACCTCTCTGAATGAAGCTGCTTAGACTGCGAGTTCTAAGTTGATTGAAAGCTGATAGGGGACTTTGTCCATGGACTATGTTCTTGAACGTAAGAGTCTTTTTAGTCTCATTTCTAGAGTTAAACAGAAATGTGCATACAAAAATGAAAATCTATTGTTTAGGGAGATAATATTTTTTCTTAATTCCTTGATTCTGAAATAATTCCCCCAAGCATTCATGATTAACATGTTGAATTAGAGATGGTTCATCACCCACTAGCTTCAAAACAACTGCTTCAGCTACTTCTAATAAAGAAAATTACAAAATTGTTATACAATCTCCTGATATAGAGTAGCACAAATAATTTGGGAGATAAATATAAACAAATTGCTACCTTAAGAGAGAAGGTGCATAATACCTATAAAAATGAAATTTCACTATATCTAGGCATAGAAAATAGTCAATAAACTTACAGTCTTAAAACAAAAAATCCACTTTGGAAAAGGTAATCACCATAGCCACTGGTTATTGTGTTAGAGTACTTTTATATTCATCAAAAGAAAAGACAGTGTTGTGGATTACTTTTATTAATTTAAAATAATTAAAATCTTGAGAGTGGAACACTGAAACCAGTAAGTGCATAGTTTTCACCAAGATGGAGTCCTCTCTAGACCACAGAATTGAGGAGAGACAGAAAGAAAGACACACACAGTGAGAGTTTGGCAGAACCCCCAGATCAAACCAAGGAATATAAACATACTGGGTCAGAGTGCTTTTCCACTGAATTATACCCCAACCTGGCATATGGAAGGCAAACATTCTATTATGAAGAAAAATAACTTATTATTTGACTCTTACCAAACTAAACTTCTTATTTGGGATTCTAAGAAGTCAGAGGCTGGGGCCCAGTTTCCACATTTATAGCTCCTAGATCCCCAAAATTTGTAAATTATTTCTACTGAACACAAAGAACGGAGAGAGACAAGGAAAGAGGGAAAAGGAAAATGGAAGAGATGGAGGGAGGACAAGGGCCATGTGTCTGTCAAATCATCTCTAGGCATTGTTGAACTTAAGCTCTAGACAAGACCATTAGATAATAAAAATTTAGAAAGCATCAAGACAGAATGAAGAAAACCATACCTACTAGCAGATGACATGATCATTTATGCAGAAAATCCTAATCAATCTGCTGGAAAAAATTATAATTAGTAAACAGAACTAGCAAGACTTCAGTACACACTATCACTCTGCAAAGCCAATTATACATCCGTAAACAATAAACAATCTGAAAATGAATTCAAGAAAATAACCCCATTGAAAATGACATGTGGAATAAATTTAACAAAGGAATACCAAACCTAGACTCGGAAGACTAAACTGCTCTCTAGATGGGTGTCTCTGTACCCATAGGTGAGTGCGCTGTCAGTCATCATCAGGGAAGCTTCTTTCAGCAGTGGACAGTGAGCAACTCAGAGACTCACAACTGAGAGTGAAGAGAGGGGTCAGCATGATGGTGTGTCAACACAAATAGGACACTCCCTTCTCAAGAGGCTCAGGGACCATCAAAGGAGAGATGAAAAGCAAGGAAGGGAGGAATAAGGAAGGAAAGGGGAGGGAGGGAGGGGGAAGGAAAATGAAAGGGCCTGAGATGAGGAGGGGAGCTCGGGTGAATGGAACAGCATTTCCTGTCATGACTGGACCCTTGCACCTATGAACACAGAGCTGCTATGGTTCAAGACCTATGTGAGATCAAAACCAGTCACTGTTCTGGCACAGATGAGGAAGTGACACATGGACAGCCATCCCTTATTCAGGAGATACTGTGAGCTAATGGCTACTAGAGGAAGGGGAGTCAGTTTTCTTTGGGGGTGTGGCCTCGGGTTCCTTAACCATGATCCAGTCAGTGGTCCCCAAATGTATGTATAGCATCCTTCCTAAGTTGGCTCGGTAAGTAAGAAAAGTAACCTGGGAGGAGCTAAAGGGTGGGAATGGGAGGTGACTATTACTAAACTATGTTGTTTGCCTGTAGGAAACTCTCAGAGAATAAATAAAAATACTAAAAGTCAGATTCCACATCTTTTAAAACAAAGCAAATTTAGAAAATCTACATAGATTAGAAGACTAACAATAATATTAAGACAAACATTCTCCCAAAATGTATCCATGCATTCATTGTAATTCCATATTTTAAAAAAAAATGTGGCTGGTGAAAAAGTGTTAGCCACTTGAGCATGAGGACCGGAGTTCAAAACCAAAGCCTGGTTCAACCTTGGATTAAAAAGCCAGGCACTGTGGTGCACACTTGCAATCCCATTGCTATAGAAGTAAAGACAGTTGGTTTTCTGAGGCTTCTAGGTCCCAGGGAGGGACTCTGCCTCATAAAACAAGATGCACAGCTCCTGAGGAATGACACATGAGATTTCCCTCTCTCTTACACACACACACACACACACACACACACACACACACACACATACACACACACCACTCTCACAGATATGCATCCAAAGCTGTACTGACAATTTTACAAAGGTTGACAAAGCTATTCTAGAATTTTCTAAAAGCACTGTGAGAGACCTGGAAAAGACAGAACATATATATATATATATATATATATATATATATATATATGTTGGGAGGCTCACACTTTACCATCTTAAAAATCTACTGCAAGGTGGATATGGTGATATAAGCCTACAATTCCAGCGCTCAAGAAGCTGAGGCAGGAACATTGTCAGTTGGAGACCAGGTTGGGTTCCATTGAGAAACCCTGCCTCCAGCAACCTAACCAAACAAATCAAACCATGTAAAGTGCGTGAGAACTATCTCAGAGCAAGCAAAATGAGGTGGTCTTAGCTTAAAGACCAGCATGTAAGTAGATCGGGTGAACCAGCAAACTCCGAAAACTGTGGTTAACTGATTTCTGGCAAGGAAGGCACAAAGGCTCAGCGGTAGAATAAATCTCAACGACCAGGAACAGCCAACCAGTTTCTCATGCAAAATAAGGACATTGGATCGTTTCCTTGTACTGTGCCTGGAATTTACTGAAAAGTTATGAAAATCCCAAATACAACATCTGCAACTAACGTCAGTAGAAATTAGGGAGGTAAATCTTCCTGGCATTAGTTTAGATGAAGTGCCTCTTTAATAAGTTAACGAAAACACAAGTGAGGGGCTGGAGTGTTGCTCAGTGGTGGAACATGTGTTTAGCAAGCACTAAGTTAAATCTTTGCCCAAAAAGTAACAAGAGAAAATTAAACTGATATTTGTCGAAGCTAAAATTCTGTGCCATGGGCCAAAGTAAACCTCCTCTTTCAAGTTGCTTATGCCAAGTATTTTGTGATAGTGGTAAAAACTGGACAGCCCAGATACTGTCAAGAAAGTGAAAAGGAAAGTAACAGGAAGAAAATTATATTTACATATAATAAATACCTAGTTAGATGTTGTATCCAAAATATAACAGTAAATAAACATTAATTATTTTTAAAAGTCACTAAAAATGGGAAAGGATCTTAAAGACAGTTTTCTTAAGAGTTATTCAAAACACCAACAAGTACATTTGGCATCATTAAACCACTAGAGAAATGTAACCCAAACCACAACATCATACCGCATCACGTCCATCGAGATGGCTACTAACCAAAAGAGAGTGACAGTGTTGACAGAGACGCTGAGGATTTAAAACCTCCATGCAACATCGGTACAAATGCAAAGTGGTACGGCCACTTTGGAACACATTCTGACAGCTTATCAATGAGGTAAACAAAACATTACCATCTACATAGCTAAATATAACAATGCCAGTATGAGACACATAACAAATAGATGTGAAAGCACGTATCCATGCAAAAATTTGTCAATGGGTGTTCCCTGCATGATCTCTGCATTAGTTACTTTCGCGTTGCTGTGATAAAATACCATGACCAAAAGCAATTTAAGGGGAAGAAGCTTATTATGGACAAAAGCTCCAGAGGAATAAAGTCCATTATGGTACGGAGGACATAGCATGGCAGCAAGAACAGAAAACTGGTTGGTGAGATTTTTATCCACACATGGGAATCAGAAAGAGAGGGAGCAGGAAGTGAATGAAGCTACCTTCAAACCCTGCCCCTGGTGACAGTTTCTCAAGCAAGGCTCCAGTTCTTAAACAGTCCATAACCTTCCCAACTGGAGGGCCACCACCACTTAGGAACCACTTGTTCGAAGCCATGGACCCATGCAGGACATTCCTTATTCCAACCACTATAATCCATAAATTACCAAACAATGGCCACACAGAGATCTGCAGCCTAAAGAGCACAGAGATGCAGTGCAGACGTTCACATGACGGATTTGACTTTGGATTTGAGAAAGAATGAAATTCCAATGTAAGTCACCACATGGGTGAAAGTTGGAGGTCAAGTGTTCAGTGAACACCGTGAAAGGCACATATCTTATGATGCTATTTACATGAAATATCCAAAAATAACCCAAGCAGATAGAAAGAGCAACTGAATAGGGTAAGTTGGTACCTGGGGAACAAGACGAAACTGCTAGTGGGAACAGGAATGGCAAAAGGTTCTACACACACACACACACACACACACACACACACACACACACACACACACATACACACACACGTACACACACACACACATATATACACATACGTGCACACACACAAAGAGTTTAAAATACTGGAATTGTATATTTTGAATTAGGTGATTTAGATGGCGTGTGAATTATGTCTCAATAAATCTGTTGAAATTTCCTTAAATCCATTTTGACAGTGGAGCGTTCAACCAAGCTGTGCTTTCTAACAGCGGCAAATGCCCTGAAGGGAAGAGAGTACCTGGAGACGTGGATACAGCACTAAGCGGAATTGTAGCATACTGCTGTAATTTGGATCTGAAATATCCCCCAAAGGCCTGTGTGTTGAAGACTTGCTCCCCAGCCTGCTGACCTCTTAGGAGGTGCTAGAACTCCTAGGAAGTGGAGTTAAGCAGAAAGGAACTGTTATTGGAAATGTGCCTTTGAAGGGAATATTGGAATCCTAGCCCTGTTCCCCTCTCTTTACTAGGAAGTGAACAGATCTCCCCCACCATTCGCTTCTCACCAGAAAGATGGTGTCTCTCACCAGAAGGCTACAGGAGCAGGATCAGACAAGATCAGATGACCAAGAATTGAAACCTAAAACCTAAAATTATGAGCCAAAACAACCTTCACTTGCTTTAAGTCATGCCAAGGATTCTGTCACCGTGATTAAAGTTGACCAATGTGGATAGCATCCCCCAAGTTCACTCCAGGATTTTCATCCTGTAGGTTGAGAATTTCCCTTATGTGTCAGTCTCCCTCCAAATGAGGTTCATTAGAATATTTATATCAGAAAGCTTATGTTATCACTAACAATATTGATACACAGAGAAAGCAATTTGAATAGTTGAATAAGCATCCATTTTTTAAAGAATTATTTATTTTATTTATATGAGCAATGTAGCTGTCTTCAGACACACCAGAAGAGGGCATCAGATCCCCTTAAGATGGTTATGAGCCACCGTGTGGTTGCTGGGAATTGAACTTAGGACCTTAGAAAGAGCAGTCAGTGTTCTTAACCACTGAGCCATCTCTCCAGCCCAGCATCCTTTTGTTTTTAAAGAAACAGGAAAAGAGTCTTTGATAAAACATATCTGGGTTCATTATTAAGGAAAAACAAAACAAAAAATAAGCCATTTTTACCAATACCCCAACAGAGTGAGATTCTTCCATAATCTAATTCTGGATAGATACAAAATTAAATGTCAGAAGCAGGCACCACAGAAGAGGATGCTCAGACCAGCAAAAATGTTACTGAAGTTGAAGTTGAAACCGGCTTTTGTTGAAATGGAGCTAGACAGGGCTCCGGGATTCCAGATTTCTTCACACAAGGCAGCAGCTTGTTGTGTGTGTCTCTTTCAAAGACAGTCAATACAGATAACAACGGCTTAGGTTGTGCTATTTCATTTATTACCAACTTACTTTGTATCTTTACAGAATGCAAGTAATCTCTTAATTCTTTCATCTTCCTAGAGAGCATTTAGAGTGTAGGCTCGCTTGCAAACTTGCATGGATAACAGAGCCGGAAGGGAAAGGGTTGGAAAGTACTAGAAAGTCAGACACAAAGACAATTCAATTTTTCAAACTGTGACCCCCATGAAATCACTGTAGGTGGAACAAGAATCTAGTCTGAGAATTCGGGGGCTACCTGGAAGACAGAAACACGATGGTTCATACAAGCCTGCTCCTTATCCTTTCTATGTCATTGCATAGACCAAATTCTTCATTAGGCCACAGCGTTAGAAAGATCACTGGTCTGGAATACTTGCTTCTCTGAATGGTTACTGTTCTGTAACAGAGCAGGTAGTTGAACTCCTCTGAAGCTCTCTCCTGAAATTTTTCACAGAGTCACTGAAGATATGGGTGTTGTGGACCTCAGCAACAACATGGCACTCCCTCTTCATCAATGCCTTCCCCCCTTGTTCTTCATCCCCTTCCTCCCTCTAATGGTTCAATTTGGACAAAACGGAAATGGACTTACAAATATACCCATAGTTGTTGGTAAGAGCAGAAGGTCAGGCAGGTGGTCACATCATGCTTTTATGTCTTTTCAAATTCCAGGGACAACAAGGTAGTAGACATGGCTGGTGGACTTCCAATTTTACATCAACTTTGAGAGGAAAGTCTCATCTTCCTGGGCCACCAAGGACTCACAGCTAAGCCCCTCAAGAAAGAAATGCTTTATACTTTGAGTCCACATCTGTGAAATGGGACTAAGCACAATGAACTCACCTGCTGAATAATATTCTTGTAAGAATCAGGTGAAAAAAAGTTTATGAAAAGAAAAATGGTGAGCGACTAAAGCTCTTCTTCCTGAACCTTCAGCAGCTTCACCCAAATGAGGACTCGAATTTAAAACAATTAAGAAGTCTGCCATGCCCCCTTGATGCACTACCACATCTCCCTTTACTCAAGCAGGGGAAGTTCTCATCCACTCCTGAATGAAATGAGGCCTGTGTTTACACTTTGGGGGGCACATTGCTGGGTTAGAGCAAGAGTAATAATTCATACACTTCTCGGTATTAGCATTCCTCAAATCTTCAAAGTTAAAGCTAGGGAATTTATGGCAGCTTTAGGCAATGCTGAAGGTGCCCCACAGCAGTAATTGATGCCTCTGAAACACATACAGAGAAAAATCATTTGAATTCTTTCAAGCTGTTTCTCTTCAAATTTATGAAATATTGATGGAAAAATATAAATAGGTATTAATGCTGTTTGGGTACGGATTCAGCCTGGCAGAGACTGAGCATCATTTATCTCCAGCCTGCAGGATTAATGTGGGAGCTGCCGCTGATTCTGCATTAATAGCAAAGACATGTCTCATAGGTCTTTGTGCTACCGGGTCCCCAGGCTTGTCTGGGTGAACACAAGTTAAAGTCCTCAAGCCTTGAACAGTTGTTTTTGCCCACAGCACCGTGAGTCATGGAGGCCATCCAAGTTCTCTTTCACCTGCTTCCAGACGGCCTGCCTTTATCTGCCAGGATCTGTACTCCATTGTGAATGCTGAGAAAAACTTGACTGGCAGTCTAAACCCAAAGTCTGAGACGTGCTTGCTATTGTTGATTTATTGGGTGGTAGTTGGTAGGTCACAGTGTCTAATCCTCTTGGACTTACTTTATAGTCATAGCAGGGCTACCAAGGCTCTAGCTACCAGATCTTTATTGCACTCTGAAAAAAGTAAGAACCAGAAACTCCTACAGAAAGGATGGTGCGCCCCCGCCACAACTCCAGAAACCATAGATTGCAAGGTGAAAAGCGCAGCGCAAGATAAGTCCTCTCAAGTTGTTGGTCAAAAGTGTCCTGGAGATTGCCAAAATAATTTACGATATTGTCATTGTTCTTGGCTGTCACCAGAACTAAATTATAAGACATTATTACTGAAAACACCTTACACTTTGGTTGAGGTACATAGAGATATCAAGATGTTACTGGCCAAGGAACATCCTTCCTGAAGCTGACTTTCATAGTACTAGAAGTTACTGCGTAGGTGCCCAATGGGGAAAAGCCACCAAAATTCTTATTCAATTGTGCACTCTGTAAGCTACAATAATAACCAGACTGTTAAGATATATACAGTGGTGTAATACTGGCATACATGTTATGGGAGGTAACAAACTGCTTTCTAATTGGATTTCAGGCCCATTCTACAGGAGAAAATACATGACTGGTACTGTAAATCTGGTCAGGAACCTATGGTTAGGGAGCTCATAGGATCCAAGGGTCAACCTGATAATATTTTGTCAAATGGACATAGATCAAACTATTCTCCAAATTAGTAACTCTAAACCTATAGGTTAATGCCCATAGGTTAGTTGTTATCAAAGAAGTAGTAGATTTTCCTTTTACAGTAGATGACAGTTGACACAGAAACTCATTACTGGCCAATGTGGCAGTTCTGGCAGTGCTCAGCCAGAAATGGGACATCTGTATCACACACTGTCCTCAAAACTGGGGTACCATCACTGAAGGCAAGCAGAAAAGATTTTAAGAGCCAGGGGTTAAAGAGGACCAGAGTGAAACAGTGTGTTCTGGGCATGCCAGGACTCTTGTCATGGTCTGTACTCTTTCTTTTTTTTTTAAGATTTATTTATTTTATGTATATGAGTACACTATAGCTGTCTTCAGACACACCAGAAGAGGGCATCAGATCCCATTACAGATGGTTGTGAGCCACCATGTGGTTGCTGGGAATTGAACTCAGGACCTCTGGAAGAGCAGACAGTGCTCTTAACCACTGAGCCATCTCTCCAACCCATGCTCTGAACTCTTGAACTGGTAGCTATGGTTGTCTGTAGCTCAAGCCTGACACAATATCAAGACAGTCACCTTTCTAGCATGGAGTCTGAAGACTTCATGAACCCCATCCCTAATTGAGGAGTTATTGAGAAGTGCTAGCATCTAGAAGTGCTAGCATCAAGAAGAGTATGTCTTTTTTAAGAATGTGGCCTCTTGCAGGTCAACCATGCTCCAAGGATAGACCCATCCCAAAGTATATGGGCTACACAAATTGGACTCGGTGGATTATTAACAAAAGCAGACATGGAATTATGAAACTTAGGAGTGAGTGGGTAGAGAGGCAGGATATATATTTATGAGAAGAGTTAGGGAAAGGAGTAGGGCATGAACATAATCAAACTACAATACCTGAAATTCTCAATGATCTCACATTATAAAAAGAGAATAAGGTAGATAGCTCTTTTGGACTGTAATGAAAACAAACTTCCTGTCTCTGTTTCATGGCTCAGTATTATACGGTCACCATGGTTGCGAGGCATTCTATATGTAAGCTGTGTAACCTCTATGAAAAGAAAGTTTACATAGATACTAAGGAAGTAAACAGATACTGAGAGTTAATGAAACATCTGGTTAATGAACTTGCCATTAACAAAGCAATTCTTGCCCTATTGACAACAGGCTTTTAGGGCTTCCAGAAGTACCTCTGTTACTCTCAAAATAGGACTACCCAAGTGAAAGAATAACCATGAGTAATAGACTCTTCTGTTGTTTTCCTGAGACAGGGTCTAATGTAGGCAAAGCTAGTCTCATACTTTCTATGCCGCAAAGGCTTGCTCTGAACTCTTCACCCTCCTATCTGCACCTCCCGAGTGCTAGGATTGCCATTAAGTACCACACACCAGGAGTGATTTTTTTTTTGTTCTGTTTGCAGTACATGGATTTTTATGCCCTGAGCTACATCTCAACCATGGAGAAGTCTTGGCAGAATATTCAGTGACAGATAGATGATAGGTGATAGTCTTATTAAAATAAGGATAATAAATATATATGTATATATATATACATATACACAAATGTGCATACATACACATTTTAAATATGGATCACATTTGAAAGGTAAGAGGCAATCATGCATGGTAATACATGCCTATAATCAAGAAACTGAGGCAGGAGAATCCCACAAGTTTGAGGCAGTCCTAGGTTACAGAGTAATATATTGTCTCTCTCTCTGCTTCTCTACATCCTATCTCTCTGTTTTGGTCTCTCTCTCTCTCTCTCTCTCTCTCTCTCTCTCTCTCTCTCTCTCTGTGTGTGTGTGTGTGTGTGTGTGTGTGTGTGTGTGTGTGTAATAAAAAGCAGAGGGATGTTAAAGTGAGCCAACATATTATGCACCTATACTTTGTACACGTGTGTATTGGGGGAAATGGGTCCAAAAGATTTATGATGATGATCATGAATTGTGAATCTCTGCTCTAGGGTATAGAAGATAAAACTTTAAGTTCACAGAGAGAGGATAAAGAGATACCTTGCCCTGGCAGCATGACCTATAGCCTTAGTTCCTTCCTGTGGTTCCCACTAACCAGGAAGTGCCCTGTACTTTATATTACTTCCTGGAGTTGTAAGCTACACCATGGTAGCCTTGCACTCCCCCAGTATTGTTGGTATCACTGCTGGGTACTGCAGTGGCCTGGGAAAGACCTGACATACTCAGCTCTTCAGGGCCACAGTAAGTAGTCATGAAGTTCAGGAAGACTGTGGATGATTAATATTATATGTCGACTTAACTAGGCCATGGGAAGCCTCAATAAAGTAGGTGGTTCTCCATAATAAAGGTATATACCATCCAGTCCATTGAGAACCTGAAAAAGGCAGAAGTGGAGAGAGTACATTTACTCCCACTCTTTATCTCCTTCCCCATCCCCTCCTCCCTTCCCCATTCCCTAGCCCTCTCTATTCTTCTCCTCACACTTTCCCTCCCATCTTATCTCCTCTCTGCCAGACTGCTGGATCTGGAATACCAATCCTCTTCTGCCCTTGACACTCCTGATTTCTAGACCTTCTGATCTGGACAGGAATCTATAGTGTTATTTCTCCAGTTCTAACCTTCGAACTCCACCAGCCCTCCTACATTTCAAATGGCAAACCCATGGGACTTCTCAACCTGATCCAATCCTTGGATGAAGTGTATGCATGCTCTTAGAGTTTGGCACGTAGCTTAATAGAGCATTTGTTTATTTTGTGCAAAGTCTTGTTTCTTTCATGAATCCTAAGATATTGTGTGTTTGGCACTTGAAAAGACAGCAAACATAGCCCTGGTGAGGCACTAGGAAGCTGCATCAGAACTTGCTCCTGGATTTGGGTAAAACACAGGTGAGTCAAGAGACTAGCAAAGTCCCCGCTCTAGATTTTCCAATATCCTATGGCTCTGCTCTCAATAGCAAACAATTGTCCTTGTCACATCTCCAAAGCTCTTGTAAGGGTACGGTAGAGGGCTCTAAAAGCACAACTTCAACAGTACCCACTCTGGGTAGTATCTCATGCTCTCTGTTTCAAGCCTTGGCATTGGTACCTGGGTCAGGATGATGAAACCTGTAGAAAGGATATATCAGAGAGTGCCACATAAAGGACAGGGCCTGTCTATCCAAGCTGAAACAGACCTAGCTCTGAGCCAGGACTTACCTTCAGGTTAGGAAGACCTGTGGGTGCATTTCTAAAAGTCATGATTTTTTTTTTTATTTGCCAGATGTAATTGTCATCTCAGAGGCTTGTTCAACACAGCTGTTCTGACCACAGCTCCTCTCCAAGTTGACTGATTCAAACCAGCTTTTCTCAGCTTCTGACTGAATTGCTCTACTTGGCCTCACACCAACATTGGCAACATGTTCTAATCTTACTGCTGCTCACCTCTTATTCTCTGGCTTGTTCTGCATTCACCTGCAAATTGTCTCTGTGAAACTATTCCAGTAAAACTGCCTCTGCCAATGAACTCACAAACAAACTCAACACCACTGTCTGCATCCACTGACTGACTGAACTCAACTTACAGACCAGAACTGACTTACTCTCTTTCCCTCTGCACTGCTCTTAAGAAGCCTCTTTCTTGTGCTGTTCTTGTGTGAGTTAGGCATATCCATCTCTGACTCACTCTGCCAAATCTTTCTCTGATTCTTCACTCTGTCTGCCTCTCAATTAGATGTCACTTTCCAACATGGCTACTTCCTTCTACCAACTAACTTTACCTTTATTTTGGGGCATTAAATGTGTGTACTAAGGGTATGTCTATACTCCATCCAGAGGGATTAAAGTGTGTCATTCCAGCTAAAAGACCTAGAAGGTCTTCGGATGTAATCCCTTGCCAGAGCAGCCATGTTGCTAGATTAAAATTCCTCTGTAAGCAAGGACCATACCCAAAGAAGCTGTGTCAGGAACTTGAGAGGGAGTTCAGATGATATGAAAGATATCAGTGAAGGAAGAGTAATAAGGACTTAAACACAATTATCTCTGAAATCTCAAAATAATTTTAATTAAAAATTTATATTTAAGTATGCATTGCAATCATATGTGAAAGTGGGACTGATGTGAATGCTGAAGTATGAGGAATTCACTTAATCTAATAGAAACAACTCAACAATCAAAGTGTAGAACACAGTACCTCATCTCTATAAAGTTATTTAAATACCTTTACTTTACCAGGGATTCGAATTTTGAAACATCCATTCAGCAGTCTCCCCACTGGAATAAGGCCACAAAAGTCTCACTGTTATATAAATATCTGGTCAAGATGTCAAAGTCAGCAGGGTCTTCAGATAGAAAGACACCATGTGTGTCACAAAAGCAACTATTACAGGGTAAATGGAGATGCCCGGTGCATCTTCAAGAATAAGATCAAAGAAATGATGGTCATATGGCCATATGTGTATGTGATCTGCCTCAATTCATCTTTCCTTTTAGTCTTTAAATTGTCACCAGTAGATACTCAGTCATTCGCTGCACATGTCGCCTGCACCCTGCATTTAGCATGTCACTACATATTGAAGAAACAACATCCAACGCCTAAGAAAGCACAGATGTACCAAGAATGAGATAGAAATGGAAAGCAAGAAACGGAAGGCAAAACAGATCCCGCGGGTTTAACCTAGGGTGCTGTTTAATTAAGCTTTGCTCTTCTTTTTGCCAATAAAAAGCAATTAAAATAGAAATCTAGCAGAGACTTCCAAAATAGAAAAAAAATAAGAAAGGGCATTCCCAATGATATTTGATTAGCATTTTCATTACCAAATTTTCTTTATCGTCGTCTACAAATGTCAAAGTATAAACCAGACCTGTTTGGTTTTGCTTTCCTTCATAGCTTCATGCTTAAGCCCAGAAAATCTGGCCATTAGAAATTTATTTTTAAATGGATTAAATACTCTCCCAGGAGCAACCTTTAAACTTTTCCATCTATATTTTGATAAAACTTCACATGAAGCCAATAACAAATTAGACCATAAATATTTAAGCAGCTCCAAGATAAAATAAGAGCTTCCCTCTTTCTCTCTTTTTTATGTTGCTGGGAATGTGCCAAATGGAGAGAAATTAAGGAGTCTCGGGGAATATGTCAAAATCTCCATGCTTGTGCAAACAAGAAAACCAGGAGAAAGGTCACTGAGCAGAAACAGGGTGCTGCCACCTTGAAGCTGACTTCATTTGCTTCAGGAATCCTTAATGCATCCAGTGGCTTTTCCTCCTCCTGTCTCAGGCAATTTTAGTGGTGAAAAAGGAAGAACACCGTGATGCTTATTCTTGGTTGTGGAGTTGGAATTAAGTAAAATCCAGGTGACTACATATGCCTGATGGGCCTTCCCTTCAACTGGATTTTGTGAGATAGAAAGATCTGCCTTTAATCCTGACGACACCTTCTTTTTGAAGACTATATAAAGGATATGCGAAAGGGAGGGTTTCTCTCTTTGCCTGTTTGCTCTCACCGTTGCTGGCAAGTCCATTCCTTCACTGGCATTAGGGCCTGCTTCTTTGAGATTAAAGCATATGCTGAAGAAATGCTGAGACATCCAACCTTGTGGACTAATGGATTCTTGACCTTCCATTGGTGGATAGCCATTGTTGGACTAGCTGACCTAGTCTGTAAGACCCTCTAATAAACCCCCTTTTTGTAACTAGACAGGCAAGCAGTTAGACAGACAGATAGATGATAGATGATAGATAGATAGATAGATAGATAGATAGATAGATAGATAGATAGATAGACAGACAGACAGACAATAGACAGATAGGCAGACAGATAGATAAACAGATAGACAGACAGATTTTTATCAACTCTGCCCCTAGAGAACACTGAGTAGTACAAGCACTAATAGTCTTTCTGTGGGAAACTTGTCCCTCATGAAGGTTCCATCTTCAGTTCACCAGTTAGCTATTTGTCTTTGCTGTTGCTGTTATTTTTATGCACATTAAATTATATACCTTTTAAAGAAATGTCTGGTGTTTCTTTTCAAAAGTAAACCAGATAAAATGTCGAGTAGAGAGAGGAGCCCCTCTAAAGAAACAAGGAACCAGCAATATGTGGGAAAGAAACAAGAATATGCTAATATATGCAAAGACGATTTTAAAAGGGAATGTGCTTTAACAGATAAACCCCAGAATAAGCCACTCATTTGCTAAAAGTCACTCGGAAAAGGTTGTTTACTGAGGTCACCTATGCGTGGAAATTGTCTATCAAAGGAATGAATCTTATCCGTGGTGTGTGTTGAGATAAGATCTCAAGCAAGGGAGGAATTTTCTAGGGCTTTGATGGTAATTTTAGATATTTGATAGCAAATCAGAATGTTTGTTCTAGCTAATGAACAAAGGCACAGGATTAGTCATGGCTGGTATTAAAAGTTGTTTTTGTTTACAGCAAGGTTTAGGGTTTAATGTTATCCGAGGACTCAAAAAACATTCTCAAATGTCATATTTGTATGACACGCAAATCTCTCCCACTTTGATCGAGCTGGAAACTAACAAATTATATCTCTGCCTGCATTTGACTCACAGACTCATTTCTGTACAGTGTTTGGCCTAATGGGCAAGTTCAAGGAAACTGTCACATTCTGAGTCACTTCTGTTTCATTAAGAACAAGAGAAGGCATTTGGCTTCATATCATTAAGGGTGCATTTTCAGAGGACCTGGGCAATGCTTTCTTTTCCTTTAAAGATAACAGCATGAGGCATGATGGTGAACCCAGTTTCATTCATTCATTCATTCATTCATTCAGTAAATGTTACTGAAGCACATGCCAGACACAGGGCTTAATATTGCAGAAATGAGTAAAATAAGCACTTTCTGATTAACACACACACACATATGTATATGCTCACTCACACACACACATATACATAAACACACACACACACACATATATGCTCACTCTCACACATATACACACTTACACATATAGATACACACACAAACACACACACTCACACACACCCCTGAACTTATCTCTCCAGCTAAAAAAAATAATTACCCTGAATGTTACAAGTTTTATAGCCAAGAGCCAGTAATTCGCCAGGCAAAGTGTTCGTATCTGTGCCACAGATGTTATAGCATTGGTGCTATAGAAGGCTGTAAAATAGAATCAGAAAAGTTAAATGATAATACATGGGCAACTGAGTTCTCTGATCAAGATTAGAACTCAGACATCTGACTCTCTAGATACAATCTCTACACCATTATAAAGAGACCCGTCTCCCCATCACTGTGTACATTTGCTTCTAAGAAAGAAAGGTCTACTTTTCTTAAATGACGGCTCTGCAGATTATATTGCTGTGTAATTAATGATAAAAGCAAGACTTCAACACATGCATCCTTTAAATAACACATTAGGCCTATCATTGATGATATCTTTAATTATGCCAAGGCAAAACCAGAGACGGTCTAATGGGAAATACAGATTGCTTGTTAAAATTATTAACAGAGTTAATGTGCTTACATTTGTTTATGTGTACTGGAATCAGCTCAAATATTTGACTGCAATGACAATATGTGTAAAGATCAATTAAAAGTCATAGAGATGAGATATTGGATTTCCAGGCCTTAATAGGATTTCATCTGCACTTGCTAGATTATTTTATACAATTATAATCGAGCTTCCATCAAATCATGGAGTCTGTCATCTCACCAATTTCTTTTCTGAGCACTAATGAAATGTATTTCCTGTTGAGAACGCTTTTAAAAAGCGTAACCCCAAGGAGATTGTAGGGGGTGACATGTGGCCCAAAAGGCTTCTATTTACTTAGCAAATCTCAGTGAAAATTCAGATATAAGTAAAATGAATTTGTCAGCTTTAGGAGGGCTCCCCCCACCCCCCGTAGCCATTTGTTCTTATTATAAGGTCCTCAGACGGAACTGTAGCCAACATTCATAACTCATACACAATCTGAGCCTTGTCATCACATTGACCCCCTTGCATACTGAAGAGTCAAACTAGAAGCGAGGTTCAGATCACCTTGTCCTTTGGAATTTTTTCTCATGCATTGAATTATAGAACAAAATTCTCTGGTGGGGGGGGGGATGGCGCTCAATGAGATAAATTTTGCTTGATAAAATATGGATTCCTTATCCAATTTTGTTTTGAGATGAAAAGATGCTGTCTGTAGACTGTAGCATAAGACAACAGTCTGGTAGAGAATTCTGGAACAATGAGGCAATGGTCTCTGAAAAGACTGAAATGTTCTGTGAAAATAATCCTGCGCTTTCTCCTCACACTGGCTTATGATGGCATGACAATGGCAGGCATGGACTCTTCTGGGAGAAAGAAGATGTTATTCCTTAGAGGCAATTAGATACATTTACTGACAGCATGGGGACCCTAAGGATGACAGATGCAGCACCGACAGGAAAGAGCTGTCTACCAGATGCGGGACCAGGAATAGTTGAACATATCCAAGAAGGAAACGTACACCCCATTCAAGCAACTGCAAGAAAATCAGCAGAAAAAAACCTTTGCATATCTTTCTGATCTCTGTCCCTTTGTACCTCTGAAGCATCATGTATTCCCTTTGGCTCACTATATACATGTTCTGCTGTAGAAAAAAATATCTTGTGTATTGTATGGGTGCACCACCTGTCAATTAAAAACATATGGCCTATAAGAAAGGGTAGAATAGAAGGTGGGACATCTGGAGACAGAAAAAATTCTGGGATAGAACTAGGTGCAGGAAGGTCCACCCAGGAAGATGTGAGGAGATGGATGTGTAGTGCCTGAACACAGGTAAAAAGCCACGTGGCAAAATGTAGATTAAAATAAGTGAGTTTTCTTAAGTTATGATTCTAGTCAGAGAAGAGCCAAGGTCCTTGTAAATATATTTTAAGTCTGAGTTTTATTTCTGTGAGCATGGGACTGGGAGGAAGAATTAAACCAGAACATCTATATCCTGCACCATCCTGTACCTGGCAGAGGCAGCAGGCAGCTAGAGCTTGGGTGCAACTTTCCCAGGCAACCCTCCTCCTCCTTCCTCCTGGGTTTGCAGCTGATTATTGGCTGGGAAACAACCTCAGGCCTCTCTCAGCTCCACCATGCAATGACCCTACATATATAGAAAATCTTTAGTTGGCTAATTTTGTTGTTTCAACATAGTATTTGAATAGATGTATTCTTGGCTAGTCTTTTCTTTTTTAAGGGATGGCAATAAAATAAAGGATGGCATTTGAAAAGCTATACTATGGCAAATATTTGAAAACGTATCTCATGCCTTTGTTCTTCCCTTCTAGGTTAAGCATGCTCAGTTCCTTCATTCTCCCTTGTAAGAGTTTCCTCCCACTCAATACTCTCCTCATGTGCCTCCAACCTGGTGTTAGCCGCAGTCAGATGTCAGCAGCTACTTCAGATTTCCTCTCCACATCTCTTTGCCTCCATCCCTGCTCCTGTGCAGACTCTCACTTGAGTAATCCTTTCCAACTATTAACCACATCATGATTGCCCTCACTGATCCAAGGATGGCATCCCTTTATTATCTCTGTGTAAATTCTGTAACCTCATCTCAGCTGCTCAGCTGCCGTTGCTCTCCAATCTCCTCTTGAAAATATCCTTCAACTTCTCGGTTTCCACAACACACCATGTCCCACCACACCTTCAGGCTTGTGTCCAACATGTTCTCTCTTCCTGAAAGCCTCCTATATCTTCACCCACCATTCTGTCTAGCTAACTCATGCTATAACTGTATACGATACTTTCACAAGTATACTGTCTCTAGCCATGCATTTTCTCCTTGGCACCCTTCATCTCCTTTGGCCAAGCACACACTGCACATAGCTGATCATTACGGCCATCTCTGTACACACATAGAATCAACGAACCATGGATTTTAATATTTTTAAAAGTGATGAGTTGTCTCTGTATGGGACACACACAGGCTTTCCTCCTCAACCATCCAGACTGACAACTGCTTGCATAGCATTCACATCTGGAGGTGACTTCAGGTCTGCAGGAGGAAGTTGAGGACATCCACAGATCATATAGAAATGCTGTAGCACAATTTTATTAAAAATACTTGAGCATCTGTGACTTTTGATGTTCATACGGAACCCTGCAATTATTCCCCCTGAATACTACACTGAGGGACCATTGTTCCTATCCCCATATTCTCCTCCTCAGAAGACCACTGACTCTCTAAGGGCCAACTCACACCATCTTGTTTACCGCTGAATGCTCAGAACTTCGCAGAACATTGCACATGGTATGAAAGAGAGGAGGGAAGAGAAAAGAAGAACCTTAAAATGTTGTGTGCTGCTTAAAGCATCCTCCAAAGCTAAGCAGAGTATTCTTTACCTTTTTTTATTTATTATGATTTTAATTAAAAGAGAATTACATCTTTTCCCCTCCTTTTCTTCCCTTCAATCCCTTTTAGCTACTCACCTCAAGCCCCTCCAAAGCCTACCCACAAGTTGATAGCCTCTTTTTTTCAATTACTGTTGCTACACATGTGTGCACATATATGTACCATATATTTTTATATTTAATAATTATAAATTTTAAAATTAAATTTATATGTAAATATATAGATTTAGATATTATAATTATTTAAAATATATTGTAAACATCTAACATATTTATAATAGAAATATTTATATAAAAAATATAAATAATAATTGTATATAAGTATACAATATTGCTATAATGAATATATTTATATAATAAATGTGTTTATATAATATACATTTGTTATAATAAATTTATATATAATATATATGTATGCTGAGTCCTTCTTTGTTAGTGTTGTGTATACTGTTTCAAGGCTGAGCATTTTGAATTGGACAATCAGTAAGGAGACTCAACCCTAGAAGAGGTTAATCCTCTTCTCCAAATGATCTCTGCGAATACAGTGGCTAAGCAAGCCAGCCAGTTCTGTGTAGTCTCAGGATGCTGGCTATAAACATGGAGTTCAAAGGAAGAGCTAGTCCTTCACTGGATAAGTATTTATTAAGCATTACCTTAGACAAATATTTTACATGCAGAAGACCTGCACAAACCTGAGGCAGACAACACCCCGGCACATAGAGAGTATTTTGATTAGAGCTTCTATTGCTGAGACACCATGACCACTACAACTCTTATAAAGGAAAACATTTAAATGGGGCTGGCTTACAATTCAAAGGTTTAGACCATTGTTGGCATGGCATTTTGCAAGCAGAAATGGTGCTGGAGAAGGAACTGAGAGTTCTACATTTAGATCCAAAGGCAGGAAGAGAGAGAGAGAGAGAGAGAGAGAGAGAGAGAGAGAGAGAGAGAGAGAGAGAGAGAGAGAGAGAAGACTGGGCTTAGGTTGAGTTTCTGAAACCTCAGTGCCCACCCCCAGTGACACACTTCCTCCAGCAAGGCCACACCTACTCCAACAAAGTCAATAGTGCCACTCTGTAGGAGCCTACGGGGGACTATTTTCATTCAACCCACCACAGGGAAGAAAGGCGTACATAAAACACTACCACTAGCTAAAGAGACAGTGCCATTTGGAAGCTGTTGGCAAAGGGAGAGTCATTTCTCTCTAGTGATAGGATTCCTGGTGGGGTAACCACATGTCAGTACAAGCCCCACTCCCAAGAATAGCTGGCAGCACAAAATGGTCTCAGTTGGGGGAAAAAAAAGTAACTTCATAAGGTCGGTTGGAAGAGATGGAGGAAAGCAAATATGCTTACAATACATTATATGAAATTCTCAAATAATTAATCAAGGTATCGTTGAAGGTTTTTCATGCTGTAGATACAGTTTAGAATTGCGTTTCAGAGACGGTACCGAAGACAGAATGCCCACCATGTGGCATTGGGCAAATCACATAACCCTCTAGTTCTCGAGTGTCTCGGCTGTAAAATGGCAACGATAAGGACAGCTTTCTAAAAGATTTGATAATCCTATATGCAAAACACTCAAACCTGTGCCTGCATTATATCAAGTGCCCTACAAGGGTTTGTTTTTAGCCCCAAAAATGCATTTCACCTGGTGCTGGCATCAGGAAGCAACAGGAACCTTCTGAGAGGCAGGAACACAAACTTAAAATGTCAAACATAGTGCTACCGTTCTTGTCATTGTATCTATTGTATTTACATACGATAGCCACACAACATAAGTTAATACCATGCTGCACTTACTCATCTAGTATATCAAAAATCACATGAAACCAAGCTGAATTTTTTTTTAAAAGTTTCCCATGTGTATGAGAGTGAGAAGACTTCCAATCAGATATAATAAGAAACCCAGCTTAGGACCTAGATGTGGCTCAATGATAATATACATGTCTGGCATGTACCAGACCCTGGGTTCCATTCCTGTCACTGGACATAAAACATATGAATAGCTTACAGAGTCACTCTATGACTGCAGAGTCTACAATGCTATACGTCACAGAGGAGGGAGTATTCTGACCTCTTCTTCTTCCAGGGGATGGCCTTCCTGAGTAGCTCACCATTCTCTAACCTGGTACTCTTGATTCCCCTGACTCAGTCAACTGAGGACAATGATTACAGTTGTGTGCTACCAAGCCTGGCTTGACCTTTCCTTGGCTGATTATTGTACAATAGCATTCTTTTGAAGGCAAGCTAGGCTTCTGACACTGGTTGCTTCAACTCTACCGTGTCATGCTGACAAAGAGGGACGGCCTGTATTCATGGTCAAATCTGTACTATAGACCGTTGGATTTAGATTATGAGAACCATAGCCTCTGTTTTTGTTCACGTATTTATTTAATGCATGTTGGCCTGCTAATTAAGGTTAAAGTCTACTATTGTGAGCTTGGCACAAAATGTCAGACTCCCTTTACCAGGAGGGCTTCTGCTTCTCTGACTGCGTCTGGGCAGTTCAACCCCCACCACACACACCTCTACCTGAAGAATGGCACATGACCTTGATTAGATTACAGGTTCTGCTTCCTTTCTCCCAATAAGAACCCAGTCAGCCAGCACCTAAGATTGCTGAAACGCCTCCCCATGCTAAGAAGGTACCTCAGGACCTTAGCCTTCACGTAATGACCTTTGCCCACCTGTATACTCCTACCCTCTTAACCCTGAAACTATATAACCCTTGATTTACCCCCATGTCAAATTGATCTGTCTCCCCAAAGCTGGTCCCAGTATGGCATTACTACCATTCATACTCACGGGCTGTTTGAAACCTTGTTCATTGACTCTGCTCCCTTCATCCTCATGGGCCAGAGATCAGCAACCCTGAAGGAAAAGGAGAGTCGCAAATTCATGTAAGTATAATTTGGACTATGTGTATATCCTCACTCATTCTCAGAACAAGCTTCAATGATAGAACCGGCGTAGGTGACTGTATATACCTCTCCTCAAACATGAAAAGTATAGGCTCTGGAGCTGTAAAGCCCAGATCCTAACCCATCACACTCCTCTCCAATGTTCTGCACAGCCATCATACAGGCATGAGCTCGCTATGCAGCCCCGAGTGTATCTTCACAAGCACCACGAGAAGCACGCAGAGCTATTACCATTACTTAGATGCAGAAACTGGAGTAGACCAGCGTACCAGAATCCTAGTCAGCCCAAGCCACCAAGACAACATCCTTTAGACTGGGTGTCTTAATGGGCAGACATTTCATTCCTTACTATTCTGAGGACTGAAGAATGCAAGGCCAAAGTTAGTAAGAGTCCATTTCCTGACTTTTATACAGAGATGGAGAATAGAGCAGAGCCATATATGCACAGTGAGAGAAAGTAAGAGAATATGAGAGAGTAAGAGGGAGGGGGGATAGTGACAATATCCAGAGCAGGGGAATTATTTTTTTTCCCCTTTATGAAAAGAACAAATGTATATCTAGGAGGGGGGAAGTGAGGAACCAGAATGCTAGGGTGAAGGCTTTAAGATATATAATAGGTACTTAGTATACTCGGAGAGTCTGGAGGCCAATGTGGGCTCTGTTATACTTATAGCTACCACATATGTTCCTTTGTCTGTTCATGTTCATTTACTTGGTGCCTATGATCAAAGAGAGAGAACATTATCCTCCCCTTCATAGAAAGGCACTACTCCAAAGAAGGAAGACCTATCTTCTGGGCCTGAACTAAACCTAATTACCAAGAAAGGTTCCATCTCCCAGGATCACTGCACTTCAGCTCATCACATAGACCATGATGGATTTCAAGAAGAAACAAACATGCAGTGCACAATGGTGACTCCACCCAAGGCTGCCTCCTGGAGAACTTCATAGCTAGAGTTTACGTTCCCTCCCTCCACCGTGAGTGGGTGCCAGAGATCAATCTAGGCGTAGAGCATGATCTAAGAATCCAATTTCAAAAAGTCCTTTGGTGACCCCGAGATAGTGCTTAAGAACCATTGAACATCCACTTCAAGAAGATGGTCCTGTTCCCATAGGACCTCGTGTGTTCCAAGGACAGAGGACACAAACAGACTCTGACTTCCTGTCTTCTCCAGAGCTGAATCAGCTCTTTCCTTTACCTTTATTGAACCACAGTTGCTTAAAGTTGAATTGTCAGCAAGAATCCAAGTGTTATCTATTGAATTTCAGCCAAGCTGGATTCCCCTGACACACTGCTTATTTAGGTCTAGTTTCTCTCTCTCTCTCTCTCTCTCCCTCTCTCACTATTAACCACAGCAGTGTTAAACTTGGAAAACACACACACACACACATACACACACACACACACACACACACACACACACACACACACATCGATGATAAGTAAGGGTGTTACTTCCCTTGTAATGGTCTCTCTGTGCCATGCATATGGATGTGCTATAGTGAACACTGAAAACATCATAAACATACAACTCTCTGGGGAGCAGGGAAACTTATCATATGGTGTTTGATACAATGTCATGGAAAATACTCTCTGGCCTCCAGTGACTTGAATGGAATGAGGACATGGACTGTGGGATTTAACGGCACTGTGGTTATGGTTACAACTGTAGTCAAACTCATAAACCACAAAGTCATGTCTAGCCAGAAATAAAAGGGGTCTGAGCACTGCGTCCTAAGTGGATTTGTCCGTAGAGGGATGTTGGAGAACAGGCTAGCCCCACCCACCCACCCCAGTTTTGCAATTCAAAAGAGTTGTGACTTAGCTTCCCTTATATAACATGGGCAGCTTTTCATTATGTTTATTTGATGCAGTGTTATTGAGGCAATATTTCATATGAATAATTCATTCCAACTCCAACTTTATCTAGCAAAGTCAAAAGCAGAATCTTAAATTTCGAAACAGATCAAAGAGTTCCTTAAATAAAATGGAAATGCTTTGAGTCGCCTGCTTTTCTGAATCTCCCTGTCTTGTCTACGCATTAAGCAAGCACTTACTATGGGCAGTTGGACACCAGAGTTATTAACTGGTCACAGCTCTCCCAGCATTTTCTCCGGTGACGATAATTTTTGCTGGCCCAGTTTTGCACGACGTCCTCTTGTTCTTATCCAGAAATTGAGTTCTCTAAGAGCAAATCACATCCCAGTAATTTTTAACATATTTTTAACATTGGTCACGCGTGTCTGAGTTTCTGAAATGGTCTTGGCCCTGATTACCTTCTGTGCCACTGGGCAGTCTGATGAACACAGCAGGCAGGCTGTGGTGAATAAAAGAGAGCAATTACATGTGGATGCTCAAGACTCCCAGCTGCCTAGAGACGCCTTGCCACTGCCTCTCCGTCGTGGCTATCTTCCTTTCAGATCTTACCAAGTCATGCAAGAAAGTTGCCTTTCAAAATGATTGACATCCAAAAAAATTCCCTGCCTTTATCCAGGCACTGGAGCTACAAACAAGAGTGTAGCAGTTGGAGAAGGGGGAGAAAAAAAATCAAACATGCGAGGCGGGGAGGCTGTGTTAAGAATCTATGGATCATACCTAAGCACACTTTCTTATATTAAAAAAAAAGTGATATCTGGTCAATGAGAGAATAATAAAAATTATGGAAAGAACTTTCAGGTCATCAAATCTCGTTTATATATGTCCGTGTTGCATGAGGCATTGGGGGCAGTAACTTAGCCTTTTTACTGCCTCCGAGAAGACTGTCTCTCCTGGCTTGCACAGGTAGATGATACAGTAAGGGCAAGCGTCGGGACAATGTGGTTTTCTTTCCTATCTGGGCCACTCTCTAAAGAGCCTTTGATAACTTCCTATGTACTTCCGTGGATGGAATAATGGTATCTCCTCCATGAGATTAGAAGGTGTAAATAAGTTCGTGTTTATGTTTGTAGTGGTACCTCTTACTCAGCAATCAGGATTAAAAGAAACTCTTCAAGGACAGGAAAGTGTGTTTTTTTTTTTTTTTTTTTTTGCTATCTATCAGCCTATACATTACAGATAACCAAAAAAAGGACCCACTCCCAACAACACATATTCTCAACCGCCTGACCTAAGGTAAGTATTTTATAGTTATCTACCCATCAGATAGTACTCTCGCCTGCTTCCTAGAGATGGTCTTTGACTTCATGATGGGATCTTGAAACTTCATGTAATTAATTAATATTTATCCTTGTAGCTAAGACTAAGCCAAAGTTAAAGAATAGAGGTGGTTTGTGGAAGACCTTTCAGGTTTGTTTGTTTGTTTGTTTGTTTGTTTGTTTGTTTTAAAGAGGCATGTGAGAAGCCTTCTTCCACTCTTTGCCTTCTCCGTCATGAGAGCGTATCCTTCAAATTACCTTATTGTCCTAAATCTTGGGAGAAAACCCAAACTGGCTTCTGGCCTTGGTCATTAATGCCACTGAGTCACTGAATTAGCCTGAAATAGTGTATTGTCTGCATTTCTGTCATGAGATGTAATGAAAGTAGGTTATTTTTATTATTTAAAAGAGTTGATTAAGCATCATGGTTTACAACTGTAACCTCAACACCTGGGAAACTGAGGCAGGAGGATTTATGACCATTTGAAGACAGCAAAAGCTACAGATTAAGATTCTGTCTTAAAAGAAAAAAGAAAAGAAAACATTTCACATTACTTACAACAATAGATATAGCCCTCATTTGCGTCCCCAGTACATTGAAGCCATTTTTGCCATTTTGCTCACGTGTGATTGAGCAAGCCAACACAGAACAAAAATATGAGTTTAGTTTAATGACTAATATGAGCTCATTTAGAGGGATGTTGACTAACTCATCCAATGTCGCTCAGTTAAAAAATTGCAATAAAGGATGGGACCCAGTGTCTCATGTGACACTGCTATTTCACAGACAAGTTAGGACATCTGAAAGGAAATAACTTAAAAGTCCTGGTGTTCCCAGCTCTACAGTTCCCTTTGCTTTATATTATGAGCTGCATATATCTTTCGAACTGCAATCCCCCTAAGCCACCTTGTGCTCTAGTTTCTCATCATTTTTTTTATCCTCCTTTCTAACTCATCCTGGGTTCCATTACCATAACAAGCTAATCTGGTTTACGAATTGAACTATATGATCAATGAAGCCAATTTATTTTCATGGGATTCTAGTTTGCAAAATGTTCTCAGCTGCAGTTATCCATGCAGTAGGGAGGAGAAGGTAAGACAGTTCATCTGTATCATGGGGCCACAAATTCTTCATGCCCTCTGGGCTGGTTCTGCCAATAGAGGTTAGCTGTGGTCTGAAACATGGCCACACTCTATTCATAACTCAAGCATGTACTGACAAACCACCCCAGTTACTATGTCTACAGTATTCTAGGTACTGGGTGGGGGGAGCAACACTAAACAAAGCACCAATATTCCCTTCTTTCCTGAAATTTCAATTCTATTTTGAGGAAGATAATGAACTAATGTGTATAGCATTTCAAGTGTTTAGAAATATTATGCTGATGGTAAAGCAGGGCAAAGTGCTTAAGGCTGAAGTAGGTCATCTAGGCAAGAGAAGATTATATAAATGTAAAAAAAAAATTAACCAAGTGTCATGCCTCAGACCTGTAATCCCCAGAAATGGAAAAACAGAAGTAGGATGATTGTGAGGATCTTGGTGACATGGTGGACTCTTGTATCGTGCTGTCTGTTCAAGCTAACAGCACTCTGATGTGTACAAAGAAAGTAAGATGATGACATAAGAGAGTTCACCTTCTGCCTCTAGTGGTAGAGTGTGCATGTCAGGTATCAAGTCTTATCCTTCCTAAGTTTTGTTGGTTTGAGTTTTGGTGGAAAGAGGGTCTCATTCTGTTTACCAGGATAGTCCGGAACTCTATGTATCTCAAGCTGGCCTCAATTTCTTGGCAATCCTCCTATGAGTGCTTGGCTTCTAGTTATGTACCACTATGCCTAGACTCCCCTACTAAAGTTTTAAAGAAGAATTTAGGTAAGAGAGTTTCCAAGCGCTGTCCTTAAGCTGGATTGTAGCTAATGGCTCATTTATGATCAGTGAAATGTATTCAGGACCTTCAAAACCTTCAGCAGAAAAAGCATATCATTGGCCCAATAACTCTCACCTCCCCCTGATGTACCAATTACCTAAACAGGGGAAGCCAAGATGCTCCAGTCCCAACTGTGCCATCATGCCAAATCCTGGAGACACAAACAAAGCTTGAAATCTTGTCTCTAATTAAGTCATGTGGAGCCCAGTGGTTTTGCTGGCCTCCAGCTCAGCAGTGAGCCATGTGAAACCCTGAACAAGCTCCCTTGGTGGCTAATGTCTCTAATAAAGATACAATCTCCAGCCTTTGTCAGAGCTCCCCAGGACTGGTACCAAAAGAAGGGGATGGGAACCCTTATAGTTATCAGAGGGCATACTCTGATAGTGTCTGCTCACTAATCAAACTGAGAGAGGTGTCCCTATATTCTGCAATATCCCACTCCTCGTCATAAAGGAGCAACCAGAGAGATGGCTACTGTGAAGGTCTGCTCTGTGAACTTCTTCGGTTGTTCATACGTAGCTCCAATGTCTTTATTCATTCATACAGTTTATATTCTTCCCATCCCTGTGTTTAATCAATGACCAGCCACCCCAACTCCAATACCCCAGTCTCCATCAGTGGCCAGAGCATCTCACCCTATAGTATTAATCCCAACGTACATGGGCTGTCTCTGGGCAGCCAACCCTGTCCTGAGGATACCACTGAGTATGTAGGACAGTCAGAGGATTCCTGACCATCCTTTTACCATTAGTCTGGGAACTCTAAACTTCTGAGAGGAAAGACCCGTTTCACTGGGTTCCTTATTTAATGTCTCTTTGTCAATAACTTGGCACAGTTACACACATGTGCATGGTATGTTTCGAGATGATGTGGTACTGTGTGCTGAGGGCTGTATTAGGTGACTTATATATACTCAATTATCATCAAAACATTTTATCAGGATCTGGCCATTCAACACACACACACACACACACACACACACACACAAAGAGGTGGGGAGAGAGAGAGAGAGAGAGAGAGAGAGAGAGAGAGAGAGAGAGAGAGAACACAGACATGCACACAGAAACATACCAGGGACACAGAGAAAGGGGGTCGGAGGGAGAAGGAGAAAGGCACGCACATTTTTGTATTGTGTATTCCACATCGTGCTCAGTTCCTGAGCAGGTGAAAAATGTTTTGGTAACGGGTGAATAAGATAAATCATGTACAGCCCTGAGCACTATCTAATAGCAGCAATAAGATGCATACATTAAACAAATATAATATAGTGTACAGTGAATTTATTGCCATGACAAAGGCACTAAGTATTATGTTTTGGATTCAGATGTGCTAAAGAGCAGAAAGGGTATTACAGGCTGGAACCTAGCCATTCATCCACTGTGTATTTATAGAGTACAGATGTCCTCACTCACACTAAAAACTCCACTGAAGCGGAGATTTTTAAGGTGAGAAATAGCCTGGTATATGTGGGATATCTGCATAGAACAGTGGTAAGGAAGGAAGATGTGTGGAGATTCATAAGCAATTCAGTTTAGATATGAAGCACAAAAGTACAAAATGGGATATAAAGCTGGAAAAAAAAAGGAAGTAGGGCCAGATCCCAGGGAAGATTTAACACGGTTTTCCTCTGGAGTCGATGGGGAGCCATAAAAAGTTTACAGCTAGAAACTTGTGTCATCAGAACTCTGCTTTATAAAAACTAACCTGGCAACTATGTAGTGTAGAAATTAAACAAAAAAGTTAGATCATTGAGGAAATAACTCAACTCCGAGAGGGAAGGAGTGTGAGGTAGGACCCATAACAATGGGAAACAGAAAAGGATACGTATTTATGCTCTTGAGTTGTAAACAATAAGAGCACCTATTGCCTAAAATATGGCCCAGGTCATATCCCTCCTAATTGAGTTGCACAGTACTACTATAAGAACAATAAATAAATAAATAAATAAATAAATAAATAAATAAATAAATAAATAAATAAATAAATGGGTAGGGGATGATAAGGAATTAAAGGAGCCTAGTGTCTTGGTGAGAGTGATGTCTGTGAACAGTTTTGTAACAGGCTTGAGATCACAGGTCATCATAGTCCACACTGTTGTTCACTGAGTGATATGGGAGAGGAAACGATATTTGGAACATGGAGCTCACCACATGCACTAGCGAGATCTGGAACAAATGAAAGGCAGAAGGTAAGAACGGAGAAAAGCAGAGAGTTGTTGCTGGGCTGCCTCCCAGAATAGTGGGGAGAGAAGGAAAGGAGCACTGGCTCTATCTGCACATACACCTGCATGCCAGAAGAGGGCATCCGATCCTATTATAGATGGTTGTGAGCCACTCTGTGCTTGCTCAGAATTGAACTCAGAACCCCCAGAAGAACAGCCAGTGCTCTTAACTGCCGAGCCATCTCTCCAGTCCCTGGACACAGACCCAGAGAAGCAAAACAAGAAGGAAAGCTCAAGTCTGAATCTCATTTAGAAGGGGGGAATAGTCACAAGAGGCATCTGAAGGAAAGAAACTGGGAAGGAAAGGAGATGGGAAGGGGAATGGGAGAGTTCAGGATTAGGTATATGGAGGGACAGGAGAAATGGCCAGATGGCCATAAGACTAAATAGAAATCCGTAACTGATAAGGTTAGAGAGGTAAGGGCAGGAGGACTCCAGAATGAGCTAGAGACCTGGGAAAAGAGGTGTCCAAGAATCAATAGAGGTAACCTTAGCTGTGACTCACAGCATTGGGGATGTGGAACTTGAAGAAGACCACTTTCTATAGCCAGGCGGGAATCCCAGTGGAGTGATAGGGACACCAACCCACCCACAAAACTTTGAAACTAAAATTTATCTTGTCTAGAAAAAATGCAGGCACGGGGAATGGAGCAGAGACTGAGGGAATGGCCAACCAATAACCTGCCCAACCTGAAACCCATCCCATGGGAAAGCACCAATCCCTGACACTGTTAATGATACTCTGTTATGCTTGCAGACAGGATTCTAGCCTGGCTGTACTTTAAGAGGCTCCACCCAGCAGCTGATTCAGACAAATGCAGATGTTCACAGCCAAACAGTGGATGAAGCTTGGGGGCTCTTCTGGAAGAATCTGAGGAAGGATTGGGAACCCCTCCGGGGATAGGAACTCCACAGAAAGATCAACAGAGCCAACTAACCTGGTAATTCAGAGTTTGAATTACCAACCAAAGAACATGCACAGGCTAGACCTAGGTCTCCTAGGGTAGCACATGGGTAGCAGATGTGCAGTTTGGTCTTCATGTGTGTCCTGAACAAGGGAAGCAGGGGCTTTCTCAAAAGCTGTTGCCTGTGTGTTGGATATATTCTACCTGGGCTACCTTGTCTGGCCTCAGTGGAAGAAAAGCACCTAGCCTTGCAGAGACTTGATGTGCCAGAGTCGGGGTAGGTAGGTAGGTAGGTAGGTAGGAGGGAAGTGGGGCGGAAAGGAAAGGGAGTCTGTGCATGTGCATGTGCATATGTGTGTGGTATGTACTAGAATGAAAGCACTCATTGTAGAAACTGATTATTACACATATTATCCAGTCAAGTCATTGGAACTCTAAGGGTTTTAATGTATCCGTCAATAAATGATAATAATCTAGAGTTTTTCAGAGAATAAAGGTCCCTTCCATGTTCTGTGGACTTCTTCAGATGTTCATAAGCAGCTCCAATGTCTTTATTCATTCATGCAATCAATATTATTCCCATTCCTATGATGAATAAAAATCCCAGCCACCCCAACTCCAATAACCCAGACTCCATTGTCCCCAGAATCTCACCTTATACTATTAATCCCAGCAAACATGGTCTGTCTCTGGGTAGCCATCCCTGTCTTGATACCACTGAAAATTTATAATGGTCAGAGGATCATTGCCCATTTTTCCCTTGGCCCAGAGACTCTAAACTTCTGGGAGTAAAGGCTTGCTTCATTGGGTTCCTTGTTTAATGTCTCTTTGTAAATAGTTTGGCACTTTTGCATGGCATATTTCAAGATGAGATGCTACTGTGAGCCGAGGGCTGTATTAGGTGAGATGGAAGTTGTCCACCGAAATCTCCCTCTTCCAAAACTTGAACTGTATGAATTGATAATGGGAAGCAACAACTAGCACATAGTCCGGACCTAGTGGTGACCAAGAATGGCATATAATGAACAATTAGGCTGTGAGCAGAAAAAACATATTCTTCTGTGGTTGGATTTCCAAGGACAGGGTGTGGCTCTTTTAACACACACACACACACACACACACACACACACACACACACACACACACACACACGAATGCAGAGGAGTATGGGTTTTCAGGAGATGGTGGAGCAGTACCATGGACAGGGAGGGCCTCAGTCTCAAACAAAATTGTTGAGGAAAACCACCCTGGGATCAGAGCTTTAGTATTAGAAGGTCATGGGAACAAGAAATAAGCCTCCATGGGGTCAAACCACTGAAATTCTGTGATGTATTTGTCATGGCAGGAGGCCTGGTGCTCACAAATGCAGCAGAGATTATAAGATAAATAGCAGATAAGTCAGCAAGCACTCTTATCTCTTCATGGTAAGTACTCAATAAATGTTAGCCTGGAGAAGAAGAAGGCGGAGGAGGAGAAGGGAGGAGGGAGAGGGGGGGAGACAAAGGGAGGAGGAGGGTAAAGGGAGGGCAATGGAAGAGAGAATTGTGAGGAACAGTTTGAAACCCATATGGCTCAGGTGCTTCCCTCAGACCTCAAATTAATAACTTAGTAAAAGAGAAACTTTGCTATCAGAAGAGATGGACACTTCCTTAGGAATAATTGAATGGATAAATGAGCAAGTGTAAGAGGGACGGAGGGAGGAGAGAGACAGAGAGGCAGAGAGACAGAGAGAGGTCATGAGCTTCTTACACTCTAATCCTCTAACCTTACATAAGCTACAGCAATCCATCCACACATGCTTTTCTTTGGTGTGGAATCTGGGGCTTCTGGAACACCCCTACCTCCTGGTGTATAGACCACAATTTAGGCCTTCTCCTGGTAGAAGACAAAGGGCAGAACATTAGTCCTCTGGAGAGATTCACACCCCAATCTCTAGAATCTATGAATGTGTCACCTTACATAAAAGGAGCTTTGTAAATGCAATAAGGATCTTTAAGATGAGACTGTCCTCAGGGATCATTTCGAACCCTACATCATCACAGGGGAAAGCAGCGTGGAGGAAAAATGGTACGTCGATGAAAGACAAGATCAGAGACTCAGAAAGAGACTATGAGGTGTCCCACTGAAGGCTGTGAAGATGGGGATGGGGTCACTAAGGAACACAGTGACCACAGTCACTAGAAGAAGTAAACTGAGCCCCATTGTATTTTATTATAGCTGGAACCAGAAACTAATATACTTCCCTAGAAAGAATTGAGACCCATGGCTCCGCTGCTTGGCTTCCTCATTTTGGCTTCCTACACAGGCCACAGACAGATAAGACATGTCTCCAGGCTCTCCAGCCAGAACCCCTGGATCAGAAAAACAAGTCCCTATTCTGATGTGCAGAGCCTCTTCAGGGCACAGCTGCCCAACTCTGTGATCCAACCATTATCCATCAGAAACCAAACCAGCCATGACAGCACACTAGATAACTACTAGCTCTATTAAGCTGGGAAATGACTTCTCAGCAATGTAAAGGATTTTACAGTCGTCAGATTGCTAATCCATCACTGGGGAAGCCTGAAAGTTTTTTTTTTTCCTTAAATTGTTCACAAGGTAGCCAATTAGGCAGAAGACATCATCAGACAATATTTTTTTTAATTGCAATTTCTATGTCTGCCAGAATTGTTTCCTGTGTTCACAACTAAGTGAAGGGGTTTCCAAATCACTTCCTGTTTTTAAAATTTGATAATGAAGGCTGGGGAGATGGCTCACTCAAGACTGCCTGCCCGCTGAGTCTGAGGACCTCAGTTCAGATCCCAACACCAATATAAAAACCCAGGTGTGTCATTACACATACATAGCTCCAGAGATGGGGACTAAGAAAAGACAACCCCCCCAAACCCATTGGCAAGCTAGCCTAATCAAATTGATAAGTTCCAGTTCAATGAGAGACTCTGCATCAAAAATAATAATAAAATAAAGTAGGGAGTGAATGAGGTCTCTGGCTTCCATATACCTGTGCACATATGTGTATCTGTATTCACATGCATGCCCTCATCTGAACAGGTACATACACCATAGACACACCTATATAAGCTGATAGAAGATAAGACAGACAGACAGATAGATAGCAGATGACTCCTCAGATGAAATTGTCCTTTCTTCCTCTTCTATTATTTCAACATAGGGGCCAGACTAGAAAGATCTTCCAAGTCAATTGTTTACTCCTTCAGATTCATTTGTTGAAGTGATAACCCTAACACTTCAGAATGCAACTGCATTGGAAGATGCAACTTTTCAAAGGGCAATTAAGTTAAAATGAAATCCATTAGATTCAAATGAAGTCAGGGGTATAAGTCCTATTCGATATAGCTGGTATCACAAGAAAATGTGTCCATCAGCTTTCCTTTACGCTAACAAACACTGGAGATAATCCACTGACCAAGAGAAAAAGTTAATTTTTTTTAGGATCCTGGTTTTGGAGATTTCAGCCAAAGGTGATTGGTTCTTGGGTCTGTTGTGAGTTACCACACGAAGGCGAGAGTGTGTGGTGGAAAAGAGTGATTCAATTCATGGTAGCCAGAAAACAAAAGTGGGAAAGAGGCCAGGATCCCTCCCTCCCATTCAATGGCACACCTCCCGTGATTTACACCTTCTCACAAGCCTCAGTTCTTAAAGATATCTACCACCTTCCTGTAGTGCTAAGGTGAAGATTGACCCTTTAGCACACAGGCTCTTTAAGATCCAAGCTGTAGCAGAAGAGTTGGGGACCCTGGCATATACCGGGGAAGACTGGGGGAAGACATAAGAGTCAAACTAATCTTCTGCCATAACAAAAGGGAAAGGCCTCACAATGGAGCCACGAGCCAATTTTGATCTTGTGGCCTCCCTAGAAGACAATAAAGTTCTGTGTGGGAGGGACCTGCATGTGGTGCTTTATTATGGCAACCTTCATGACCCTAGAAGGGTGCCGACTATCTCAGCATCCTAGAACATTCCTTAAAGCTCTGTCTACCAGGCAGACCTATGAAATTCATGTAGGTGGATCTTATATTTCCAGTAGATCCATCTCTTTCATATGTCATCAACTAATCAGGTGTCATAAATTAATGTCTTTACCAATCTTCACATCTTTTATCCATGAGAATCCCTTTAAGTCTCCATCAAGCTAGCAAGCTCTCTCTTGGGAGAAAGTGCAGAGCACATTCAAGACAAGAAAAAGAAAGTGCATGCTTCCTCAGGTCTGTGTGGAAGACAGGAATATGGCTGCCTATGGAGTAGGTATTCACATCATCTGCCCTCCCTTGGTAATATTGCTGCTTCTGCAGCCCTGGACTGTGATAAACAAGTTGTAATATATTAGCAAGAGCAGTGTACTTCTATAGCTGGCAGAATTCCTGAGAAATGGTTTTTATGGCACGGATCTCCTTGGAGACTTTAAATAACAGCCTGGAATGTATGGTACAGAGATCACGGGGCTTATTACGTTAGCCACCCAGCCCGGACTTGTGCAATTTATAGTTTCCCTGATAAATTGGGATTCATTCAGCTGCTACATCTTATGCAGGGTGGTAGAATTGTCTTTTCAACGTGGAAGGATTAGAAATGGGCAGATGGTTTGGCTGGGTAGTGAGGATGGCAGCCTAGGTTATGTGAGCCTCAGATAGGGCTCGGGTTTCTCTTTGGGGAAACCAATCTCATTCCATTCCTTAGTACCTACTCCTTTCATGGGAGCCAGATTCTGAAGTCAGTCGCCTCACCTTTCATCAGAAAGGCATATTTTGGATACCGTTTTTGTCCCTTACTTAAGGATACATGAAGAAGCACATAAATTCAAATCTCACTTCGGAAACCAGAAACAAAGGGATGGCATTTTCCGAAGAACCTGGGAATACACTATTCCCTATTTTCTGTGGGTTAAATTAAGCTAACATCTGCTTTTAGTGGCTGTGGCTAGAGCTGTTCTCTATACACCCAGCCAATCTGATGTAGGTTGAAAATCAGGTTTTTGCAAGCTGTGAACAGAGAATATTCAGGAGAAAACTGGGAGTTTGTGTTCCCAGTTCTCAGCCAGGTAAGTGAAATATGTTAGCTTGAAGGGGTAAAAAAAAATCTTTCTTTTTAAGAAAGGAAAAAGGTCATCGATGGGATTTCATAGTTGTCATTATTTCAATGAAGAGGAAAAACAAGAGCCAAGCCCTTGCAGGAGCTGTCACCATCTTTCAATTGAAAATCTTGTATAGATTTTAGCATTTGGACGCCGGAGCCTTTCCGGGTCCCATCTGACTGTTAATCTGCAAAAGGTGAAGGATTTACACAAGGATCTGGACTCCAAAGTGCCATTAAGTTCTAGTGGGTCAATAATTCCTAAAAATGAATCCGAGCAACGAAGTCTAGTAAGCTTATGGACATTGTTAGCCTGTTTCATTGGCAAAGAAATGGCAAGTAAAGAACTGGGCTTAGGGGACAGAAATGGGAGGAGGGGTCATGCTTAAGACAAGCACTGGATGAGGGAGTGAAACATGAGGTATTTCTTTTAACCCCAGAGGCCACTCAGTGTTCTGTCCTAAGCAATGCTTTCTAACTTGTGAACACATGAGATAGCTCACTGCTGGCTGAACAACATCCTTCCTGTCAGGTGTCCCTGTGACAAGGAAGCATCCTGTGATGAAGTTAAGCCCCCAGGAAGGACATCAGTCAGCTAGTAATTGATACCTAGTGTTGTGAGGGAGAAGTAACAACTGGTGCCTTAGAACATCAGCTATTTTGACAGACCTGTCCAGTTTTTCCTATTGAGAGTCCATGGTGATCCAGATAAAAGGTCATGAGCCTATGCTCGGGGGTTTATGTCAAGGATCAACCTAACTATTCTGGGTAAATGAGAGGTTAATCGAGCCTGCTTACAGCTTCATAACCTTCAACACAACTCCAAGTGATTTGTCCCATAGACAGATGGTCTAGAAGCAACTCCCTTGAATGCAAAAGTTCCATGTGCACTGACTCATCAAAGAGAAGCCAAGAAGGACAAACTGACTCAGGAGCCAAAAGGGCTGAGCTACACCCTAGGCAGAAAACACATCTAGATTCCTTTGTTCTCAATGCCAACCCCATAGTGGAAGTTTCTATGAGGCCCATTCACTTTTTGCAAAGTTTGAAGCTCAGTAACATTATTCTGTGTCTCACCTGCCAAGCTCTGGGGGTATGGATTTTATGGGACAGCTTAGATTGATAAATCTCTCTTTTGAGCCAGTACTCAGCTATCAGGGGCCATTGCATTCCTCAATAGGGACAGATCAAAGGCAACATCAGACATCAAGACCTACTGTAGCAGCTGCCCGAGAAGAGACCCACAGAAAACCCAAGAACCTCCTAGCTGACAGCTAAATGATAGACCGCAGCCATTAAAATTTGCCGTGGGGGCCTCAGAAGTGTTACTGTTCCTTTAAAAACATGTGCCTGTATGGCATTGCTAACATCCTCCCCCTGTTGTCTTAGCCTTCACTCAAGGTTGTCTCTCTGTAGCTCATCTCTTCCTCTTGTCACTGGTTTCTTACACTGAGAAGATTCCTAATACTAGGTTATTAGCAATATTGTAAGAAGCTTCATTACTTATTTATTCAACGTGGACAGTTATTGTCAGTTTTCTGCCTGTGTTGCCCTCCGTGCCTTTCTCCATCAATGCTTGAGGTAGTAACGTTAGAAAAATGAGAGGTCAGCCAGAATCACAGAGACCTTGTGTATCAGAGATTGGTGCAAGCATCTGTCCTGAAGACAAACCTGTGGTGCCCAGTCATACTTCTTGTGACCCAAGCCATTTGTTAGGGGGCTTGAGGTAAAAAACAATCCCAAAGTACATATTTTTTAAGTTCAAATGGTTGGAAAATGAGTCTCCCAAATATCAAACATCAGCAGCAAAGGCTTCCAAAAGCTACCAGGGTCTTTGGACTGATGGCACCATTTCTGGCCATTCCCTCATTCTAAGAAGTGAGACAGTAGACAGTGAGTGTAAGTTTCTGGGGTACATGCCCACCATTAAAGCCACATTAGCATAGTTGGTGTAGTCCAGAGACTTTGTCCCATCCCTGCCAACATCTGCTTCAGAAAAGGATTAATTGTATTATCTCCTGGACATCTGCCTTGATCTCAGCTTGTGTAAAGGGCTGTGGTTCATGTGTGTGTGTGTCTGTCTGTCTGTCTGACTGACTCAGCAATACAGCTTTAAGCACTGGCCCTGACCCTCTCCTTTCCCACATCCTCTGTATAGCACCTATATCTCCTTGCATTCTGGCCAGGACTGGGGAGTTTTTGCCCCAAGTTTCTTTCTCAAAGGAAACAAAGAAAGGCAAGAGAGTAGTAGTATGGGTAAGCAACTCTCTCAGATTGCTGTGTTCTTGCAAGAGTTAGCGATTCAACAGACATTGGGATTGGGACAGTTCAATTATTAACAAGGTTAATGGTGATACCCACCCACTCTGTAAACGTCTGTGAATTGCTGTCTATACTCAGGTGAGGGCAGACTCAGAGTAAGGTGAGAGCCTGTGATTGGGCAGTGGAAAAGGAAGGTAGGCTGAGAGTTTTAGAGATGAGTACTGAGAGACAGAGGAAGAGACAGAGAGAAGGAGACAAGATGGAACCTATAGGAGGGGAAGAGGATGCAGAACTACACAGTCCTGGGAGCCGTAAGTCTTGATGATTTCTTAGATGATGAAATAATAAGTAGGGTGTGTTTGCCCCATCTAGGGGTGCAGCTTGTGTTTATATTGAGCTTTGAGTTCATTGTGCGGCCATTTTGTGGATTGAGAATTTACTAATATAAATCTGACCGATAAACTACAAGCCTCTAGAGTTTTGATGTTACCTGGTTATGGGAATTTGTGACAGCCAGCCACAGGGGACGGCTGGGAGTGTGAGCAGAATCCTCAGCAAGAGAACCTCGAGATGGGCAGTTGCTGCATGGGGCTAGCTGTGGAAGCAGTAAAACCACCAGGGCCAGAGAGTAGCTGGCATTAGCATGGGATGGTGCCTTTATGCATATATATACACACACACATATATATATATATATATATATACATATATATACATATATATTCACACAATAAACATCGCATACTTTAATGTGTAGATGGACATTTTAAAATAGAATATTCATGTTCAGTAACACTAAGACTTTATTATTTACTCGGCATGATGCATTAAGCCTGGAGATACCGAGGACTCATAGTAAGGTACAGGGTGAGAGGGAGTTCTGGGACACACTGATGGAAAGGCAGAGCCCTCCCTGGATGGCTTTTGGCTCAGCAGCCTCACCTCCTCTCATCCATCCTAGAAGGACACACACATGTGCCCAAGGTGCTCTTGATAGTGTCATTTGTCGGAGCAAAACACTGGAAGTGATCTAAATGGCCATTTATACAGGAATGACCAAATAAATTCCAGCATCCTCCCTCCCTAGAGTCCTGCGGGGTCACTGATAAGCACAAGATGTATCTGCTCGTAACACATGAGCAGATTGCCAATGCGACCTCCGTGAATTTAGAAATTTGGACTTTTTTCTGTTAGCTATTCATTGTGCTCTCAGTAATTTTGAATGACATCTGGCATCTAATAGCTACTGCATAATTACTTCCCTAGCATACAGAAGCACAGTAAAAGAGACGCATGTGATACGATGCACTTATTTGTGAGCATTTCAATCTGAAAAAAATGAAAAGCAATAGATTGCGTTTTCCAAAATGTCTGCTTGTGTGCTAAGACTCAGGCAAAGATTCATAAGGCCACACAGTGAAAACTGTGTGCAGATAGAGAACAAATGAGGATTGTAGCCTTATCAGTAATGCGTTAATTCTTATAAGGAGAATATTCACATACCATTTAGCTAATGAAAATATTTTTTTTTAATTTAACTGCATGGTTAAAATTATAGTGCTTGTTACCGAAGCAAAGGAAACCAATAAATCAGTGCAGTAAGTTCCAAAATTCTCCTTGTTCTCCTTTGAAATAATATGAATCCCAGAGTTGAAGATAGAACTCAACTTGAGTGGCCAAAAAGAAGTGGGATGTAAGAGGATGGGAAGGTGTCTGAAGAAGTCAGGATAAGAAAGTGTGCGCTACAATGTTAATTTCGTTTTCAAAAAAGTGACCAAACTTGCAAAGGAATGATAGAAATAGGTTAGAAAGAAGTCAATGGGCCAGGTGTGCTGGGTGGCATAGTCCTTTAATCCCAGCACTCGGAGGCAGAAATAGGCGGGTCTCTGTGAGTTCAAAGTCAACCTGGTGTACAAAGTGAGTCCAGGACAGCCAAGGCTCTGTTACTGTTTGAAATCCTGTCTCTAAGAAGAAACAAACAAACAAACAAAAACCCTAGGACAATGAGTTTGTCCCTAACCCTAATCTTAACCCTAGCCCTATCCCTAACCTGATACAGCTGAGTTACAAGGAGATGGACTATTTGGGAGAAAGTGTTTGTTTGTTTGTTTGTTTGTTTGTTTGTTTGTTTAAAAAAGGAACAGAACAAAGCAAAAAATGATTGATTTCTTTAGAAATTCTGGTTTTGAAGTGATTTGAGATGCTCAGTTAGAAATATTCAGTAGGCAGGGAGCTATTTGTAAAATCATGAGAGATGCTAACTTGGAAATTACTTGGGCACAGGCGAGAGTGAATCAGTGGAGTTTGAATGCAGTCTCCATTTGGTGAAAGGTCCCTTCTGGTAAGACCTTATGAAGAAGGGACAGGGTGCAACACTACAGTCACCACTACTCAGGGGAATGCCCAAGGACTGTCTCCCTAAAAAAGCCAAGCCTACACAGTAGCATCAACTACTGAACCTGGACAAACTTCAGTCAGCAGGAAGCCCCTATTAACCAGTTCTTTTTTTTTTTTTTTTTTTTTTTTTGGTTCTTTTTTTGGGAGCTGGGGACCGAACCCAGGGCCTTGCGCTTCCTAGGCAAGTGCTCTACCACTGAGCTAAATCCCCAGCCCCTATTAACCAGTTCTTAACAAGAACTCTGGTAATCCTTTTGTAGTCAGCTGCAGTTGATTGCTAAGACAAAGATGTCTTTCGTCCATAGTCATCCTTGCCTGTAAGAGTTACAGCTGGTGACTATGCCCCAAACTTGGTTCCCTGAGAGAGGCCACTTGCCCCTTGGAGTAATACAGAGCTGGTGACTGGACAGCGCTGTCTGGGGAAGTGTTACATGCAGGAATAGCGAATCACCATTTTTGAAGCCTGGCGTCAGGATGATGTGTCTTCAAAAGCAGCAGAGATTGATACCCCCCCCCAAAAAAAAAATATGAAGAAAGGCTAAGCTCCTTCAGTTTCAAATTGTTCTCAGTTAAAACTCACACAGACTCCCATGGCAAGGAGTTCACGGCCAGCGTGTTAATGTCAGAGTCATCTCAAGTGAGAGTAAACTCTTAATTTTGACTCTTCAGTCCTCTCTAGGGGCCTATGTCCACACTTGGAAATGGGTGACAATGTCTGTCTTGCAGAGTTGTCATAAGTCAAGGAAATGATGTATGTAGCTCTCATGGCACCTAATATTTCCCGACAAATATCAGCTCTCTTTATCCTTGTCTACCGTCAGAAGGGACAAAGAGGAAGGGCTTCTGAAGGACATGCATGAGAGATGCCCTGTTACATGAGTCTGCTTCAACAGTCAAGCGCACACAACCCTACATGATGATACTACTGAGTTTCTTCTGGGTACATCCAGATCTTGGACATAAGCAAAGCTGATTCCATATCTGACACCAAAGGAGTAATGCAGGAAATGAGCAAAACCCTAGGTCTGAAGAAAGGAAAACTAAAAGTGGAAAAGGTACTCTCCCAAAAGAGGACATTCCCCAAACATGTAACACTTAGCTGGTGAGTTCTGACCCACTGAGCTTCTCTCCTTGCTCCCCATGATGGAGCTGCTCTGGGAATGCACAAAGAGTAGAAGAGATTTAGGAGGACACAAGAGTAACAAGAAGAGAGGTTTGAGGGGAGCCAGGAAGCCAGAGCCCACTGTCTTATTGCACCTGCACTGTGCATGAGCACCTGGTCATGCAGTAGAGCCATTTGGCCTATAGTATGTTCCATCCACATGGTGCCAGAGCTTGAGTGTCTGCCCAACCTTTTCATGTTGTGTTTGGAGACCTGGCTGTCAGATGGACCTGCCATTTTAAGAGCTAGAAATATGGGCATTTGTCCCTTGTGTTACTTGCCTAATAGCCCCTTGCCAAAAAACAAACCATGTGCCCAACTGACACCCACCCACTATTTCAGAACCTTATTAACTGACTGTTCTGGGCTTCCTTATTTTTCTTCTTTATTTAGCCAAATATACAGTGACATGTAAATACATCTTGACAAATGTATTTGAAAAAACGGTTAAGAAGACGGAATGAGAAGCAGCGTAAATCCTAGTGTCTAGTTCCCTGTTCTCCTCCAGGCGTGTCTTTCTATTTTTGTTGCCTCAGTTTCTTCATGTATAAAGTAGTAAACCAAGACACCATCACCACCAACTTAACTGTTGGCATCTCTGTCATAGGTGTGTTTTGAGGACTAAGTGGTAGGTGGCGGTCATCAACCTCTTACGGGCAGCTCTGACTGATGGAGTGGTCTTACTGTGTGAGCTCAGTCAACCTAGCATCAGTGTGGTCAACCATGTTAAGAACAGTTCACTTCCAAGAGATTGTAAGGGATCTCAGAAGCTGAGCGCCCTGCATTCTAAACATTCCTGGCAACTTCATTTCTCCTCAGTGCCAGCACATGCTGAGTAATTCTATTATTTAATCCTCATTTTTAGGACATCATTGAGTCCACATATACATATCATTTACATGTGGCTTTTGAAATGCTGATGGCACACCGCGGTGACCACACATCCTTGATTTTCTTGGAGAGCCCAACTCCATTCTTTGTCTGTGAAAGGCCCTGATTTGCTAAATGCCTGGCTAAATTGGATTTAATTTTGTATAGCTGCAAGATTTCCAAATATGTAATTTCACAAATCAAGCACAAATCTTTCGGTCCTGACTTTTTATTCTGAAAATGACGGTAATAAGTGTGTGTGATTTTGAAAGAATGGGTTCTAACGATCCCCATGTTGGTAACAACACATCTAAGGATTACAAAAAAAAAAAATAAAGAAAAAGAAAAATGATGTTGCAAGAGCTTTTGACCTAGAGAGTCCCTTTGCTGCTAAGGAAGGTGGTTTGCAACCTGGTTAACCGAATGCTTGGTGTGGACATAGCAATCAGAGCACAAACATTGTGAGGTACTAATGACCTTCAGACCCCTGAGCTCAGGAGACACTGACTTTTGCTCATTAAAGATAATATGAAAATAGAGAGTAGAAAACAAACAGGCTATTTCGTGTATTAAAAAAAAATACACTGAATACATCTGAGTACTATTTGTAATTGTTTATGACCCAATTTAGGCTACCTGTGCCAAAGGCATTTTTTAAAAATCCAATGATTTTTTTTCTAAACAAAGCAAAGTTTGATATCTTTGCTATTAATTGGAGTGTAGAATGACTCACAAAAGGGGACCATGTGTCTCAACAGGAAAATACTAGGAGCAGCTACGATTTAGGTTTTAAATAGAAACATCTAGACTCTCCCATTCTTGGATCCACTGTGGACCAGATACAGGGCCCTGGGGGAGATCACATACTTGCATTTGTGGCTGGACTGAACAGCCACAGTGCTCCAGTCATGCTTATAAGACAGTGAATTACAGGGCTGTTCCACTCTGTTTTATTCTGAACATATAAAAAATCTTGACACTGGGCACAGATGTTTCAAAACCAGTCTTCTGCTGATATTTACACATGACTCCCAGTTTAGTGGGATTTGTGTAACTGGTTCACCTCGTTTAACTGGCACCAATTAGATGGGGCAGAAGAAACCACAACTTCCACCAGCCCATAATGTCACTGTTCACTGCACACAAGAACAAGTAGTTCTTCACAATACGACTATAATTTTATAGTCCATATGATTCAGGTAACACATAACTATGTCCAAGGAAGTCTCTGGGGGGAATCTTGTGGTGATTTGGCTTCAAATACAGAAAAGTCTTCCTAAATACTCCCTCAACATTCTACTGGAGAAGTTCTGCGAGAGTCTGTGAGTGTGAGTGATTCTGAACTCCAGCAGAGTCCTTTGGAGAAGTTGGAACTCAGGCTAAGGTCTAACCTGGGCTTGATTTTTCCAAGTTAAAATGGTAGAGATGCTATCGTGGAAAGAAATGAGTATTATAAAAGGACAGGGTTGGTAGAAGTTGCTCCCCAGTATGTATACATGCTGAGTTTCAAACTTTGGTACCTCTGAATATAATCCTAGAAAATCTGATCTTTACAGATGTAATTGTCAGAGCACTCATACTAAGATCATCTTAGTTTGGGGGAGAATAAACATCTTTAGACAGAAAGAAGAAGACAGATATACAAGGAGGAAAGCCAAGGGAAGATGGAGTCAAGGACTAGTGCAATGATTACCACAAGCCAAGGGACACCAAGAACCATCAGAAGCTGAGAGGTGTAAAGTTCTTTCCAACGCCTTCAGGAGGAATGTGTTCCAGAATTGGGATTTACAGCCTTCAGAACTACAAGAGAAGACATTTCTCTTGCACTATGCCTTCACTGGTAGTAATTTGTTGTAGCAGGAAGTGTTTTGAAGGATGATGGCAGGGAGGATGCCCACCCCCCCACTGTGTATGTGGTGCAGTTTTTTATTGGTGTGGTGGAGACTAAGAGGAATCAAGGAAGAGATATTGAAAGAATGCTGCTTCAGAAACAGGCACAAATGTTGAAGCAAGCCCTTTGAATAGAAATGGAAAAACACAAATATATGTGAGGCATAGTCAGAATACTAGGACTAAGTATAAAATTATGTGTGAGGTAGATTTTTCAGGGGAAACTAGAGAAAGGAAGTGTAGTGGTTTGAAAGGGTTTGTCCCCCATGGATTCATGTGTTTGTATGCTTGACCCATAGGGAGTAGCCCTATCAGGAGGTATAGCAGTGTTGGTGGAAGTGTGACTATCTATAGGTGGGCTTTGAGTACTTCTAGTTCTCGAGCTCAGCCCGGTGTGGAAGAAGAAATTTCTCCTGGATGCAGTCAGAGGAAGAGAGGCAGAACTCTTGGCTTCCTCTCCAGCACCAGGTCTGCCTGGAAACCACCATGCTTCCTGCCATGATGATAATGGACTGAAACTCTGAAACTGTAAGCCAGACCTAAGTAAATGTTGTCCTTTATGAGAGTTGCTTTGGTCATGGTGTCTATTCACAGTGATGGAAACACTAAGACAGGAAATCTACTTTAAAAAAAAAAGAAAACGTAAGGAAAAGTATCAAGGAATTAAGCCAAAGCAATGACAAGCACATTGAAGTTGCAGATGTTGGGCTGAGCATCTTATGATTAACTGGGTTTTTGTTGTTGTTGTTGTTGTTGTTGTTTGTTTTTTTGTTTTTTTTTTTATTAGCTAGATGGACTAGAGACCAGAAGAGAGAAGCCCAAGTCAACCCGTGGAAGACTTTGAAACTCAAGAAGAGAAGCTAATTGATGAGACTCTGACTTTCTCAGAAAGCAAACAGGACCACGAGTCTCCGAATGACACCAAGGATTCCAGTCGGAGTTAACACCTCCTTGTATAAACAGGCGCAAGAAAGCTTGATGTCGTGTCAATTGCTGATCGTTTTTGAGTGTTCACGAACTATGAAATAAAGAACAGAAACATAAACTGTGAGGGACTCAACAACCACAACAACAAAAGGACATGTGAAGTTTATTGTGCATCCTGTAGTGTCCTTCAGCAGATCAAGCCCCAGCGTGTTAACACGTGATAACCAAAGGGTTCCCTGCTAACCTGCAGGCGCGATGCCAAACTCTAGTGCAACAGCTGGGGTAAGTTTGGGAAAGGAACTGACCGTCACCTGCAATGAACCATCATTGTAGAAAGGTGCCCGAGGAACCAGAACGTCCTTGAGTCTTTGTTTACCAGAGAGGCTGAGCAGCACTAGTTTGCAAGGTAGTGGGATTTACAGACATGGCCCCAGAGAACCAGGGGAAGGGAAACAGCCTGAAACCATGGGGAGACTAGTGACAGGATATAACAGTGGGGTAGGGAAAAACAAATTCACCAAGTGACAAATTAGCCTGTTTTGCTGTTCCAGCCAGGGACAGACCTTGCCTCCTGGGGCCCTCAGTCACTCACTGATTTGTTCTGGTAATTATCTATCAAACCCCCTCCAAAGAGAATTCAAGAAATGATATAAATCCAAAAAGTATACACTGCCTCTGATTTCTCGTCCTTTTTGTATACTCCAGAGTATTTTCTTAAAATATTTTTTGAGAACGTTCAAGGAAATTACTGACAGTCCAAGATGATTTTGTATACAGATCCGTATAGAGCATCAGGAAGGGAATTTGAGAGACAGCCTAGAGATCACCATGGCTGCTGTCTGCATAGGGTGTCCAACATGGATGCCGTAAGTAAAACCTCAGCGCATCTCTTGCTCCTCTTCTTTCATTTTTTATTCTTCTCTCATATATTACATCTCAACCACAGTTCCCCTTTCCTCACTTCTCCCCCAGATCCATCTCCACTATGCCTTCCCTCAGAAAACAACAGGCGTCCCAGGGACACCAACCGAACATAACTTAACAGCCTACATTAAGACCAGGCATATACCATCACATCAAGGCTGGACAAGGCAACGCAATAGGAGGAAAACTGTCTCACAGTAGACAAAAGAGCCAGAGAGAGTCCCAGCTCCCACTGTTAGATTTCCACAAGAACACCAAACTGTTCAGCCATAACATGGTAAGCAGAGGACCTAGGTCAGACCTCTATAGGCTTCCTGATCTCTGGGAGTCCCCATGAATCCCAATCAGTTATTGTGTGGGCCACATTCTCCTGGTGTATCTCTGATTCCTCTGGTTCCTCCAATCCTTCCTCCCCTTTGATCCTTTCTCCCTCTTTTTCACCAAGCACCACCTCACGTTTGGCTGCGGTTCTCAGCATTTGCTAGATGAAATCTCTCTGGTCTCCTGCATCATTTTCTCTTAAACAGTAAAGCCCTGGCTGCAGGGTTTAGCCAAGAATGTCCATCAATATGCATGTACTCACAGTGAAATATAAATAAGGATAAAAAACCAGGATATCTAGATGCCTTGGCCTCTCCCGTCCCCAGGGTCTGAGCAGTCTATTCCGGTAACTTTGCCCTAACCTCCAAAAGACTGTTAAGAGCTAATTAGAAGTTTAAAATGTCTCCCTCAAGGTTCCACAATCACATATAGCAGCTGAGGATTGCATTGTGAGAGGAAGTATGAAAAAAATACGTGCCCATTTTGTGGAAGATTAGACAATGTGCAATAATGGTTACCTTGGTTACGGCAATGCGTGAATAGACAATACCATTTGAATGGCCACTTGTAAATTGTTGGGTTCCATGGAATCAGTAGGGACCTCAATTTTCTAGGACCCTTGGTGAAGAAGAGGCTGGTTATGATTTTGATGTTCTTGTGGAGTTAAGAACTAAACTAAGAAGGGAGACAAATATTTACTCCAACTTCAGAAACCTGAAACTGCCATTCACTCAGCAAACATTTATTGACTTCTTACTATGAGACAGACACTGAACTAGAAAATCCAGAAACTTCTTGCAGGCTAGGGAGGAACAAAACCACCCGCCCTTGCTGCAGTCAGAAATGCTTTTGCTATCCATGGTGTTCCTCAGATGTGGAAAGACTTTTCCTTAAGTTTATGAAGTGATGACATACAACAGCTGTGGCAGAAGCCATGGAATAGTTGGTGACAGTAGCTCACAGTGCCTGGAAGGGGGAAAACCCCAAGTGTCCTTTAGGAGAAGTGCCTGCATTGAAAGAACAGACCCCAGGACTCTGTGATATCCTGGTCCCACACAGGCCTGATGTGCAGCTCTTGCTGCTCCTGGACACTCGCTCGCTTTTTGCTAACAGACCCCTGATGTCCCCTAGAACATCATTCTACTTGACTCAACTGAGAACCCCTGCCACAAGTCTAATTCCTATCTCATACTCCCGGTGACCAAACTAGCCAGAGTTCTCAATAACTTTTCCACCCAAACCCTTCTGCTGGTCTGGGCAAGAAGATTACTTATGAGGTGGATAGAAATATGACACCCTGACGTCATTGCTAGAGCCCCTGAATCCAGCCTTACTTCAGGCTAGAATCTGTCCTTGGACAGTACATCTCTCGAGGTCTGGCTGCTTTAAATGGAATTCCTGTTACATACAACTGCATAAACCCAGTACCGAATACAAAAGAGAACATAATAAGGCAATTCCAAAACCAACTCTATTACAAATAATGTTTTTAATAAGAAGAAAGTTTGGTGGTACATGCCTGTAACTCTAGCACTCGGAAGGCTGAGGCAGGAAGAGTCTGACTTTGAGTCCAATCTCACTGAGTTCACAGGACATCCAAGGCTGAACAGCAAGACTCCTGTTGAGAGGAAGTGGGGAGAGGGGGGGAGAGGGAGAAGAATGAAGGATGGAGGAGTGAGTGGATAGAGGGGGGAGGGAGGGAGGGAGGGAGGGAGAGAAGGAGGGGTGGAGGGATCTGAAGTCCTAGAGTCCAGTTTCCAAACCTCTAATGTGAACACTCTGTTGGATGCACACCCTAAAATTACCCCACTTGAAGCAGCTCTGCTCTGTATTAAGCTCTTTCGTGTATTTTCATTACATTCGTGATGTTTGCTAGGCCTTCCCAATTACAAAAGTCATTTTCATTATAGGAAGTTTTTAAAAACATGTATTCTAGCCACCCACGGAGAAGCAACCTCTAACGCTATCCATGCTTCTGCCTCTCTAATACATAAATACATTTTTCAATTAACTCCCCTCAACCTTGTAATTGTATATGCCATGGATACTTTTCTAGATCAACCATTGTTTCAACAAAGCACGCATTCAACAGGGATGATAGCCTAGTAAACAAATGTTCGGTTATTTCTTTTACCAAGAACCCTATTGCCCAAATTTTAAGGTTGTTTACAATTTTGTGATGGGATACAAAACATTACAAATATTATCAGCTTTTTGTCAAATCTTCATCTTTTAGATATATTCGTAAAGACACAATTCCTGTTGAAAGATGTTACATTTTCAAGGCTATTTGACATGGGACGACAAGATTTATAAGATATGCCCCCAAAAAGTTCTCTTTTTCTGTCCTGTTTTTACAGTAAGAGAAATGATTGCATTTCTGTGATAATACGTCTGTGTGTGTTACTTCTCTGTCTGCAGTAACAATTCACCACAAACACAGCAGTTCTCAGCACTCCTTCTTTACCTCACAGTGTGCAAGGTTAGAAGTCCAGAAAGCTTGGTGGGAGGGGCTCTTCTTAGGGTCTCAGAAGGCAAAGTCAAGGTGTCATATTAAGCCTGTGTTCTCCTTCCAGAATCCCTGGAGGGAAATTTCAATCTCGTTCCACTCTCCTTTATGTTATTGGAACAATTCAGTTCCTTCTCACCATTGACAAATGGAACCCCTTTATTTCCATAGCTGCAAACACAGGTCTAATCCCTCTCACACTTAAAACGCCTTTGACTTGAAATGCCTCTCTTACGTCTCTCAAGCTCTGGCCAAGACATTTCTACGTAAAAACCCATGTTGTTATGGGACCCATGTGAGCAGCCTAGAATAAATCTCCTAATTTAATGTCTATAACCTTGAGTATGCATACACAGTACCTCTAGATATGCAATATAATGCATTCACAGGTTCCCATAAACAGGATGTTCATCCTGCCTCCAAAAGGATAAAACAACCAAAATACATTAAATCACTGCTGTTTATGGCCGCCTGACCGGCCAGTCACCTTGCATCTTGAAACCACATTCGAGTGGGTCAATTCAATTCAGGGTTCTTAAGCAAGCTGTTTATACTCCCAACAAGTTCCCCATTGGTCAGAAAGATGGTCCTGTGAAACTTTCCAACATGTCTGTTGCTAGGAGACAGAGCATCCCATTTCCTCGGGGATCCATTTCCCTTGGGAATGGCATGCCACAGGGAACCGTGGTAATAAACTACGTTGTGTCATGTTCTCAGGCACGTTGCAAGTCAAAAAAAGGAAAGTGGCATTCGAGTGGTTTTATACATAAACACGGGTCTATAGATGGTATCCATCTAGACAAATATCCAGCTGTGGACATGCATGTAACCCTTTTATGAGTCCTAAGTTGCATTCGCTTTCACTCTTGTATCTTACTCATTTGTTCCTTATTAGTTTTCTGCAAAGATCCTCTTCTCCATGGCTAATTTCGAAGGAAATAGTGTGAGAGTTTTCAGCAAAAGCAGTTTCCATGGATACAGCAAGAAGTCTTTCTAAAAATAGCACATGATGTAATCAGCAAAACTTTAGCTACTGAAGTAACTTAAGAACATGGAGCTGCACTACTGTGAGAAGTTTGCTCTGTCATTCACACAGCATCTAAGACACATGGAGAGAAGAGTCTGAGTTACCTTTATTGCCCTGAGATTCGAGTTCTTCAAAGGCTTTTATGGACAGCTCCCAGCTGATCAGACACCGTAATTATTTTTAACATTGTGTGACGGAGAGGGAGACAGGCAGGAGACAGAAGGAGAACCCTCATTTCATCTTGAGGCGAATACCACACTTCCTCTAAGAGTTGTTTCTCCTCACGAACTAGCATCTCTCTTTGACTTAGACCCTGCAGCTTCGTGTGGGAAAAAGTCCTGCTCCAATCTGACTTGCCCACACCCCTTACATTCTGCAGCGAGCGAGCTGCCTAGTCCATCTTCCTCGCTTTGTCTTGTGGGCTTTCTTTTCTTGACTGACTGATTCAAGGGTTGGTGGCAGAAGTAACTATGGGGGGGGGGGGAGTGAGGCCCGTTCATTTTATTATTTCTCTTCCGTTATTGCTGCTGGCTCTCTTTCCTATAATGTAAGAGGAGTGCAGACACCTGAGATTAAAACCGCTTCCCTTTTGCGTCTGGAGCTCTTTGTCCTCATTGTGTTTGAACTGTCAGTGGGCACAGCTGGGTCTCTATTTCCAATATCCTTTCTCCACACTTCATGTAATTAGAAAAGAGAACCGAGGACGCCAGTCCCACCTGCTTCCAAGGCCCTGTTCTCCCTGAATGGCAGGAGCTAGAAGTCAAAAAGGTGGTCGCAGGGACCATTGTTCCTGTCTCGCACACCACACTGGTCGTTCCTTTCCGTCTGGCCATATCTCTGAACGCAGCCCTGAAACTACCTATTTGCTATCTGTGTGGCTGTGAGCCTCTCTGCTGCGTCCTCCCCGTATAGAATTTCAAGGCAGCCCTCTCCACACAAAAGTCAGTCCCAGCACCACGTTGTCACTGATAGCCATCCAGAAAAGCCCTAGAAATATATCTGGTTTGCTTTTAGATGCAAAATAGCAGTCGCTGTTTCTTATCAGTCTGGGACTCAGGGAGTTAGTTCCTTATTTAGAGCCCATGGGTCTGGAGAGAGAGAGGGCTGGGCTACTGAACTGTCATCAGGTTCTTAAATGTGTTTCTACATCAGAGGCGCCGCTTAACAAGTGGAGAGCCACAGCAATTTAAAAATCTATAGATTACAGGTGGCCTGCACCAACTCACAAGGCTGCATCTAAAGCGGCCTTCGTAAATAACCAGTTTTATAGACGGGCACTTGAAGCTCACATATTTTAAAAGGCTTTTTATGACATACTTTTAAGATCCATTTGTCTCTCATTACCTTCCATGGAACACTAACTCCTAAATATAGTCTCCGAGATGGCTCTGTACCCGGCCTAAGAATTATCAAAGCAATATGCACACGATACAACTCGAACAGAAAGCAGGCCGTGACACCTCGATGTGGGAAGTAGGGTGGTTTCAGTTCCCTCTATTATGCTTATTTATTTAGCCACCTGAATGGAGAGACTCAGTAAAGGGTGCTCATTTTAAGTCTAATTAAAGAAATCCATTTCAAAGAGAGATGGAAATGAGAGACGGGGAGATAAATTAGGGAGGGCCGAGGGCCAATGCTATTCGGTGGTGAGTCCAGGTGTTCTGGGTGGGTGGATGTGAAGATTGGAGGGCGTCTTACTGCAGGAGGTGTTTGTACTGAGAGCAGGTGTTTGGCAAAGCAAGGCCCAAATGGGCATCAGGCTGGCATTTTACTAAAACTACTAAAACCCCTTCCAGTGTGTCCTGAATCCTCCCCTACTCTGTTCCTCACTGGAGTGAGTCACTGCCAACCAACAGTAAAGATCCCATCCGTGCCTTCAGGTATCCTTTGGCCTCCAGCTGAGTTAGGCACTCGGACATCCTATCAGGAGATAGAACACAGTGTTAGCCTAAGGTGGTTTTGTTGGTCCCTTGGCTGTAAAGTCTTGCTAGACTTTACCTCATCCTAAAGTTCAATTCTCAGATAGACCACAACCTTCAAACACATCTCCAATAGAAAGATCAAACACATCCAAAATGTATTGGTTTTTGTCACTTGAGACCCCCCCCCTTTTTTTTTAATCTCTCTGTTGAAACAGTTTATGGCTCAAGCCCAAAATGAAGTTCATTCTGATCCCTGTCTTCTTCTGTGCTCCCCTACACCCTACCAGCAACTTCTGTCATGAATCTGCCATCAAAACTCTCACTACTGTGTGTTTAGATCCCTGCTTTCTGCTCTCCCTCCTGCTTCCTTTCTCCTGTTCTCCTGCTCTTTAGTTGTCCGTTAAGCACACTGACCTTTTCAGAATACAAGTTGGGTCAAGCATTCCTTTGTATCTCACAGAATCAAAACCCTGGTTGATGGTTCCCAGCTATGCCTATCCCTCACCAACTTCCCTCTTGTGGAGTCCATACTTGGAATGCTGACCCTGTTGCTATTTCCTCAAGGTGCTCTTCTTTCTCACACTGTGGCCCACGCACTTCTACGTCATCTCTCTCGAATGCTCAGCCCCAGGTCTCTAATTTCACATGGGGTTTTACTTCCCAAAACACATCTCAGAGTAGCCTCTCCCAACCACATTTTAACTCTCCAAAGGATCCATGGCTGCCACTGTCCTCTTCCCTATCATCAAGGGGGCATTCTATACTTACACTTTGTCACAGATGTGTTGATCAGTTTCTTCTCTAGAGGTAAGTTCCGTGAGGGTGAGGAATTCTGTGCTGAATTCCCAGAAACTACAAGCAGAGATCATGTCATAGATGTGTAACTCTCAGGAAGATAGGGTGTGACTCAGTTAGCAAAGTGGTTGCCTCACATGCACAATGCCCTGAGTTTGATCCCTGGTATCATAAAGAAGAGGGACTGAGGGAGCCTGGAACCTATCATGGTAAGAATAAATGTCTCCATACAACACAGCTACATCCCATCCTATGGATTCTGTAAACAGTTACGGATGCAGCTGAGGTTGTAAATAAGAAGACTTTGGAATTGAGAACTGATTCTAGGCTTTTTTTTTTTCAGAGTGGCAAGGCATTACCACAATGCTACTTAAAAGGAAAATAAATAAATAAATAAATAAATAAATAAATAAATTTAAAAAAAGGAGGTCAGAGTTGTGAGAAATGAGCAGGGAAAGGAAGGGTCCAGGAGCTACGCCATGCCAGTGGCCTCAAGAGTCTATAAAAGATAGGTCTTCCAGAGGCAGCCTAGTCATGGCAACAGCTTGATTCTTGCTGGTTTAGCCTGCGCTGTACTTAATCCTCAGAAGTGTCAGGACAACCTTACATGCTGCTACAAGCAGCTAGTCCTCTGCAAGGATGATACATCAGCAGTGGAAACCCTTACTCTGTGAACGACACTATTCCCTGACTCAACTACTCCATTACTGCCTTGTCAATGTAGTTACACAATGACCTATTCTCTGTCCTGGCAGGCAAATGCACACATTCCATCTCTTGTGCGCCCATTGTTCCATTGTTAAACATGGTGGTTATATTTTTAAGTAGAAGACCTGGAAATGATGATATGCGTGTTTGTGTTTCTTAACTGTGTGACTTTAGGCATGCTGACCCTATAACGCCTCGGGGTTTTTGGTGGTTTTTTTTTAATGTGGAAAATATACTCTAACACTAGCCGTTTCTCAGACTCTTAAAAGTATTGTTGAGTATTTACCCAGTAAACACCGAGGCAGTTGTGAGTGGTAATACTCAGTTTGACTGTGTCGAGGTACACATAGGGAATTAACAAGGTGTACCTGGTTACATCTGTGACAGAGTTCCTGAGACAAGAGTTCAAAAGGGGATGTGGCTTAATGTCAGCCTTTGAATATAGCATTGGAAGATGGTGGAACTGTGGCCAGTGAAACCTCATGGAGGGAGGTCCCATCCCGAGGGACTCATACCACTCTGCCTCTGCTGTCAGCAGGTCCCTAGATCCCCTCCACCATTTGCCCTTCTGTGGTGAGACTTTGCAAAGCCATGGAGCCAGCAGCCATGGACCTCAGCCACAGAAACCACGAGCCAAAATAAATCCTTCCTCTCTGTAAATTGTTTCCCACAAGCATTTGTCACAGTGATGGATCATTACTCAGCTATTACTCTTGTTACTGCATCTGTGGGAGAGAACACTTGAAGCCAAGAAACCCAAGCATAGAGTCCACACCAAATTATATACTTTTCAGGAACAATCTCAACTCTTTTTTTTTATAGTTGCCAGCATTCTTTCAAAAGTGATTGGACCTTTCACCATTTAATAACCAAAGATTTATGTTTGACACAGTGTATCTCCATCATAAGAAAAAGGGACACAAGAAAATGGACATTCACACACTGCTTTGGCCTAAGTGTTGGGTGTAATCTGTAGCAACTCTGATCTTTCTTTTCCTTTTCTGTGCTGCTCAACTTTTGTATATTAAGCATCATCGATGCTTAACAGTGAAAGGAAAAGGCCATCTTCACTTTGGAAAAAAAAAGGTTTTTTTTCTGGTAAAAAAGGAAAAGTGTCTAGGCCTTCTCTGAAATATACTGGTTGTATAAGAAGTAAAGAGAAATGCACGTAGCAGTTTCAATATTCTTGTTCTCATCAGGAGGACATAGTCTTCATAGGTGCCCATCATAGAAACAGAGATGCATATTCACATACATACAAAACACACACAGAGCACACCTAGAGACATGCATATGCACAGATATACACAAATGCTTATAAATACATAGACATACATATGTATATGTGCATAAACATACATGCACACACACATACACAAGCAAAAACACATATGCACACATGTGCACAAAATGAACACATACACAACCACATATGTTTGTATGGAGAAACACGAATCCATGTAGAGGCATATACTTGAAAACATGTGACAGTGTATACATACCCATGCACATATGACATCTCCATATATAACATGCCATGAGTACATGCACCTTCACACATGCTATAATACTCACCTGTGAACACACAGCTACACATATATATGCAGGCATTCATATACACACAGATGTGTGTAATATATATATCCACAGAAGCACAAATATATACATGCATACACAAACACACAGGTATGTACACATGCATGTACATATGCATGTGTGCAAAATATAAATATGCATCCATTTACATGTACTCTGGCACATCTGCACACATGGTCACATCACAGTGTGCACATACATGTGTGTACATGAATATTATAGTTGCACACACATACATGAAAATGCTGAAAATGATATTCTGAGAATAAAAAGAAAGAATTTTTGAAACCTCTTACATTCTTTCCTCCTTAAATAAGACTATTGTGTGACTTAGCATTTTGTCTTTGAGTGAACACTGACCACATGGACTTCCCTGAGGTAACCAAACAAAGGACAGTAATGGAGAAAAGCTGGACATGTGGTCCAGGTGTTTGAAGGAACTTTTCTCTCTTCTGCAAATAAAGAGATTAGCATACATCATAAGGGTAGTTGAGATCTGCAGCTGTTTACTTAAGATCACCTTATATGGCAATTCTGACATGATTAGGGAGAATGGCTTGCAGGAAGGTGTCTTTAAACGGTGACTCTTTTCTATTTGCTTTCTGTTCATTTGCTCAGTAATTTCTTTATTTTTACAGCTGTCTGTGAGTGAAACACCTACCACGTTCTACGAACACAATATGACAGTGAACAGGACAGATGTGACGGCTTCAAATAAAATAGTAAGAATCAATATCAAACCCCTCCAGAAAAATGTTGATGAAGAATAGTTTCTAAAAGCTAAAAAAGTAAAACTTCACAGCACGCATCATCTGCTTCTTCATATTATTATGTCAATTTCATGAAAAAGAAAGGACACTCGTTCTTCCAAAACCAGTGGCATGAGGATGTGGCATAGTAAAATAAGAGAGGACTAAGGGCAAGCATTTTTTTTTTCTATCTAGTAATTCCTCCTCTTTTTTTTTTTTTTTCTTTTTGTGGATTTGTTTGTTTGGTGGTTTGATTTTTGGTTTGGTTTGGGCATTTTGGTTGGTTGTGTGGTTGTTTGGTTGTTTGGTTGGGGTTTCTTGGTTTTGGAGGTCATTGGGGTTTTTTTGGGGGGGTGGGTTGTGAGGGTCATTTGGTTCTTTATCTGTTTGCGTGTTTTGAGACACTGTGCATCCCCGGTTGGTCTGGGTAGGTCAGGCTGGCCTCTGCCTCACAGAGATCCACCTGCCTCTGCCTCCCCAGTCCTGGGATTAAAGTCATCTGCCAACACACCTGGATAAATTCCTCCTTTCAACAACAAAATTACCTTAAACATTTATTTGATGATGGGCATTTTATACAATATGGAAGAACAGCAGTGGAGGCACCGATCCCCCCCACCCCCGCCATTCTGCTCAAGCTCTGTGTCTTAGTTAGGGTTTTATTGCTATGAACAGACACCATGACCAATGTAAGTTTTATAAAGGTCAACATTTAATTGGGGCTGGCTTAGAGGGTCAGAGGTTCAGTCCATTATCATCAAAGCAGGAGCATGGCAGCATCACAGCACCCAGGCAGGCATGGTGCAGGAGGAGCTGAGTTCTACATCCTCATCTGAAGGAAGCCAGGAACAGCTTGAGCATCCTCAGGCAGCTAGGGGGAGGGTCTCCAAGCCCACTCCCACAGTGATACACCTACTCCAACAAGGCCACACCTTCTAATAATGCCACTCCCTCCCAAGCATATGCAAACCACCACACTCTGTATTCTGAAGAATCACTGTAATATTCATAATTAAATAGTAACCTTAATTAAAAACTCAAAAATCTCTTTTAAAAAAATGTGACTTTTCCCCATTTTCATTCTGAAATAGTGCCTTTTTAAAAAAAAAATCAATTCTAATTTCAAGGACTCACTTGGCCAGAGACTCCTTCATGGTCTCTGTATCCCTTGAAAATCAAGAGTTCTTTGTGTCATGTTAAATGTCCTGTGGTTTTAAAATGGATGCCAATGCTGGCTTAATCACATGGGAAAGGGTCTCTTTGCTGCAAGACATCTTAGAAACATTAATAGTCTACTGTGTGCCATGAGTGTCCAACAGACAGTGTTTCCCTCCAAATATTCGATCCGGGATACTCATCTCAGAGAAGTAAATCTAACCTTGCAGAGTGTCTCACCTGTTCTACTTTTTTCTCCAATAAATAAGTTGAAAGAAATAGGAGAAAAAAAATGGCACTCATTTCCTGGCCTCCCTTGCTGTCAGTATGGCTAAGTAGCAATTCAAGTACAGAAGACACAGACAGATGTTCTGAGGAGCATTTTCCAGTCTTCCTGCTTCTCTTCATCCTGCTAGAGTAGTGATGCAGGGTAGGAGGGGTGGCAGCCATCATGCATTCTGTTAAGGACAGAAAATAGGAAGGTGAGAGGTCCCTGCTTCTATAATGGTGTCACCGCTCTAAGAATCAGGCCTTGATTTTCCATTGGAAGACCAAACTCCTTTTTAAATTATGCTTTACATTTCTGAGATTATAATATAAATACATTATCTCCCTTCCCCTTTGCTCTCTCTCTAGGCAACTAGGAAATGCTGAGAGCAACAGGAATAATTTTCCTCCCAGGGAAGACCGTACCTACTGGTTGCCCAATACCAAATGGTCAGCCTAGAGTAGCATCCTTTTGCAGAGTGTGGCAGTTAAGGACGGCTTAGAACACTTTCAAATACGGAGAATAAGCTCAGCTCTAAATCCCTAAACGAAATAGATACATCGCCAGCCTCAAGATCCAGAAAATACCTTTTTTTCTATGTGATGATATTTCTCTTTTCTGTTTTATTTTGAGATTATAATAATTATGCACATTTTAGTTTCCTTTTCCTACCTCCACCCCTATATACCCCTTCTTTTTTATTTTCAAATTTGTGGCTTCTTTTTTCATGAATCATTGTTGTATATGCAAATATATATATAAATATATATTTACGAATATATGTGATTCATGAATATATGTACCATATATATATGTATATATATATATATATCCTAAATATAACTTGTTCAGTCTGTATAATATTACTCATATGTATATTTTTCAGAGTTGACCATTCGGTATTTGATAACCAATTGGTATGTATGCTCTTCCCAGAAAAGACCACCTCTGCCACATTCAAGCATTCCCTAGATTGCCTGTAGTTCTTTACGTAAGGTTGGAAGACCTTACATAAACTCTTACACATAAGCTCCCGAATTATAGGGCTTTGTGCTCCATACAATGATTGCAATCCTACTGAATATAAACATCTCCCAGACATTGACACTGTGGTGGTTTGAATGAAAATGGCTACCATAGCTTCACAGGAAGTGGATCTACTAGAGGTGGCATTACTGGAGTAGGTGTGGCCTTGTTGGAGTAGGTGTGGCCTTGATGGAGTAGGTATGGCCTTGCTGGAGTAGGTGTGGCCTTGCTGGAGTAGGTGTGGCCTTGTTGGAGTAGGTGTGGCCTTGCTGGAGTAGGTGTGGCCTTCCTGGAGTAGGTGTGGCCTTGCTGGAGTAGGTGTGGCCTTGCTGGAGTAGGTGTGGCCTTGCTGGAGTAGGTGTGGCCTTGTTGGAAGAAGTACATCACTGCGGGTATGCTTTGAGGTCTCAGAATCTCAAACCAGATCCAGTGGCACAGACTTTTCCTGCTGTTTGCCAATACAGATGTAAAACTCTCACTTACCTCTCTAGCACCATGGCTGCCTACATGCCACAATGCTTCCTGACATAATTATAGTGGACTATAAGCAAAAAACAATTAAATATTTTCCTTTGTAAGAGTTGCTACGGCAATGGTGTCTCTTCATATCAAAAGAAAATTCCAATTAAGACAACCACAGTTGGGAAAGTGATAAAGGTTCTGAAAGTTTGGGTGTCTAAGTACAGCACACAGTCCACGGCTCACTGCTTCCCTGATACCTCCCTCGCTCCCAATCATTCAAGGGTATTAAAGTGCTTAATATTCCCTAACATTGCTGTGACTTTATACAGCACATAAAAATATGTTTGTCACTTTCGTCTCTGACTCCTGTGCATACCACAGTCTTCATTCCAATCACATTCCAGCTCGAATGGCTTTCTTCGCCAGCACATGTCATCACTCTTATTAACTAACCGTAACTAGGTCTCTTACTGTCAGTCATTATAGACTGGTGCCTACCTGGGGACTTCAGGAATTCATCTCTCCTTGCCTGATTACTCTGAACATATACTGGCGACAACGCTAAAGGACATGCTTCCTATTCACACCCAAGTAAGTGGTTCTGCTGCTCACTTGTGTCCTATGCCAGAGGCCCATCTAGGTTGAGCACTGCCTCAAATAATGGTCTAGTCTTGTTCCTTCTAAAGCTTGATTTCTGTGTATAGTCCCTCTGTGCTCATATCCGCGCCCCCCCCCCCATAGAACTTTTCTTCATCCACCGGACAAATGATTCTCCAGCTGAGTGAGATTTCACATGCTCTATGCAACATTTGGTGGGGGGGGATTTTTATTTTTATTTTGACTGTTTGGGCTGTGTGTGTGGCTATGCATCACTTGCAGGCACTAATCTCTGTAGAGTCTAAAAGAGGACATAAGATTCTCGGGAATGTTAATTACAGTCATTGGTGTGGGTAGCGGGTACTGAACTCCAGTCCTCTTGAAGAGCAGCCACTGCCCTTGCCGCCATCTCTCTCCTGAACCATCTCTCCAGTCCCCTGCATAGCCTTTTAAAACCACAACAGGGTTAGAGTCTCAAACCCATCTTCTGCAAGCTGAACACAGATCTACTGAAGTACTGTCCACAAAATAAGGAGACCATTTATAGGTCTCTCCATCCTAAACATGCTTACATTTCCTATGACGCCACAATATTGTACATTCGTACCTACCCGACATCTGACGTATGTTAGATGTTCAATGGATATTTCACTGAATGGTGAATAGCCTCTCATTGGTAAGAATATCATGTCTATGACAGCCTCCGTCCAAGCAAAGGTGGATTCCTTCTCTAACTGGTATCATGTTAGTCACTAGTAAGATGAGGTTAGAACCAAACTCTTAACTGACTGCGTAGTCATGGCTTTATCACTATACATTAGGTAACACATTATCTTGAAGAAATTGGTGGAATGTATATACGTTAAACTGTGAATGTTATAAAGATAGGAACATTTTTCACTTGCCAGAAACTATATGTAAGTTATGGGTTGAAATATGAACTCTGTTAAATGCTACTGGTAACAAAGATACACCAAAAAAAGTAATAGTATATATACAATGTATCTTTTTCTATATTTAAATACAATGTATCTTTTTCCGTATTTAAATACAATGTATCTTTTTTCAGTATTTAAACATAATGTATCTTTTTTCAGTATTTAAATACAATGTGTCTTTGCAGTATTTAAATACAATGTATCTTTGCAGTATTTAAATACAATGTATCTTTGCAGTATTTAAATACAATGTATCTTTGCAGTATTTAAATACAATGTATCTTTTTCATTGTTGCAGACAACAATTTGAGGCCTTCTCCAACACACAGGCAGGATGGATAGAGTTTCACCATCAAGGTGTCTCAACCAAACATCCAGGAACTCCCCATAAGATTCAAAGGCCAGTCAGTCACATCTCCTTTTGCAGATTCACAGAAGGCTGAGCAGGCCACCTCGGCCCAATGCTGAGACGTCATCTCCACATCAGTATAGTAATGTTAATGCTCGCCCTCAAAGTCCTTCACAGTCATACCCTATAAACCGAATCCATTCTCTGTGAGGCAATGTTAGTTCCTGTGGTCCTATTCTCTCACTGTTTCAATTAATCTGCTTCTGGTGTATGAAGTGCCCACCTTTTGGTGGCCTTCAACTATCTCTTCCCCTCAAGGGAATGAGGCCTACTGTATCCCTACTGCTAAGACCATCCTGTTTCCCCAAATAAGATGAAGTCTTTACCCTACCACAAAATACAGGGAGTCTCTAGATACTTCTTTCATGACCATTCGGGCTACTGTACCCAGATACTGCTACTGAGGAGAGCTGTCCATGTTTCTAAGGTACCAAAAGTTGCCTTTCTATGAACTAGATTGAATAACTAGAGTGTAATGGGCAGCCTCGTGTACTTTGAATCCTCACAGACAACTTCAGTAACTAGAGAATTTGGGTGAAAGGGGAAGCATGGGAGTGGGCCAATCGACCTTTAGTCTCAGGCATTGTGTTCCCCAAGCAAAGCATCCCGCTGCATAAGAAAGAACAGCAAGTCTTCAGTATAAGTAGACTTTGTTTCATGGATGACAAAAGCCTAGCAAGGGGCGATCCATGGGCCAGACATCTACAGGTTCTCTGCAGTGTAGTATTTATAGATCTGCACATTAAGCAGCATGTTAACTTTGGACAGGGTTCCTGGCCAATAGCGCTATTGACCTATCAGTTTTTGGAGAGATCAAGCCCACCTTGCTGTTTAAAAACAGCAGCATTCTCATCAGCATCTAGTTGTCCCTGCTCAAATCTGATTTAAATTGCCTAGAAACAAAGATTGCATGAGACACTGATATGTGTCATTATATGCGGCTTGCTTGTCAGACTTTTTTGTTTGGGAAAAAAAATAGAGTTTTGTTCAAATAATAAGATACAAAATGGAGTTGTCAATATTTCACCCCCTGATAAACATTGATAATTTTACTATCCACAAATAAAGCCATCAAGATAGATGCCCTTGGGCAACTGAAATCTCTCTGTATGAAATGTTATTTACTGGCTGAACAGTCTTTTAAGGAAAAAAAAATGATTTTTTTTAAGCCTCTCACAGGTGAGCCAACACCCAGAAGCTACAGGCTGTGGATGAAGAATCGTGTTCATCCATCTGATAATGCTCCTCACAGTTGGTGGAATGCTTTGCTCCCAAAGAGACCCTTTTCTCACAAAATTATTCACACAACATTTCCAGAACCAATGGGCAATTCTGTCTATCTCACTGTGGAGCTCTGCCTTCTCATTTTCTCTTCCACTCGATTTATTTTTTAACTGATTTCAGTGTGTGTGTGTGTGTGTGTGTGTGTGTGTGTGTGTGTGTGTCCACACATATATGTGCACAGGTGTGTGTGCATGCATGTGGTCATTTGTGCCCAGGCAAGCCAGAAGAGATCATCAGATCCCCTGGAGTTAGAGTCATAAGCAGTTGTGATCTTTCCAGTATGGGTACTTGGTACTGAATTCCATTTCTCTATAAGAGCAGTGCATGCTCTTAACCACTGGGCCATCTCTCCAGTCCCCAGATAATTTTCTTGAATAATACTATTAAATTCAATCTCGGTCAGACCTCTGAAATTACCTTTGAACATGAAAAAGATAAGAACAGGATAGGATTTTAACTTTGATAATTATTGAACTCAATGTGGCAAATGAAAGGTCTCAAAAGACACAAAGATATAATGATTGTGACCTCGATGAGGGCTGCGACAATTTCCATGGTCCTATAGTCTCCTCTGATCTGGTTTCCCTGTCAACCCTTTAAGCTTCCTGTGGATAACTAAAAATATAAAATGAAAATTTCCATAAACATTATTTGTGGTGCTAGTTCTGAATCTTCAGATGTGAATAGCCTGGAGTGACAGGAAAATAAAAAAGGACCATACAGGGAGAAGAGCTCTACAGAAAGAAATAGCAAGACATGGGTGCTCTGAAAAAGAGAAATTGGAAAGCTTAGAGAACTTTAATAGGAAAGAGAAAGGGATCCAGGATAAGTGATCATGTTATTATTATTTAACATCATGTACAATGAGCCTGTGTGTGTGTGTGTGTGTGTGTGTGTGTGTGTGTGTGTGTGTGTGTGTATACATAGTTATATTTCAAATAATTATACTTGTGGTGATAACACTCCCCACAAAGAATCAGTCTATTGGCAAAAATTCTAGTACCAGACATGAGAAACTACCTTTTGAGTTGTTGGGCAGAGGAGACATAACAATATAGGTTATCATGATTTTCCTCAGTTGACTCCCAGGACTGGAAGTTAGGACACTACTTCCAAAGACACTGCTCACTTTGGATACAGGGCTTGGCAGATCCCAGACATTTCTGACCCAGAATCTTCCTACCTGAGGGATAATAATTCCTGAAGGTGCTATACAGACTTCTGATTGAGAAAAGCAATCAATAGGTCTACCTAGATGTGATGCCTAGAAACCACAACCATCCTCAAGAGAGCAAGATGTTCCCACGTGCTCCATAGGAGCTCTTACACCTTGGAAGTAAACAACAACTCTCTAATTGGACAAAAAGCCCACTCAATTGGAAGGAAGTAGGGACTGATACTAACCCTAGCCAACTGCCCATGGCTTATTGAACTTAAAGGAGAACCTACTACTGGCACATTCCTAAACCAATATAACATTTATGCATTACAAATACTTATCATTATACCCACAGATAAATGTAGTTTTCATTCCTCCTCAAAGAAGCTCTTTTTTTTTCAACAAAGACTATTACAAAATCCACAACTAGAAAAAAAAATAGAAAACTACTGACTGATCATGGGGTGCCCTAACCCCAGCTCAGGCAACATCACAGTAGTGGAAGCAGAAAGATTGTAAGAAAGAGAAACAGGAAGTTGGCTATAAGATTTTGTCTTCTATATATAAAACAGGAAAGCTTCACCCATGAAATTGCAACAATATGGTTATTCAAATAATGCTACATAATGGCAATATCAGCTGACATGCCAACATGGCTAGGAGGAATCACATAAGACATCACCCTTACATGAGAGTTATAGGCAATTAATGATTATTGAAAGATGAGACTCAGTCTTGCCTAGGGATAAGCCCCATTATTGGTTATTCAAAACCAATGAACAAGAGTTTATCCCTAAAAGCATATACATGTAAGCAGATTACATAGATTCAGCATGTTACATTTTATATATTTAAATGTGTGTGTGAAGCAATAATTAAAGAAAAAATAGGACATGAATTTGAAAGAGATTGGGAAGACACAGGAGAAGCTGCAGGAAGGGTGGGGAACAACGTAAATAAATACATGATATAGGGAATTAAAATTTGTTAATTCCATAATCAATTCAGAAGTTTTAACTATACACTGCTATGTAGTCTGATGAAACTTTACATTCCATCCAGAATGTGAATCATTTGTATCATTGAAATGCCCTGCCCATTAGTCAGTTGCTTAGTTCAGAGTGTTTAACATAGAGATTCAGTTCTGTTTGTTTCAGGTTCCCACTGGGAGTCTCGGATGATATCTTTAAATATAAGGAGGAACTACTCTGTGTATTCCTTTGCTATGTTTCCCCACTCCTGGTACTAATTTCAGTAACTGATAAATATCTTTGATTATAATGCACAAAGACTAATTCTATTGCCTTAATCAAGATTGTTGGAAGGATATAGAGAAATTTCTAGAGGATTTGGCTGTGACTAGAGGAAACCAGAGACTATCTCAGAATCTACTTCTAGTCCTAAGAACCAACTCCTCAGTTTGTTATCTCTGGAGATAATTGGCCCTTTCTACTACTCAGAACATGGGAACAAAAGCCAAATTCCAAAGACCATCCAGTTGACCATATTTTGACCTGTATTCATTTTCTATAAGAAAAAAACAGGAGACCTTGATTAACAATCCCTGTGTATGATGAGTAAATTATCATTATTCAAAGTAGAAATGGGTGTTGTATCCAAAGTGGGGGATACATGCCAGAGAGCAAAGAAAAGGAAAAAGAATAAAGTACTTTAAGTTCTGTGTGATCTGGGTGTCCCTAGGGATCTTGCTGTGTCCCATCTCCCTGTCATTGTGTTGAGGACTAAGCACAGGTAAAAGAACACATGCAGGCTTCATACTCAATACACACATAATTGATAGGTAATTCCTACCTCCACTTCTGTGATTACATCCTCCAGGAGTATGGGGGCCATATTTTCTAAATATTATGGTATCCTCAAAGACGACTAGTTAACCTTCAATAAATATGTAGGAGATCAGTAAATGGAGTTGGTTATGTTGTTTTAAATATTTATATCACTTTACCATTCCACTCTTCCCCTCACCTCTCCTTATTCATTTTTCTTACTAATCCTCCCCCACCCATTTCTTTCTTCTTACCTTTAGCCTGAAGTCATTATTTTTATATCATCTACTAAACCCTTTTCAGTGTCTAAATTTCAGAACAAAAAAAAAAAAAAAAAGAGCCACACATCCACAAAGATCTATGCAAATACAATACTAATGACAATACAGGTTCCTTGATTGGATTCCCTATCATGAAGTTAAAGGGCCTCGGCTGATTTTTTTTCCTTCCTTTAAATTATCTAGTGCGCAGAGTAAGAGGTATTTTGTTCTCAGCCATCCGCCACAATCAGAAAACACTCTATGGGCTTATAACAATCCCAGGATGCATGAGAGCTTCCTAAAATGGAGGGCAGTAGCTTGAAGAAAGAAACAAAAACAAACCAAAAAACAGCAACAACAACAAAGGCCCACCATTAGAGAAACCCCCAAGTCAGACACAGAGAGGAACAGAGCAGACAGTCCATTTAATTATTCAAACTTTAAATCTATTTCCTCATTCAGAAAGATCCTTCTTATGCCTGTGAGCAAGGCTTCTAGTCACAAGAACCAAACTATCCTTTTGTCCAGTTAATGACATTCAGTAGGTGCCACCACTGTTACTCAGAGTTGCCTCTGACATCTGACAATGCAAATTCTACTTATATTTAGCCTACTTACACCCGGGGTACATTCTAGCAGGGAGGTCAAGTGAAAGCTTCATAAGCGTAAGTATTTCTCTTCCTTCTTTTAAAGAAAAATATCTGCCAAATAATGTGAGCTTTGTTTCTCTTTGAAATATTGTTCTAGTGGGTTTATGACTGTTGCTGTTGCTGTTGCTGCTGTTGCTACTATTTTTATTGTTACTATTATTGTTGTTGGTGTTATATTAGAGGATTTTGTCTTGCTATTTTTTTAAATAACTACTTCAAATAGGAAAAAAAATCAAAACAAAAAAACTAATCAGAAAGACAATACTAAATCCAGGCTTTCCAAACTTGAAAGTGTTTCAAGTCACCTGAAGATTTGATTTTAAACTCATGTTCCACTCCTGGGACTGGGCCTGGGAGTTTTCATTTCTAGCAATCACCCGGGTGGAACAGGGTCCATAGACTTCAATTGGAGTAGTGAGAACCTGAAGAATAAGCTCTGATCCACCCAACTCGGGAGAAATCAGTCTGCTTGGAACTTTCTTTTTGCCACAATTTTTTTGCCACCCTCCTCACACATTCTATTTTCTTGCAGGTTGCAGACTGTGAACATTAGCAGATACAAAGACTCTTCCCCGCACTCATCATCCACACGTCCTGTGTTCCTGGGTTTCAGTTCCCAGCCTCATTTGGAATGAGCTCCGGACCTAATGTTACATAATTCTAATTTGCTTCACACCAAAATCTTTCATTCAAACTTGTAAGTCTTCGTGAATGTACTCATGCTTTTCCATAATCTCTTTTCTAATCAACTCCATTCCACTGAGAAGGGTAAGGGCCAGCCACAGCTATGTGTATGGTGCTATTTCCTGTATCTACAAGTGTTAAAATTCAGGACTCGCTAACACACCCCACCCAGAGTGAAGATGGTCAATTTTAAGTTTCGGTTTATACCACTTAACTTTCAGTTCTTCCGACTTTACAATTCTGTTACATGGGAGGGGGGAGGTTCCCATCTCTTTTGAGCAGTGGTCATTGTGTTCTCTCCAAAGTGAGCCCCTTTCTACAATGCAAAGAAGTCATTCCGAAGAATCTGGGTAGCCAGCTACCGCAAGGTATCATGTCACCATTGGTCTGAGACAAATACGCACACACAAACACACACAAACTCACACATATACACACAAACACACAAAAAACCTCTCTCTCACACACAAACACAAACTCTGTCACAAACACACTCACACACATACAAACTCACACATACACACAAAACCTTGCTCTCTCACACACACAAGCCCACTCACGTATACACAAACTCAGACACACACACAAACACACAGACTCTCTTCTTCACACATATATAAACGCACACACACAAACTCACATATATTCTCTCTCTCACATACACACAGATACAAACTCACACAAACACACAGAAACTTGCTCTATCTCACACACACACACACACACACACACACACGCAAACTCACTCACACACAAATTCACAACACAAACTCTCTCTCTTTTTCTCACACACACATACATGCACACACACACACACACACACACACACACACACACACACACACCATTTTCTGCGTTAGCAGCTTGCACCATGTCCTTGGGCGGTTTCCCAGAGTCCTCCTAGGACCAGAAGAGTTAAGTGCACAAGTCCTGCTGCCCTCTTACTGGAGTGGATTGACGACAAGCTGTTTTATTTTTTTCCCCTCCTAAGATGAAGCTTCTCACCAGACAGGGGGATCAGGTTTGTAATCCTTCTCAAATTCAGTTGAATTGAGTTTACTGATATGACCTTTGCAACAATACACATTTTTTTTTCAATGACTGTACATTGCCTTTCTTCAGGGGATCTGAAGTTATAGGAACTCCAGAGTAGGTGGGAGGGGGAAGGGATGCTGGGGAGGAATCTGGAGTGATGGTGATGTTGTGTTTGACCTTCCAGACCAGAGATTTGTACTCCTGTGACTGAAGAGTTCCCGTGGCTATACAGATTAACACCGGAGAGGTTAAATGGCAGGCCTGAATTGCCTGGAGCAGGAAACTAGGGAATTTTTCAAGTCAACCGAGTGCTGTATTGAGGACAATGATGTCATCCATTATGGCTGTCTGCCATACCATGTCTCCCCAGAAGATTTTTCTCTGTTTAATGCCCTCTGCTCTAACACACAGCCATGTGGAGTTTCTCTACTCATGGGAACAAGATAGTGAACAATCCCGTAAGAGGCCATCTAATGCCAGCAGAAGCGCATCTGGGAGGAGACATGTCCCCTGTGGAGGGTTTGGCTACTGTCATTCGAGAATACAAGCCAAGCTGAGGATCATTACAGCATTAAGCTGACCCTACTGATTGCATTCTCATCACGAATTTGCTGATTTTCAGTTCCAGTCTTTGACCGGGGGGGGGGGGGAAGCATCCAAAATCTGATTCTGAAAATTCTGTCTGGTGTCATTTTACCTAGTACTCTCCACGGCCCAGAGAATCCCTCCAAAGCTAGTGATCTGGGGACTTGCTGTTCTGCCTTAACACAAGATCTTCTGTTAATTGTCTCACGGAAAGCAGGAAGTCTTTCCCCCATCGCTGGATATTGTGAGGATTAAACAGAGGGAAAAAAATTGAGAGAGATAACCAATATATACAGAAATGCATAGTTGACTGGTAGGTGGATGATAAATGCCAGGTAGGTGATATAAGGGTAATAGATGAATGGATGATAGGTGGATGATACATGTATAGATAGATAACAGATTATAGATGGGGTGGCGTAGCAAAACAGTTGAGTGATCTAGGAAGATCATAAATACTGTTCTCACAGCACTGAAGACACATTTCACCACATCCATTTTATAAATCAGGAAGCCAAACCTTAGAGAAAGTTATGGAGAATTGCATTCGTTCATTCATTCATTCTTTCGAGCCATTTGATGTTCTGGGTTTACTAAATCCAAAGGGACAATGAAGGGTCCCCCACAGGGCACAAAGTATTCTGCAATGGTGCTGCCTGCAGTTGCAGAATGTGCCAGAGTTCAAGTCTAGAGGATGGTGTTCTGTAGCGCTGGAGTCCTGTTGTCCAGGGACAGCTTCTGCTACTCAGCTGGGTTAATGAGAGTTCTACAGCAAGTTAGAGAATATTTTCATGCATTAATACCAAAAGTGCCTGCTACCTATCTTAATACCTAATCTCATATTTGCCAATGGCTGAACTCTTGCAGAAGATCTTACTAAGCAAACATCTAGATTGTGTGGCAGGGATAACTGTGTATGTGCTACGTGGGATCCTGTCCAATCAGGTACAGGATATCTGTCTTAGTCAGGGTTTCTATTCCTGCACAAACAAACATCATGACCAAGAAGTGAGTTGGGAGGGTTGGGGATTTAGCTCAGCGGTAGAGCACTTGCCTAGCAAGCGCAAGACCCTGGGTTCGGTCCCCAGCTCCGAAAAAAAGAAGAAAGAAAAAAAAAAAAGAAGCAAGTTGGGGAGGAAAGGTTTATTCAGCTTACACTTCCACATGGCTGTTTCATCACCAAAGGAAGTCAGGACTGGAACTCAAGCAGCTCAGGAAGCAGGCGCTGATGCAGAGGCCATGGAGGCATGTTTCTTACTGGCTTTCTTCCCCCGGCTTGCTCAGCTTGCTTTCATATAGAACCCAAGACCACCAGCCCAGGGACAGCACCACCCACAATGGGCTAGGGCCTTTCCCCTTGATCACTAGTTGAGAAAATGCCTTACAGCTGGGTCTCATGAAGGTATTTCCTCAACTGAAGCTCCTTTCTCTGTGATAACTCCAGCTTGTGTCAAGTTGACACACAAAACCAGCCAGTATAATATCTATCTATCTATCTATCTATCTATCTATCTATCTATCTCTCCATATACATATGTATATGTATATGGAGATACACACACACACACACACACACACACACACACATATGGATGTGTGTGTGTCTGTCTGTCTCTCTGTCTTCATCTTCCTTACCACATCCAGCATCAACTCAGGGAATAAGTGTACAAGCTCTCCTGTGGATTTCCATACTTTCAAAGTAAGTCCAAATCCCCAAAGCTTCGGAATTATTATTAGAATAATGAATGAATTGCAGAAACATGCACATTAGAAAAGAAAGACATGATGCTTGTCACTTAGAAGTCATTAGAATGTTGGCGGCAAAGTAAAACCAAGAAGTTAAGAGTTAGACCTGAGGTATGAGCTGGAATAACCCCTGGGCCAGCACCTGCTCTGCAACTTCTTTATTGAAAAGACAGGTCAATGTTGAGCTCCTGGGTTCCCGTGCTTGGTCTGCATTGGGGACAGGGGGATGAACAAGACAAATGAGCAGCCTCTTCCTCACAGTCAGGAATCAATGAAGCCAAAGACTGTAGACTGTCATCTCTGAAACCAAGAGTCAAAATAAATCCTTACTCTCTTAAACTGTCTATGTCAGTGAGTTTGTCACAGCAATGAGCTGTGGTGACAGAAATGTCCCCTTTCTCTCAGCCAATAACTGTTTCATAGCAGGATCCTACCCTTTAGCTCATCTCCTGCCATTGACCTATGATTTCTCAATTCTTCTCCAAGCCTTAACCATGCAACCAGAGCCATTTTTCTATCCCACGATACACTTCCAGTGCATGGTATCAACTTGGCACGACCTGCACTGGGTGCTGGCTTTGTTGCTCAGCAGTTCTATTATTCTAGGCCACTGCTTGAAGTCACCTGGTTTGAGTTTCCTCATCTGAAAAGTAAGGTTTGTGATATTCGCTTCGTCAAAGGATCATTCTGCGCTTTAAATATGGTTTAGATCAAGAACTTTAAGACGGTATAGGAAACAGCTTAAAGACTGCTCATCAGTATATCCACTGCAGTCAGGCTTATGAGTTATCAACAGGAAGAAATCCTGCCTGCCTTAAGGAAGGGAGAGTTACTTTGGACAACACAAGCTGTATCCATCTCCATGTTCCCATCACCCCTACATTTCATACAAGGAGTTTGTGACACCAGCAGTAAGATATACGTAAGGCTGAAATCTCTGGCTGAAATCACCTGTCTGTCTCTGCCTCTGCGCTCGTAGATTGGAGAGCTTGGAACCATATTGCACAAAATTTCTCTGCCTCCATGTAAGATAAGGTGAATGACAGACCTGTGCCCTAGAGGTGCTATGGAAACAAGGTAACGTTGCAGAGGACTGAGTAGCTAGTTCCCAACCATGGGCATTTCACAAAGCCCAGCTACCTGGACTTGTACTTGCCTAGGAGTGAAAAGCTGTGACTTGAAAGTTTAAATCAAGTGTGACTTAAGAGTTGAGCTAGCAGTGACTGTCAAAAGAGACCATGAAACCTCATTTGCGTCTTCCCTGTGTTAACCCAGTCACTTGTGTTGACAGACACGCTGAATGGGATGGTGTTCAGAGGCCACCAGCAGCTCTTTCGCTTGGAGGAAGGTGTACTTTTTGGACTTAGTTGAAGGCAAGAGGACTAGGGGGAGGGGCGAGGATCTTCCATTGCTGTGACAAACTCGCTGACAGAGACAGTTTGCTAGAGTAGGGATTTATTTTGACTCTAGGCTTCAGAGATGATAGTCCACAGTCCTTGGCATTCGTTGATTCTGGGCTGTTGTGTGGAGGAGGCTGTTCATCTATGGTAGACTGGAAGCAGGGTACAGGAGTAACAGAAAGGCTCAGGGTATGCTACAGAGGTTGGGGGTAGAAAGATTGTGAAGGCCAGAAGACCCAGATTTCCACAGCAAGATCACAAAGTAGCCTCTCCTTAAAAAAGGATAGGACTAGAGATATGGCTCAGCTGTTAAAGGCTAGGGTTACAACCAGAGAGGGGAAGGGAGACAAGGGGGAGAAAAGGGAAGGGAGAGAGGGAGAGAGGGAGAGAGGGAGAGAGGGAGAGAGAGAGAGAGAGAGAGAGAGAGAGAGAGAGAGAGAGAGGAAAAGAGAAGGAATGGGGTAGACATCTGAAAAGTTTGGAAGATAATAAATATGATCAGGATAAAAATTTTCATAGAATTAATTTAAACAGCTCTCTGTCTCTCTGTCTCTGTCTCTCTGTCTCTCTGTCTCTGTCTCTCTGTCTCTGTCTCTCTCTTACACACACACACACACACACACACACACACACTTCTCCATGAACCTACTTCCCAAACAGACTCTATCTCTTAAGTCTCCAAAACATCCCATAATAACACAACCAGCTGGAGACCAAGGATTTCATGTACCAGGCTGTGTGAACCTTTCAGACTGAGAGTACAAATGCAGCCAGCAGAGCTCCCATGGTCAGCACCTCCACCGCAGTTCTGTTCATCACATTGCAGAAATAAGTTGGGAGTCCTTTGCAATGGGTATGCAGAGTTCAGCAGCATTATGGAAAAGCGAGACAATACATCACTCTTAAGTAGAAGGGAGCACTGGAATCTGGCCTGGTTTGTAGGTAGGATGTAGGAGAGGGGAAAAAAAAAAAAAGGTAAACATAATCTAAGCAAAAATCAGCAGGTTGTAAGGCAACCCCTGGTCAAGTAACACTAAAGCAGAAATCAAATGAGGGAGAGCCTCCAGCCCCTCCGGTAGAACAAGGTCTTCAAAGACAAGCAAAAAAGACAGGGTCCTTCCACCGGGTGCCCACACACAGCTCATGATCTCTGCCCCCGCCCCCAACCCGTCACCGTTCATGAATTTGAGGGTAATTTCACTGCTGTTGTGATTTGAAATGATTCCACAGCTTGGTCCTATTGTTGTTCTGCGTTCAGTGAGTAAGGAAATATTTTTAACAGCATCTTTCAGGCGCCTTTTCCTTTGATTTTCTCCAGCTTAATGACATTATGGGGAGGGCTTCGGGGACCGTTATGCAGATGCACTTCCTGGCGAAGTTGCTGCTTCAGGAGAAGTCATTACTTTTTGTGGGCCCCACAGGCACTAGAGAGGCCCGCTTCTATCAACGGTTCCCTACGACAGTTACCTCATGAAAAATATGTTATGTGTCAAATTAACTTCGCTGTGCAGACCTCAGCTAAGCAGGCTCGGGACATCTCCCTAACGGAACTTGAAAGGTACCCAGAGTTTTAATTAAAATCAAGAATGTAATTGTGCTCAGTTTACTCCTCAGAGATTGTCTGCAAAATAATACGGAGCTCTCGCCCTTGGTTTCTGACAGAATAAATGAAACTTGATTTGTTCTTCCCTGTAATGTTTATTACCAGGGAAACTACATTTTAATTGTTGTTGACAAATATTCTGATTTATGGGGTGCATAAAATGGAACACAGCCTCAGTAGCATGTGTCTCCTTAACTTTCCCCTTGCAAAATGTGGCTTCAGGAGGCTGTGCTAGCCGTCTATCATGGGTATCCTTTAGGCCAGCATATATTAAAGCGAGTCACCAGATTGGATCTTGACTAGCAGAAAAAGAACCATCTGTCAGGAAGAGACATGAGCCGTGGGTGAACGCATCGCTACTTGCCAACATAGGGAGGGCACAAAGATCAACAGGAAGAATGGCAGTGTCCAGGGGACTCTATCCAGAAACTAGTTAGCTTTTCCAGCATCCCAGTCATGCATTTTTAATTCATCACATGGCAAAAAGACAAGGCCCGCACTAATTGGCACCATGAAAAAAAAAAATCCACACCATCTCAGGAACTATTCAGTCAGGGGGACTTTGTATCCCTTTCCACATGGACCCGTTTCTATTCTGTTTAAAGTTTGCCACTGAAACCCGCTGACATAAAGGTTCTGGAATTCGTGGAAGCTAGGTTCCATTCAGCTCACTAGCTTAGGGAGAAAAATACTGGAGGTAAAGAGCCCTGCAGTTTTTTTTTTCTTCAAAGTCATAATGTACTAGGGAATTGATAGGACATCGTCCTTCAATTTATATATCTATATGGTATCCTTTCAATTGTATAGTCAGCCCTCCATGTAGCCATGGGACTCTGTACCCACAGAGTTAGCCAAATAAAGACAGAAACAAAAACTCTGGAAAAAAAATAAAACAGACAAACAGTGTGTCTGTACTAAACATAAACAGATTTTTCTTCTTGTCATTATCCCCCAAGGCAATGAACTATAATAATTATCTACATAAAATTGATACAAGGTTCAGTATTATAAGTAACCTAGAGATGAATTAAATAAAATATATCAGAGAAGAGCGTCAGATGTAGCTCATTGGTAGAGCATGTGCTATGCACGCATAAGGCCCTGGCTTTAATCTCCATCACCACAAAATCAAAATACTAGTTTTCTTAAAGTATGCAAAAGGACACGGTAGTTTATATGCAAATACTGTGTCCTGTTATAGAAGGGACTGGATCGTCCACAGATTTGGGTAACCATAAAAATCCTGGAATAACCTCCTAAGGAGGCAGAGAGATGGATGCATGTTATAAAATCTTCCAGGCATTAATAAAAATGTCTGCTTATCACTAATCTGCTGATCCTATACAGTACAGTGTTTCTCAACCTATGGGTCATGACTCTGGGTGGGAGCATTCAACTGACACTTTCATAGGGGTCACCTTAAGACCACTGGGAAACGCAGATATTGACGTTATGATTTATAAAGCATCAAAATTATAGTTATGAAAGCAGCAACAAAAATAATTTTAGGGTTGGGAATCACCACAACATGAGGAACTGTATTAAACGGTCACAGCATCAGGAAGGTTGAGAAACACTGGTATAGTGGGTAATTTTTTGCACGTATGACCTTAAGAAAACTAGAATAATTATCAATTAGGTCTAATAACATACATTTAAATATATGCTAATATATGTGAGAATTATTAAGAGAAATTATATTAATACCGAGTGAGCACTTCTCTCTGCTAGATGTTAAGCTTCCATAATACATAAAATTGCTGTTCCGTTCTTTCTGTGCCTCACGCTAGAAAAAGCAAAATGGGTGCTAATGGAGAAACCTCAGTGCCTTGCGTAGAGCTGGGTCTGGTTACAGACTTTGGGTACTTTGGGCTCAAGGTTTTTCTTGTGACTGCTTTCTCAAACTTATATTCCGACATACTTTGCTTTTATGGCATTTTTAGCTTAAAAAGCTCTCTCGGGCATAATTAAATCATTTAATGTTCCTAAGTGTTATTTTCCTCCTTAAGAAATGCAATTTTCTGTCATTTCTTTCATTTGAACTCCCGCGAGAGTGCCTGCCTAAGCGCGCACCTGTCCTTGGGAAGTTGCTGCTGATAGACTTCCTGTGATTGGACTTGAGGAAGTTAATGTGGTGCGGAGGAACAGGGGTGGGCCATGCACTATGGGCTGAGCTTTACTCTTCCGCCATTCCCTTAGAGTTGCTGTGTGCAAAGTTCGATTTGGGCATTTTTAAAGTCTCACTGGAAATTTTCCCACAGACCCTTGAAACAAGGGTGGTGATCACATACATGGTGTTGCCATGCACGGGGTCCAGAAGGAAATGTGGGGAGGACGGCTCAATTTAGCATCTTTACCAAAATAAAAGAAGCACCATGCACAGTCCTTCCACTGTTACGTCTCAAGCTTCTGAAACAAACACCACAGGATGCATGCTTAAGCAACAGAAATTTATCTTCAGATGGTTCTTGTGGAAAAAGTCTGAGGTCAATATGATAACAGATACGGCTTTTCCTGAGGCCAGCCTCTTTTCCATGGACCCTTCTCTCTGAGCCCATGTGTCCTGAAGTCTCTCTTGGGACATCAGCGATGTTGGATTAGGACCCAACTGTATGACTTTTTTCCACCTCCGTCCATACCTCAACTGTTCTAATTCACACCTGTTCTCAGGTACTTAGTGTCAAAGACCTCAAAAAAAAAAAATCTTCAGGGAACACAGTTCAGTTCTTGACAGCTAAAAATGTAAAGTGTAGAAAGGACAGAAAGAGAAAAGCTCATTAAATATGTCCAAGATACAGAGTACCTTTGAGCAACATGAATGTATGAGCACCCAGCCTTTCTGCATCTGAATGGGTGCTATGCAAAACTATAGGGCTCACAGCCCGAGACCAGGTCCTCGAGGAAGAAAAAGATTCAAGGGATGGAAAATCAAAAGCATATCGCTGTTCAAAGGACACTCCTTATAAATCTAGCCTCAAACTCATTCCAAACCCAGATTCAGATCAATCTGCTTTCAGCTGCTGTGGACCGTGAGCATCTCCAAGGGGGGCTGTGTCCTATACACCATGATGTCCTTGGGCAGTGGACCTGACACATTCTGAGAGATGGGACTTTCCCCAGCAGAAGCAAGGCCTTTGTTAGCTAAGCAAATAAGTAGACTGTGTCACCTTGAGTCCTGTAGGTTTCACCTTCTTAGGTGGGACTGTCTGAGATTCCTGACAGAGTGGTATTTGAGACAGAATGAGTGACAATTGTAAAGAAGATGAGGAATTCACTTTAAGATTCGATTTATTCATTCTTGGTGTTTACCCAAAAAGTATTTGCAGAACATATTAAGACGTTAAAAGTTTCTGGTGGGGGCGGTGACAAACCATCCTTTGGAATGTTGGGGGTTCCACAAAAATGGTTTAAACTCTCCCACCAAACTCCAAGACACTTCGAAATGTGTGACCTCTATTTAAGAAACATCTGATGCCGTCTTTGCTCCCCTACTTGCAAATCTCATCTGCGTTGCGCCAGACAGAAATGTCAACCAGCTCTTGATTTGAGCCTCTTTGATTTTCCAGTCGTCCAACAAACTCTCAGAAAAAGAATGGGTTTTCAGTAACAATCTATAACTTATATACATTAACATGGAGATAAAGGGAAACCTAGTCGTTTAGGTCTGCCTTGTTACCCCTCTAGTTAATGGATGACGGACCCATGAAAGAATCAGATCTACCCTTCCCTTTGATGTCAGATATTTTCTTAAAGATTAGCTGATTTTAAAACAAACAAATAAAAAAAACCTTGTCTCGCCAATGAAACATTTCACGTGTTTTATCTAAAAACCCAAAGTGTGGTTTCGCCCCGGGCTCTCTTTTGTCCTTATATTAGCCTTGTTTTATATTAACCTTGCCATACTTTAACAAATACCTGGTACGGTCAATCGAAAAGAGGGAAGGGCTTTGTAATTTAAGCCCATGATCAGTTGTCAACTTTGCTTTGGGGCCTGAAGAGACTATGGTGTTGCCATAATTGGGACGTGTAGTAGAAGAAACTGGTGGGCTTATGGCTACACAGATAGGAGTGATTAACAACAGAGTTTAGCACAGGGGGATTGGGGCAGGGTGACGACAAAGAAGCCACAGCCATCTTGCCAAGGCCAATTCGATCACATCTTCCCCCTACTCTACTCTGTATCTTAATGGCTCCCCATTGCCCCCTAGCCGCCAGCCCACCAGCCTTTCCTCTCTCTCCTCAGATGTACTGTTTGCCATTTACATGTTGTTGCTACAGCTGAACTGCCCTTCCTCATCCATCCTATCACCTCCATGAGCTAAATCATTTCCACCCAAAACAGGAATAGCAGAATCAGTAACCCTGTCACAAGTTCACACTTAACACATCCACCGCCACCACCACCCCCCCTTCTTTCTTTTTTTTTTTTTTTTTGGTTCTTTTTTTCGGAGCTGGGGACCGAACCCAGGGCCTTGCGCTTCCTAGGCAAGCGCTCTACTAAATCCCCAGTCCCCCCCCCCTTACTTTTCTAAGGGTATCACCGCTGTCATTGGCATTGATCCTTAATTAATGTCCATCTGCCCTACTCTGCTACAGGCTCGGTGGAAACAAGGCCCTCCATGTCTTCTTTTATACCTCAACATACATATTTCCTGGTGCCTCAGAGTCCCTAATACCTCCTGTTGAATAAAGGAATGGCCTCCCCGAGCTCTAACGCTAACCATTGTGCTTCCAGGAACCTTCCCTAGTTTCATGCAAACCAATGAAACCATGCTTCTCCATTAGGAAAGTTGGTCTTCCTGAGAATTCCTTGTGGGTGAACAGGAGCCAAGATCTCACCTAGCCCCCAGGAGGAGGCCCACCCACCGGTGTGCACAAAGCTCAGCGCATGACAAAACATAAACTCCAAGACTGGAATGGTTTTTCCAATCTCGAGCTATTAATAATTTAGCAAAATTAATTCAAAACACTTCACTCAACACTGAAACAGAGCTGAGGAGGAAACGATGCGTGCGCCAGTCTTCCAGGGTTGAACTAAATACTGCAAACAGAAAAAAAGGAAAATGCCATCACTCCTTGTACAGAACACAAGTCCCCACTTAGAGTTTAATAGCTTTTCTTTATGTCTTTCTAAAGATATTAAGGAAGAAACATCCAAGACACAAATAAGAATCTCTGCTTTACACAGGTGAATGATTTTCTATGGTAATAGTCATTTGTCAGACCTCAAAAAAGAAAACAAAACAAACAAAAAAAGACTGAAGGAATTGAATTTCTTCCTTTTTTTCTTCAGCATAAAGCAGTAATGAAGTCAAAGCAACGTTTGCAGTAATTATTATTATTATTAGGAGCAAAGACTGAAGCAGACAATCTTCAGGGCATAGAATTAGCTCCTGAAATTTCCAATAGAGCAGTATTGGGGAAGCAAGAGATGGTACAAAAGCAGGTGGACCAACGGCAGAACAGAACTTCCCAGAAGACGTTCCATTTTGCACAGCGGAGCCTGCTGGATTCTCTGATGCTTGCATGGATGAGGAAGCAAAGGGATGGCGGAAAATCTGCCCTAGACACTACTCAGAGGCATGAAGAGATGGGGAAGTCTGTGTGGTGCTCTCACGTCCATGAGAAATGATTTGGTATGTTAAGTAACAGGTTCCAAACATTAGAGTCCCACATTGCTCTGGGGGGTTATAAAATGCCAGTCAGGAGGACCTGACCCAGAGTTTTGACCCAGTCCTTGGGATGGGTTGAGGAATTTGCACATCCACTGTGTTCCCAGGGAATGAGAGTGAACCCAGAACCACCTTGAAAAACCACTCACAAGGTGGGAGAGACAGATAAATGGGTAAGAGTCCCACCTACGCAAGCATAAGGACCTGAGTTCGAAATTTATAAACAAATATGGGTGTGGCCACAAATGTCTATTATACCAGCATTACAAAATACACACATATCCCACGAGCCTCAGGTACAGTGAGAGACACTGTGTCAGGGGAATTAGGCAGAGAATGATGAGAAAATACCCAATTACATCAATCATCCAGCCTCTGCATACAAGCACACAGGTACACACACATACAAATACATATACACATACACATACATACATATATACATACACACACACAAACACACACATATAAACACACATACATATACATACACATATATATACATGCACACATACATATACACACACATATACATGCACACACTTATATACATACATACACCCATATGCACACATACATATACACACACATATACATGCACACACTTATATACATACATACACCCATATGCACACATACATATACACATATACACATACAAAGAATAATAGTACTCATGAAGTGACAGCCATATGTTCGAAGGATTTTATATAATTTCCTAATTCATTCTTTATAGCAATATGGTAAAGCAGAAACAAACACCCTCATCCACCATATGAGGAGGAAAGGAAGACTGAGATGGTAGGCAGCGAGCCAGCCCAAGAATGAAAAGTTGTGGTTAACTCTAAGGGTTGGTGATCTAACCCTTCAGCTAGAATCTTCCCAGCATTGGGAAGTTTTAAGAACCCATCCTCAAACTTGGCCACTGTCAACCCCAAATAAGTTACCATCTACTCACACAAACCAATTAACAAATCACGAGTTCCCAAAAGTTTATAGCAGTCACACGCTCACAAACACATCTCCATGTGGTTAGGCTCGAACATGATATGGAAACGCTCTTAGAGCGAGAGTTAAAGGAGCTGCACACATCAAATGGATGGGGCTGCCAAGTCTATCTCCACGTGAGACACACACAGTCTGAGGAAATGAAGAGCTCTGATGATTTCAGTCTAAGGACTGGCCAGAAGAGCATGGGCTTTGAAGAGTAACATTGAAGGTGACCCAGAAACCAACCAAGGCCACAAGAGGAGGTAGCAACAGTAATCACAGAAAGAATAAACTGTAAATGTTCAGGATATAAAGAAATCCGTCAATGCACATCCACACAGAAGCCAGAAGCCCAGCAATAGGGAGATTATAGAAGTGCCACGGCTCATATAAATGGGTTCTCCCCACAGTACCCACCACTGCTCCCAAGGAAGCCTTCACCCCACAGGAAACGACGCAGCTAGGGAAACAGCTTTGGAATTTGAAACAGAATCTGCCTTGATGGCATTGGTTACAAAACTCCACTGTATCTCAATACCCCATCTGTTAAACGAGACTCCTAATACCCACCTCACAGTGTTGTAAGAAGTAAACGAGGTAATGCCTGCAAAGCATTTGGTACCTGGGGCATCAGACCAGCTCTGCCAGTCTTATCGCCATCCTGACTCTGCTGTTATTACCATTAGTACCACAATCAACAATCTCTTGAGCTGGCTGGAGAGATGGCTCAGTGGTGAAGAGCACTGACTGCTCTTCCAGAGGTCCTGAGTTCAAATCCCAGCAACCACGTGGTGGCTCACAACCATCTGTAATGGGATCTGGTGCCCTCTTCTCTGGTGTGTCTGAAGACTCATATTGATTAAATAAATAAATCTTTTTTAATAAAAGGTACTTGTTAACAAGAGAGAGAGAGAGAGAGAGAGAGAGAGAGAGAGAGAGAGAGAGAGAGAGAGAAGAGCAATTTTTCAAAGGGAAATAATACACAGTGGCCCAGACACTCTTCAGTTAAAAGTTCGAAGGTTCTCTTCCTGGTAACGCGACACTTGATCAATCTGGGTCATGTGGTTTCTAATGACACAGGTGCTCCGGATAGAATTAGAAGAGAAAAGTAAACTAACCTAATAAAGCAGCATTTGGTGCCCTACTTTTCTCCTACACGGTTTACACATTCCCTTAATTAAATTTTTTAGTAAACGCGGCTCCACAGCCGTGCTGGGCTCACTTGGACGCGCTATAGAATGACTCACAGCATCCATAGAAACTTCCCCGCTCCAAGTGCCAAATTCCTTGCAGTAGGTGCAATATCAGAATTCATTTATTATTTCGCTCCAGCTTAATTAATCCCATCGCCAGCTACCTGTCTGTGATTGAGTTCTGTTGACAATGTTGAGCAAAGTTCTAAGGCAAACGGTCTTTGTGATGGGTTTAATCTTGGACGGTCTGCCACTTCTGATTAAACTTCTCGAGGATTTATAGCCACCTCTGCCCACTCCCACTCCCACCACCCACATGCCTGTAACCTTTTAAGGATTTCTAATACAAAGCAGAGGTGGCCGGCTCTGATAACCCTCGTTCTAATAATTCCGCTAGACAGCTGGCCCTGGACACTCAGCTGTCTCTCGTTTCTTCTTCACCACCCACTTCCAGCCCCACATATTTCCTCCAGAAATCCCCAGCAAGGGTAAAAATTAACAACAATCTAATTAATGGTTTGATTTCACCGGAGGAAGGGAGGGAATTTATGGTGTCTCGCTGGAGAATGGGGTTTCTGTCTTTGCTGATGACCCAAGCATGTCTGCTAAGGAGAAATATGGTGTCCCGTGCCCCTCTGATGTGCCACGGGAACTGATTGGCTGTGGCTACTGGCATGACAGGTGCAATAAATATTAATTAGCGTGCCTGGCTACAGAGGGAGTTAATGCTACACTGCTTCTCTGAAGTGTTAAATTGTAGTGTTGGTATCGATGCCTCATCGTCTCTGTCATGGCAAAGAAACACTCTTGAGTTACACGCATCTCTCTCTAAGCCAAGGAATAAAGGGTTATCTATTGCTGAGAATTATAGGGGAAGGAAGTAGGGGCTAAGAAGGACTGAGGTTAGGCACTTGGCTCTCCCAGTGCAATTATCATTCTCTTTGTCTTCGATCCACAGTTCAGATCAGATAAACCAATGTATGCTGTATGCGTTGGTTGAGAGCTAAAACTGAAACATCTGAATGCCTTGGAAAGGAATCTGAAAATTCTGTGATACAGTGACCCCCCCGCCCCAGAAGTGTATCAGAGGAGTTGGGTTTAATTAGATTATGGGACAGCTAGTGGCCTTATACAGTTGAACTGGAGTACTGAGATTTTCACCTGTGGTTAGGGATAAGTCACTACAGCAGCCTAGGCCTAGGAGACAGTTACGTTTAGGAAGTGGAGATAAATTGCCCTTAAAATTTAGCTCCGGTTGGAAACAAACAAACAAAACACAGGAGGAAGCTGTGATAAGCAAATTAACATTAGCGCTGATTCTAGGCTCACAGCAAAAACACATTTTGGAAATGGGTATGTTTAGCTGTTTACACCTGAAGTTATAACAAAACAACAGCATTTCACCAAGAAAAGAGGCTCTAATTAAATACTGATATTTTCCAAATCCTTAATTATAATGGCTTACAGTTCTGCCTGAGGGCTTCTCTGGGAGCTAATCTGCCGGAATATTAGCATTTACACTTTTTCATTTGTTGAAGATCTTGCTCCCCCGCGAATTGCCCTTCTTTTTTTTTTTTTAAGTTTGTTGTAAATGCATTTGGCATTCTCTTTCCGGGAACGCTTCCTACCCCCCATATAGGAAAGACTGGCAAGAGACAGCGGCAGAAAGTTTCATTCTGGGTGGATTTCTTTTCTCTCCTGCATGGCGTAAATATGTTGATAGCTGTCTCCCCATTGCAGCTGCAAAGAAATGAGTTTTGGCAATGTGAGTAGATGCGCTTTCTTCATTCTCTCCTGGAGCCCCGGGATCTAGCAACAGACCCCAGAGCCAGTGTTTCTGGCTAAGGTGAGCACAGGGAAACAGCACCCAAAGGGCACTGAACTGGAAGCTAATGATGAGTTAGCCAGAATCGGCAGGTACCTGGGGACGGGGATTGACCATTTTTGCAAAGTACATCAGGCAGTCTTCTAGAGCACAGCAGCTCCAGTCAGGAGGGATTGTGCAATTCACCTCCTCGCTCCTCTCCTAAAATACTTCCACCTGGTTGCTTAGAGAAGCCAAGTGGATCTGCCCTGCCACCCCCCAGGTGCTTAGAAAGCTTAGCTACTGCCTGGAATGGGTCACGATGATTGTAATCCCTGTCTCCTGACCACCAACCAGTTCTTCAACAGCAACAAACAACAACAAAAAATCCAGCTGTCAGCATCTGGTGGGGAGAATGGGCTGATGGGAACCGGAGCTCAAGAACTTTCTCCTTGGCAGGGTGGACCAGGAGACAAACGTCTTGGCCAAAAATTAAAATAAATAAAATAAAAGCCGGTGACATTGTTTTGTCTCCAGCCCCAAGTGAACTGAGCTCCACTGTAATCACTTGGACCTGAAGGTCCTGGCTGGCTGTCATGAAACACAACAGCAGTTGTTAAGTTCTTGTCATCAAAATAAAAGTATTGAGACCTGTCTTACTTTGCTTTTTGTGTGCGGTGACAAAGCACTGACCAGAAGCTACCGGGGAGGGCAGGATTTGGCTTACATTTCTAAGTCACAGTTACTGGGGGAAGTTAGGGCAAGAACTCAAGCAGGGGCAGAGGTAGAAGCTGTGGAGAAGTTGACTTGCTGGCTTGCTCAGTATTCTTTCTTACACAACTCAAGGCCACCATGTTCTTGACCTGGGACCTCCCACCTCAATCACTAATCAACATCTGAAACTCTGCACCTGTAGTGATTTGAATAAAAATGACCCACATAGATCCACAGGCAATGTCATTATTGGAGGGGTGGCCTCATTTGAAGGACGTATGTAACAGACAGGGTGGGCTTTGAGGTTTCAGAAGCTCAAGCCAGGCCTGGTGGCCCACTGTGTCTTCCTGCTGCCTGCAGATCTAAATATAGAACTCACAGCTACCTCTATCTGTCTGTACACACTGCCATGCTTCCCGCCATGACAACAGTGGATGAGCCTCTGAACTGTGAGCCAACACCAACTAAATTTCTCTTTTTTACAGAGTTGCTGTGGTCACAGTGTCTCATCAGAGTAATAAAACCCTAACTAAGACAACATCTTATAAGCATTTCTAAATAAGGTAGGATTTAAAGTTAAGAAGCTAGTAGAACTTCAGGTATTTTACTTTATAATATTTCATTTGACACAGTATATCCTATACACTCCCAACTCTTCCCCCACATTCTATCTGGATACCCCACCTCACTCTATCTTCTTGTCTTGTTTCTTTGCTTTTTAATCCACTGAGCGTAGTTAGTGCTGCCCTCTGGAGTGCTGACTGGTCCTGGCTTGATCTTGTGAGGGTCTTACACGAGTAACCATAGCTGCAGTGGGTCCATGAGCTCAGTGGTTATGTCATGTCCAGAAGATGGCATTTCACAGTTCTTCTCTGTCCTCAGATTCATACCTTCTTGTTACATATAGACCTTGCCCTTTTAAGGCTGAACAACCTAAAGTCACTTATTTTCAGCCCTTGAACTGAACATGATTTTTTTTTGAGACATCCAAGATTAGCTTTTCATTTACTGTGTAGCCAAGGACAACCATGAATTTCCACTCTTCCTGTCTCTACCTCCAGAGCACTGGAATGGCAGGCATAAGAAACCAGACTTCCTTGACATGTCATGAGGGGAAAACAACCCAGAACAGGGCTGTATGCATGCTGGGAAACCACTCTACCAAAGGAGGCACCTCGATGGCCCACTAATGAAACCTGGAACCAGATAACTGGTTTAAACATGGAGTTGCCAGGAGATAAGAGGTCTTGGGTACGTCACTGGGAATCTACAACATCAGTTTCCTGATCAGCAAACTAAATGCAGCTTTACTTCTCTACAAGAGCTATGAGGAGGGCCAAATGAGATTGTATTTCTATGCTAATAAATAAATGACATAAGCAGTAGTTACCGAGTAATACTAATTACTGTAATTATGGCCATTAAATTAAATTCCAGAATCTTTACTATGACCCATAAGGCCCTGCATCATCAGATTCCTCCCCAGAGTCACCACAGCATGTGCTAAACAGAATTATGCGTGTCAAGAAGATTCCATGCCCCACTCCACGAGACCAGGAACTTGATGAGCTCTTGTACCTGTGAATATATTATTAGTAAACATGTTTAAGGGGCCAATCAATTTACTTTAAAATATATATATATAGGCCCAATTAACCACATGAGCCTTTAAAAGCACGGTAAAGTAGTCAATCAAGAGACTCAAAACCAGAATGGGACTTAACATGCCTCTCTGGTTTTAAGTAGGAAGGAGCCACATGGGAAGGAAGGTAAAACACAAGATGATAGGGACCAGGAAGATCTCCACCCTAAGTAGAAGCTCTGGCCTGATGCCATTTTAACTCTGGTCTTGGAGCAACTAAGCAGAAAACGCATCTTCACACAAATTCCAGACTCGCGGATACTGTGTGAGAATAACTGAGTAATGTTTTAAGCGATTTTTTAATGGCATTGGTATAGTAGCCATCCATCCGTTTGTCACCAACACACTTCAAATCTGCTGTGGGTCTTACTGCGTTCCATTGGCGGTGCTGGGGATCAAGCCAAGAACCTTATGCATGCCAGGCAGGTGCTCTACCACTGAGCTATATGCCTGATCCCAGGCCTGTAGGCTTTCTATGGAGTCTTTGTGTATACGATGCCCACTGCTCACTTGTTCTTTCATCCCTCTGACTCTTTGTCCAGCCCCACCCCCTATGACTGTTTGTCCAGTCCCACCCCTTATGACACTTTGTCCAGCCCCACCCCCTATGACACTTTGTCCAGCCCCACCCCCTATGACTCTTTGTCCAGACCCACCCCCTATAACTCTTTGTCCAGGCCCACCCTCAGCTTTTGTCAAACTTTACAGTTACCTTGTCTTGACGCTTCTTTACTTTGTACCTGTGTGGCTATAAATACGACATAGGCTGTGGTTTACTGACGATAAGGAATCTGTAAAGTGAAACGGTTGGGTGACATTCTCCCATGTTGCCTCAGCTATTAACTCTGGCTAAGACTCCAGAAATAACTGTGTCTGAGCTTTCCTGATCCCCTTAGAGAAGGTCTAGGTGAAGGAGAGAGTCACTGTGTGCATGAGCCAGCACAAACTCCCCAAGGTCAGGTATTTGGAGCCCTCTAACATATAACAGAGCCTTAAATTCCAAAATTTACCCCTGCTGAACCCTTGAAGCATGCTCCTCATGACAGTGTCCTGAGAAAACAAATGAGGTACCACAACCCAAGTGGCTTAAAACAATAGAGACCTGTCGTCCCACAATTCTAGAGCTAAAAGTCCAAACCTCAAGGTTCATCAGGGACACACTTCCTTGTGGAAATTATCAAGAGAATCCTTCCTTGGCTTTTGGTTTCCGGTGGTCTGATCCCCTTGACTTACACATTCATTTCTCCCACCTCTGCCTCCATCATCACAGAGCCTTTCTTCATAGCCTATGTCTTTTCTCTTCTTATGAAGACACCAATCATACTAAATGAAGGCCGTAGTCTTGCCTTCATTCAACGTCTCCAATTCCAAAAGCAACCACCTTCTCAGACACTAGAGATGAGGATGCCAATAGCGCTTAAAGGGTTACACAATTCAACCTCTATCTCCCAACTACACTGTGTGATTTGGACGCTTATCAGAATGAGGTATGTTTGCTGGCTTCTGTTGATCTCAATCCCCTCTGGTGACATGTGTCTTCTTGTTACCAAGGTAGACCACAGTGGCTAAGGTCAGAACTGGCTGCTGCTGCCACTGTGGCCGCCACAGAAGGGAGCAATTAGAGCAAAGGCTTGTTTGTGAAACCCAAGCGCTGTGTGCTCATTACTTTCTCCCTCACTTCTCGATGCACCCACACTCCCCGGCCAGGCTCTCAGGTGGTCATTAAGGGGCAGGCACATGACAGCATGTGGAACCGGGCAAGTGTGCTCCCTTTCTCAAGCGTTTGATTTTGCAAATGACATTTTTCGCAAAAGCATCTGCAGCAGTCCAGCTTTCTCCGTGGTTCTGACTGGAAACAAAAATAGAAACGCATATAGCAACCAACAGAGCCGGATTATTAAAGCACTAAAATACCCCCTCTTGGCTCTGGAGCCAGTCACGACTCATATGTGTTTCGCTGGACTAGTGAGAGACCGTAGCACAGCTTGAAGTGTGACTCCGAGGTCACCAAACATGGGGAATTCTCTAACTGTTTCACAGCTACCATGGGGTGATTTGTGCGGAACCTGCATCCCTGCAAGGAACGAAAACAAAATCTGTGTTTAAAATTAGCCAGTCACAATTTTCCAATAATAGAAAACTGTAAGATGAATCTCATGCAAAGGGCTCTGTGGTTTCTGCTGCTGCGTATTGGGACTGGAACAAAGGACCTCTGGCTTTTCTGACAGCGTGCTTGTTGTTCTCACTCCTGTCAGTCTTTAACCCCACCCCTCACCACGGAAAGGAAAACAGCAAGAATACAGCATCCTGCTATCTGGACTCATGCTCAGTTTCATGGAGTCCTGTCATTTCAGTTCACGGGTTTGGTGTCCCAAAGCAACTAGTCCACAAGATATGTAATTTAACCTGGATGGGGCACAGGCAAGTGAGAAAAGGCCTCTGGTAAAACAAAGATCAACTTACCCTCATGTCTGCGGCTATATGACAAACTCACCTTTAACTCAACAACCTATAGACACATCACCCGGATGGACATGGGACGATAGTTTCCTGAGGATAAGATATGGATTCTCCCATGTTCCTTTAGGAACCTCTCCAGGGTCTTTCAAGCCACTAAGATGTGGCAAGACTATACTTAGACTTTAGCTGATCCTGTGAAGAGGGTCTCATTGAGTCATTATGCCACTATCCCCAGAAAATTAGTCCCTGACCCACAGAATATGGCATTTTCCCATCTGCTTCCAACACAGGGTACTACAACTTCTTTTTCCCAGCATAATATTTTTATTGGTTATTTGGGAATTTCACACAGTATAGCCCAATCATACCCATGTCCCAATCCTTCCAGGTCTCCTTCCTAGTCCTCTAAAAAGGAGAAGGAAGAGGAGGAAATGGAACAGGAGGAAGAGCAAGAGGGGGAGGAGGAAGAAGAAACAGAAGAAGCAGAAGCAGAAGAAAAAGGAGGGGAGGAGGAGGAGGGGAAAAGAGGAAGAGGAGGGGAGGAAGTGGAGGAGGAAGAGGAGGAGGAGAAAAATACACCAAGTCCAATTTGTGTTGCTCACATGTTCACTGGAGCATGGCCAAACTCCCAGTGGCCAGTCCTTTAAAGAAAAGTGAGTCTTATCCCACTCCACCCCTGCCAGAAGCCACCAATTGTGAGGAACTACACACCTCAGCATCCCTATCACAAATTTTTTAAAGATTTATTTACTTTATGTATATGCGTACACTGTCTCTGTCTTCAGACACACCAGAAGAGGGTATCAGATCCCATTACAGATAGTTGTGAGCTAACATGTGGGTGCTAGGACTTGAACTCAGGACCTCTGGAAGAGCAGTCAGTGCTCTTAACCACTGAGACATCTCTCCAGCCCTCCCTACCACAATTTTTAAGATCTCTCTTCAATGACCTCCGGTCTAGACTGTTTCATTGGTGGGGGCAGGGTGTCATAGAATCCTTCAATGTCAAACATTCTCCACCATGAGTCTGTAGTCATCATAAGATATTCAAAGACAACTAGGAGTAAGCTTTCTTTTCAATGGATAGTTCTTATCAAAACTTAGCTTAGGGTATCCCTATCCTGGGATGCTACCGTTGCAAGTTAAAATGGAAAATTGTCGATTTGTACAGTGAGGAAAGAACAATTGGAAAAATCTATAGACTCTTCCTGTTTACCTTAGAGCAATGGTTCTCAACCTTTCTACAGCTGCAAATTTAATACAGTTCCTCATGTTCTGGAGATCTCCCCCAACCATAAAATTGTTTCAATGCTACTTTATAACTGTAGTTTTGCTACTGTTATGAAAAGTAATAAAAACACCTAATAGGCAGGTTCTATGGTATGCAATCTTATCAAAAGGTCATTCAATCCCCACAGGGGTCTTAACCCACAGGTTGAGATTTGTTGACTTTGAGGAAGCCACCCAACAGCCTTTGAAAATAGGCCATACTCATGCATTAGTTGTCAACAACAAACTTCACATCCAAATGAAATCTAAATTTCCACTTTTTCCTTTGAAGACTCGATGAAAAGGAGAGTTTAGCTCAGAGAGCAACCACCCACCTCAGCCCAGTTCCCACCCACTTGACCCCAGTTCAGTTACCTAGCTTGCTCCCACGAGCTTCTGACCCATGGCTTGCCCTGTCTATTGTCTAGGCCAATTTCTTTCTATAAAGAACAGCCTCTGTATTGACTAAAAGTTTTTGAAACATTAACCTGAATTTCCTTTTGGTCACTGCATGTGAAATCCAATACTCAGACTACCCCCCAAAGCATCTCCAATTGCTATTCAAGTCAGACGCATTTACTTAAACAAGCAATTAGCCTTGGCCATGGAAGGCTGAAAAGAAATGAAGTTCATGAACACACTTGCTCTTCCCTAGATGGTGCCATTAGTCAATGTCCAAGTGTCAATACACAGCAAATATTGTACCAATTCTGGGACCAGGGAGACTGGAGACAGGGATGACTAATGTTTCAGAAAGCTCAAAGGGGAAGAAAGCAGGGCCGACTGAGGAATGGTAAATGAATTCACTAAATGTCTACTGGGCACACAATGTTCTACCGGCAGGCCATAGTCAATAAGTGGCACAGGCTCTACTTGGATGTTTCGTAAGTAAGAAAAACAAATCCACTGATTGCTGTGGTCTAAATGCATCCCCCCAAATAGTCATGGGTTGGAAATTTACTTTCCAAATTTCTGTGGTGGTGATATTCTGGAGTGTTTTGGGGGGACATTTAGGATTGATTGAATGTGGCAGTGAAAGTAAGGCCCCCGTGATAGGATGGAGTCATGGCCCAAGAACTACAGGGGTCTGAGCTAAGGGCTTTCTCCTGCTCCCTCTCTCACTTCCTGTATAATGCCCTCTGCCATGAAACCCAGCAGCAGGGTTCTCACAAGATGTGGTACCCCAACCCTGAACTTGCCCCCTACTAGCACAATAATAAATGAACTCATTTTCTTAGTGAGCTACCCTCTTTAGTGCTGTATTACAGTAACACATAACATACCAAATCTGTGTGTTACTTAAGTGTTGCTATAAAATTATTTTTAAAAAGGCTTTCTTTTACCCCACACTAGATCTGGCACCGCTGTGGCCCCAAGATATCTGATAGATCTCTTCATCTCAGTCAGTAAAGCCTCTCACCCGCTCTGCTCCATCCCATATCACACTGCCAAGGACTTCTCTCTGAGCCTGGCAGCAATCTCTCTAGCCATCTAGTTCCCAAAGCAGGTTGCCACCATGCCAGACATACACATCCCAATTCTGTGACGGCTTAGTGTACCAGTCACCACATACTCTCTTAAACTTAAATCGCCACAAGAAAGAACACACAACACAATAACCTCTGATCCAATTGATAAGATATAATTGCCCACCTAAACATAAAAAGCCCTGTACACATCCATCCCTTAAGAACATTCGTAACAACCTGTAAAGGTGTAGAGTGGAATCTTAACATCAGCCTCCATGTTCTCTTGGCAGCTTATCCTCTTCCCATTCCTGTCTCCTCTCTTCCCTCAAACTTTTCTCCCACCCATCCTTCCCTCTCGTCCAATGACAGGCCTCATTCTATCTTGTATCTGCCTTCACCTGTATGACATCATCTTATACTTAACGTTTCTTTAAAGAACATACATAGGCTGTCAAATGTATGCACATTTGACATTCTGAAAAAGAATCCAAATTACACTTCATTCTTTTTACCTGTCTGCAGGGCAACAAAACAGGAGCATGATGCTGTGCGGTTGGATTTAGGTTTACAAAGAGAAAAAAGATGGTTATGTTGAAATACCATACAAATCTTGTCCTTGTCCAGAAAGAAGGGGAAAGAAAGATTTTCAGCAATTACCAATTTGGCCCAACATTCTTTCATCTCCCACCTTCCTTGCTGTAATTACCTAACCTGGAAGGACAATACCTCTCCAAATCTAACATCTAGCACATGACTGTTCCATTGGAAGTCACAAGCTGTGAGCTGTCCCTGATATCATTGGCCGCTTCTTTCTGTCATTCTAGACAAAGGCCTTCAACTACAGACATAAGATTGAAGAAATAAACTTCTCACCAATTTTAGCATTTATAAAACCAGTCATTCCTTTCCCTCTAAAGCACATATTATTGACTGAAATAGATGCTCTTGCTATGACCCTTCGTAGAAGAATTATCGAAATGAAAAATGACAACGTTTGAGTCTGTTACTTTGTTGACAATTGAAAGGAGAGTTACTATGCCTTTACATTTCTTGAATTATTAACTAAATATGTATTACATACCCCTGTGGGCTAGTTATGGGCTAAATACTGAGGCTATTACAATGTAGCCCACCAGTTAGAAGGGTTCAAGTCAATGAAAGAGTTAGATTGAATCAATGTTACAACATCAGGATTATAAGGCAGCATGGGTCTATTTTGGAAAGAAGTATGGTAGGAGTATTGATTATCTATCACTGTACAACAAAACATCCCAAACTAAGACTCAAGGCATCAGACATTTAGTGCTGATTCAGCTTACCTATAGTCAGATGGTGGATGGCCAGTGCCACATGGGCTTGACTAGGTCATTTCAGCTGACTTGTCTTTGTTTCATGTGACTTATTCTCCACTATGGTTTTCTGGCCACATCCACAAAGGATTCAGAGGATAAATGAAAGACAAACTCAGATATTAGCATTTTTTTCTGGTCCATGCTTGTTTCTAATTTCTTACTAACCCTGTTGGCTAAAACAAACAACCATTCAACCCACTGTGTCTATGGACAGAAGCCATCAAGTTCCAGGGCCTAGGTCAAAGAGATTGTTTAGCCAGCATCATCAATATAACCACTCTGGGTAGTGCTTGGATGAGAAATGCCCCCTGTAGGCTCATACATTTGAATACTGGGTCCCTGGTGGTGGTTCAGTTTGAGAAGGTTATGGTACCTTACAGGGGTGAAGCTCTTCCAGAAGAAATCCGTCACTGGGGGTAAGACTTTGAGGTTTTATAGGGTGTCAATGTGATCTGTGTGCTTCTAGACTGCCAGACCAGCCTCATGCTCCTGCAGCCGTGGCTTCCTCGCTGGGATGGACTGTATCACTTCTGGAACCATAAGTAAAAACTTCCTCCTCTAAACAGCTTCTGGTGGTGTTACTTTATTATAGCATCACAAAGGTACTAAAACGCTCTAAACAGTAGGGATGGAATGAACTATCTATCTTCACAGAGGAAATAGAAATGTACAAAGATTTAAATGTACATAGGTTAGCCAGGAAAAGGATAGTCCAAGTATGAGAGAAACAAGGGGGACTTAGACGCTGCTCCATAATAGGGCATTTAACCTGGCTTTCATCTTCGGCACTGGGGAGAAATAAATGAGAATAGAAACACTGATTCTCTGCTGTAAACAAGAGATTGCAAAACTGGGAGAACTGGGAAGCCAAGAAACCAGCTAAGAATTTGTACAGTTGTACAAGCAATGAGAATTGTGAGGTCCTGAGTTTAGATTGGATCCCGGGGACAGCAAAGATAAAGAAGAAACGAGAGGCATTGTGGGAGCAGAATCCGTAAGAATGACAGATGAGCTCATGAGCAAAAAAAGAGAAGCATCACGTGTGACGGGGGTAGTGGGGTGCATACTGAGGATATAATTTAATACAGTGCTAAAAACCAGGTTGGGAGAGAAACGACATTTGAAGGCAAAGAAAAAAAGATAAATCTGTGTTCTGGTTTTGACTCATTGGTTCGGAGGGACCTGCAGTAGTAGGAAGGGCTAACGGTCTGCTATAAAGTAGAAAATTCTTAGCCTAACCAATACTGTGGAGGGTAGTTGTGGAAGAATTTGAAAAGGCCATGAATATGGAGTTAGAGCTGCTAGAAGTTCAGTTCTTCCCCCGGTGAACTGTGTGGAAATATAAGAATAAAGCGAAGAGGAAGATACTGCAACATAGGGAGTGCCCAGTTGTCCACTTACCGAGGGTTTCAAAGCCTCCTCTTTGCTTTCCCTTTAATCCCACCCCTCTCTCAGCTCACATTCCCTTGTTCCTTTTTTCTTTTCCATACGAAACAGCTGTGCCTACAACATTCTCAGGGTAGAAGACACACCTGTGCATCCGAAGACACCCGCATTTCATCTACAGGTTTTTGGAAGCCGTTTGGGACTTTCTATGTGTGAGTATATCAATGAGTCCTGCTCACACAAGCTGCTGCCGCATTTTTCCTCTAAACCTTAAGTTACTATAATTTAAAAATAACCCTGTTTTGCATTTATATTAACACTTATATTTGCATTATCATTTCATCGGGGGAAAAAAAAAAACCTCGAGTAGAATAACTCTTAGATGTGATTTCAAACGGGTTACTGGGTGAGCGTGACTTGATTGGATCAGGGTGTTAAAAAGTTTTCCAAAGAAATGCATATACAATTTTATGTGGAGAGCCTGTGAGAAGCACAAGCTGCTGACTCCATAGACCCACACTGGGACTATATCTACCACAGAAAGATAATTGAACTAGAGGGCATGAGAGTGAAGGATGGATAGGCAGCCTCTGGAGTAGCCAACCCAAGTCGGGCCAGTCCTGTTCCTGAGTGAACTAAAACACAACAGGGTTCAAGGGGGCAGAAAGATTGGAATTGGATGAGAGAGCAAACAGACACACTGACACGGGAGATAGTCCATTACATGGGATGTGACCAGCACACATTTACAACTAAAGAGCTGAGTGACGGCAGAGCCCAGAGACACTGAGAGCTGTCTACACTGACCCTTGGGAATCACCCTCTTTATTAATCACCCACCATCTTAGCCTCTGTGGCTTCCCTTTGACTGTTCCTCACCTTCTCAGCTTCCTCTCTCTACTTCAGCTAGACCTCCCTGCCTTATCATCCCACCAGTCCACAGCATCTCCAAACCAGGGTAGGTATCCGGTATCCTGCGGGAGGAAGATAAAGAATTTGGTTCTCCATGCTGGCTGTGCCTTTGTGTCACCTGGGAAGTTTTGTCAGCCCCCATTGTTTGCTTTTAATATATCTGTCCTCCTCCTCCAACAGAGAGAGGACAGATATATTAAATTCCTTGGCATCAGAGTGGAAAGTCCAATGCCTGTCTGTAGAGACGACAGTGAGGAACATCGACATTTGTCTTGAGGATGATTTTAATGAGTGCAATAATGATTGACACCTCCCTCCAGAAACACCATACACAGGCCACAGAAAGGTCATGCCTCTCTCCTCCAGGTGGCAGCTTAATGACTTTTTGAAGGCTGCCACTTTCAAGAGGCCACATGTATTATAGGCAGACACCGCACAAGAATAAGGCATTGCTTCTCTGTCTTTCAGAGACTGTGACTTGGTAACATTTGCCAGGGGCCATATTCCAGGAAAGGGACTTTAGGCTTCTGCTCTCCTGTTTAAATGCACAGGATGGCCCGATAAGTAGGGCAAATATCCTAATAGTTTGCATGTAGATAACAGTCAGTTGTTCATAGGTATGGGTGGGTAAGTTCGCACAGCTGCAAAGGTAGCTGCAAAGACAGCCCCTTCCTTAGGAAGGAGAGAAATGTTGAACAAAGTGTGTACAAAGCATTAACCAAGAGTCTGAAAGCCTTCCTTCCCTACAGGCACGGAGTATTCATGTGAAAGTCTGTGACTCAGTTTCCTGCATTTTCAAAGCCCACTATGGTCCAGCTTGCCTCATGAACATCGTGGTTCAAGGCCACAGGTTAGTCTAGACTTTGTTTGGAGAGGGGTTTTGTTTGTTTTTTGTTTTGTTGTTGTTGTTGTTTTGAGACAGTTTCAGGATGGAGAGATAGCTCACTGGTTAAGAGCATTGACTGCTCTTCCAGAGGTCCTGAGTTCAATTCCCAGCAACCACATGGTGGCTCACAACTATCTGTAGTGGGATTTTTGCATCCTCTTCTGGCCTGCAGGCAGAACACTGTACTTAATAAATGAATAAATCTTTAAAAATAAAAAGGGAGAGACAGTTTCTTCGTATAGTCCTGCCTGTTCTAGAACCTACTCTATAGACCAGGTTGACCCCAAACTCACAAAGATCCACCTGCCTCTTCCTCCCTAGTGCTTGGATCAGAGATGTGCACCACCATCACTGGGCTAGCGAAGACAATCTTATCAAGCTGGATATTCTAGAGATTACTGCCTTATAGGTCATTGCCCCCAAACAGGTCAAGGGACAGAAATGTGTTTAGAATGCATGGTTTGAATATCCTGGCTGCCAAGCCTGACTTTTACTGCACAGATGGGCACAAACTGGGCGCACTCTCGGGACCGTTCACTGGACAGTCATGTCCGACTGTCTTCCCACAAAGGAACAGCGGACAGCTCTGCTCCAGGATCTTCCCCATACCCTCGTTCTAAAGTGAAGGCCCAAACTGGAAATCCAGTCATGTCATGCGTCATTTCTAACTTTCTGGTTTATGTCTAACAACAACAACAACAAAAAAAAAAGCATACTTTGCAATATGCCGGAAAACTGTTGAAAATCCATGCTCTTCAACATTGTTAGACTGAAGGACATTCTGTCATGAAATATCTTTAGCCTTAAACCCATCTTAGGATCCTAGGATGCTTTTCTTTTTTCATTATTTGGTTATACGTGTGTGTGTGTGTGTGTGTGTGTGTGTGTGCGTGTGTGTGTGTGCGTGTATGTGTGTGTGTGCACTTCTATATATATATTTCTGTATGTATATATACATATATATATTTCCATATGTGTATGTATATGCACTTCTGTGTATATATATATTTCTATAAGAATATATACATTTCTACATGTATCTATGTATTTCTGTTAATTTATTCTGTGTATATATTTCTGCATATATATTTCTGTACATATACTTTTCTGTGTATATATACTGTTAATATGTCTTTTTATATGTATATATATTTCTGTATATATTTCTGTGCTTCTGTATCACATGTATATTTCTATTAATATATATTTCTGTATGTATATGTGTTTCTGGTAATATATTTTTGTATATATTTCTGTATATATATAATGTTTCTGAATATATATTTCTGTACATATATTTCTGTATGTATATATATTTCTGTGTGTATATGTGTTTGTGTGTCTACATGCTGAGTTTTTAGGTCTCACATACAAGCCAAAACACCTTTACATGACTCTTAAAAAGAGGCTAATGTGTGTCTCATCCTTCAGATTTCATGGTCTATAAAATCTGTTCTTTTTCTTTTTTTTTAAACACAAAACTCCAAAGACCTTTAGCTTTCTTTCTGCTGCCTACTTTAAAGTCCTTGCAAATTCGGTCTGTGCTCTTTGATCTGGGTCAAGTTCTTGGCATCTGTATTTAATTCTTTCACCAAAGGGCGAGGGCGATTTTTGAATGTGCTGAGAAGCCTTTCTTTTCAAGGGTGGAAAAGAAAAGAATCTGTCCAAACTGAGCAGAATCTGAAGGTTTGCCTCAGCCTAGACTCTCTCACACTGTACCCAAGTCCATGCCAAAATCAAACAAGTGCACACCACAGAAACAGTGGACAATGTGATTGCAAGAGCCCTCTCAGGAGCTGCCAGGCCCATGATGTGCTTCTCCCAAAATGGGTGTGTGCATCTGTTATGCACTTGCAGTCATTATTTACTTGCTAGCTACTTAAAGTGCTAAGCATATACCCAATTAGGGCTTATGGATACTGTGATCTGACAGGACAAGCTTATCACGATGTACTCAGAATGAAAAGAACACACAGTGCCATAGAACTGAACAGGATTCAAGGCATCTTAATCTCTTCACTCTCAAAACATTAAGGTCGTGATGTCACCAGCATTTTTGGGTTGGGAATGCCTCGTTGTGTGGAAGGAATATAAAGACTATATAATGTGGCCTCTGTAACAAGGTGTCTTGAGTGCATATATAAATAATGGATGCTCCTCATCCAGACCGTGGATACTGCTGAGGATACTCTTTTTTGTGGTCCTCACCCCTCTTGTCAGTCTATGCTCAAGTCTATGCATTTCTCCCCATTTTGTTCCTCAAACCTTCTGATAAAACCCTGCCCCCCTGGAGCATATATTCAAGTGGGAATAAAATAGAGCATTAACATAAAAAAATGCAAAGTAAGCACATTAGGAGGTGGAGGGTCTGTAGAGAACAAGGTGAAGGCATGAGATGTACCAGGGGTGGGAGGAGACCTTTCCTCCCCTCCGATCCTTTTATCTTCCTCTGAATTTCTAAGATATTGTGATATGTTGACGTCCCTTGATCTATTACTGGGATAAAGCAAATCCCAGTCCTTTCTTCCTTCCCTTTCCACAAGTGTGTACAATGTCTCAATAGTAAATAATTTAGTGGAGGCTTCGTATTCCTTATATCTCCAAAAAAAAAAAATGTGAAGAATAGCCCCAGAAAAAAAGTAAATAATTTGGTGAAGATAAACAACCACAAGGAAAGAGGAATCGTGTGGCCAGATATTCTGAAGTCAACTTGTGTAGACATGTGCATGCACTGTGACATGTGACTCTCATTGTGGGGCACTCGAAAGAGAAGCTGAAAGTATGAATGTCACTCAAAGGTGAAGACGACTAGCTTGGAAAAAGAGAGTCATTCCTGAGGGCTAAAGGCCTGAGGTATACTATAGGCGTTCAAACAATCATTACACAGATGTCTATTGAGCGGATATTACATGCTGATGCTAAGTCTTCATTCCCTGCAATTGCCTGTAAATATGGCACCTTAAGGTCAAATCAACATTCAGGGCAGGCTCAGGAATAAATATTTGAAGTTAAGGACATATATCATATTAATAAGTGTCTCCTGGGCCTATTAGCTTTCATATGAGTCTAGAAAATAATTACTAATCCATGTGGAGGAAGAAGTACTAAAGGACATAAAAAGCATAAATAAAGTTCATTTGGAACCAAGGGCAAAACCAAACACTGTCATCATTACCTTAATGGTAAATAAATTCAGCAGGGCAAAGTGAGTGCCCACCCCCACACCCTACGTTCCTTCTAAGCCACCCTCTGGAAAGCAATGACGGAGCAAAGGATCGGAACAGAACTTAGTCATCTCCTCCCCTGACTCTGTCACTTAGCAGTTTTGTGACCTTTATCTATAGAATGACTTTAACCAATTTTTACCCAGAGGGCTTGGAATTGCATAAGGGCACAGACACGAGCCTGGCAGAAATCAAATGGCTGATTCTCTCCAGGCACTTGCAACAGCATTGAGCAGAAACACAACTCAAAATGTTATCTGTTGACTTGTAGCCATAAAGTATGCAGAACAATGCTTTAGATATGTTTGGGAGCATCCCCAGTGCCCCAGCGAGTCACCATCTCAGTCACCATCTCTGACACTTCTCTCATCTGCCTTCACTTAATTCATGGGTTGGCACGTCTCTTAAGAACTAAGATGGCAGCTACAAGTACCCTTTGAAATTCCCCCAGTTCTCCCAGTTGCAGAGTTCTTTCACCACAACTCTGCCCAAGGCCCAATGCTGGAGTATCACCCAGATTAGATCCCAAAAGAACCTAGGAGCCAATTACTACAAACAAGGAAACTCAATGTTCTAATTTTCCTAGCTTTGGGTTATCAGGCTCAGATGAAGCCAGCCCCAACTGATCTCACAAGGAGAGAGAGAACCATGCAAACCAAATCATGCAAACCTCTGAGGAGAGAGAAGTAATAGGTTACTTTCCAAGAAAGCCACTGGAAGGAACAATAGCATGAATACAAACCAACCAACCAACCAACCAACCAACCAACCAACCAACAAGCAAACAAATACATCCAGCAACACAGGGTCTCCATTCACATTGATTACATCTAGATATGTTGGGCTGGGTATGCCGACCTGATCAAAAATAGAATGTAGAATATAGCTTCTTTCTAACCATGTTTTCTACATAACTTTCTATCTGCAGGAAAATGTAATAACAAATTTGCTGTTTTCTGTGAAAGCAGAGCCCTCTCAAGCTTGTGTTTCAAAAAAACAAAAAAAACAAAAACATTGAAATGAAAAAATGCATTTTGCTTGGCTCATGAGCTGGTAGGAAGATATTGGAATATTAATATTTAGTGCATGTACCTAGTGGTGACCCTGTATGCATAAATATGCCTTAGCATCTCTATTTATACCTACATCAAGAAAAAAATTAAATTATGATGTACCGCTGTGAGGAGGTGAAATGAAACAGCACACATATATTAAACGTAAAGAATAGAAATGAACCCACAACACAAGAAAATTTGGAATCTCACAGGCTCTGCTTTCTTTAATGTGGGTCTCCACACTTTCCTGTCTGTTTCTACTGACTACTTGTGAACTTGGTGACATTTAAAATTAATAGCTTTTTACCTTTTTCTCCGCTTAAAGCAAGTTCCTCCCAGCTGAAATCAAACATCCTCCTTCTACCTCCCTATTCTTCTCTTTCCTTGCAGAATAGTTAAAAAAAAAAAAAGGCTGCCCACATGAACTGATTCTGCTTTCTGACTCCACACCATATCCACTAAATAGCCTGTGCAAATCTAATGTTTTTCTCTACTCATTAAGTGCTACCTTTGCTAGTGAATTCTTTCCTCTCTTCCTAGTCCTTAAGGTGTTTAAGATGCCTATAGTATCCTTCACTAAGCCATCTCCTTTTCTGAATTCCATTTCACAGGCCTTGCAGTCATCCCTGGCTACCCAGCATTCTCTGTATTTATTTATTTATTGCTCAGCCTCTCCTCTCCCTACCCTTTGAATTTCCTTATCTTGGGCTAGTTCTTCTTATCTACATCCTCCTTAACTTTTGTCTTCATGTTTTCCTGACATGCTGATGATCCCTAAATATTTAATTTTAGAAGCCTAAGTCTACTGTACTATGCCACAGGCAAATGGTCCATATTAGAAAAAGAACTAGGAAGAAACCATGGCCAAGGACCAACTTTCACTTGGAGAGGGCTTCCTAAGAGAAGGGGTGTCTGGGAGTGCTTAAACAAATGACTCGAAGTCAAATCATGGATAACAAGCTGAGGGCCTGTGTTCTGCTCGAGACAGCTTTGCTGCTCTGTATGTGTGAAGGATCCTAGTTCTTACTAAAGTGTAAGAGCTATTAAGAGGCTTGGCCTGATAGAAAGTAGGTAGGTTATGGAGCTCCTGTGAAGGATCCTAAGGGCTTTCACCAGCTTTACACCCATCACCTCAGGTCAAGATTAGGTCAGGTACCAGCTTCCCGCCTTGGGTCAAGGCTAGGCCAAGTTCCATTCTCCACCCACAGGGAGGAGCAGGAACATTCTTGAAAATCTGAAGAATATACTGACATAGTCACCTGACCCTCTGGTCCCAGATAGAGTTTGAATGCATGTCTGCTAGCCAATAGATTCAAAGGTCAATATGCTTAGCCGATAAGTTTAAACTGTAACCTTGCTGTGCAACCTGTACCCCTAAAAAGTATAAAAACTGCTTGTTATAGCCATTCAGGGTCGCCTTCCAGTCACTCAACATGAGGGACTGATTGAAGGTTGACCCCGATGCACCAGAAAATAAACCTCTTGCATTTGCATCAAACTCCGTTCTTGTGTCTCACTTGGTGGTGGGAGGGGGGGAATCTCCTGGTAGTTAAGACTCCCTTCAAACCTTACATTTGTGTGTGTGTGTGTGTGTGTGTGTGTTCTGCTCAAAACAACAAAACAGCTTTTTAGACTGCTCTCTGTGTTCTGCTCTCCCAAGACAGCTCTCAATATTCAAAAAAAAAAAAAAAAAGGTCATCTCTTGTAGATCAAAAACCCAGGTTTTTTATTTTACATATCAATTCAATCATTATCCCAGGTTCCCTTTTGATTATCCCATGAATCAGCATCCCTTGACCCCAGTCCCTTGATTCTTAGAAAGAGACAGCAAGCCCAAGCACAAAAAGTAAAATAGGTGGCTGGGACCCCACCCTGAAATTACAATTCCCACCGCACCTGAGCTTGGACTAAATTCCCTCTGTCCAAGGCTGACCTTGAACTCAGGAATTCACCTGTCTTTGTAATTATAAATAAAAGAAAAAAAGAAAAACTTAGCTGGGTAGTATCTTGCCTTTTGATCACCACTCCCAAAAATTTCTTTATCTCCTTTCTTCGTATCTTTCTGACAAGCTGGCTCTTAGTGCAGATGCATCTATCCCTTTAGACCTATGAAGTTCCCTATACAATTCATATTGCATGCTTATATTTTGCATAGTTGAGAAATTATATATATCAAACTCATGTTTTCAGCATTCTTTCCCACAGCCTTAAGGGCTGTCCTGAAGGTCACAGAATTCTACCATTTTGCTGAGACAGACATGCCCTCACCTCCCAGGATCCTGCTGTCTCAGATTATCATGGAGCCATTAACCTTGGCAGAGAGGACATTCCTCAAAGGATGAATGTGAAAATGTGTACAGTATTATACAAACAAGCCTTATGTCCACAGCAACCATCAACACTCATGGAGGCTCATGCCTTGCTGGCTCTGTTCCAGGGGCATGAACCATGTCATGCTGTCCCTTACATATGGCCAAGTGGAACTTGGTAGTCTAGGGAATAACAGCATCTAAAAGATGCATGGAGGGAGAGCCCGTATTAGTCAGTGCTGGCAGTGTACTCCTGGGTGTGAATGATGGTTTTTAAGTTTGAAGAAAGCTTAAGCTATTTGCTCAAGTATGGAAAGGAAACAATCCATTAGAAGTCTCAAATATAGAAATTGGAGAGGGGAGAGAGTATTGATGCTATAATAAAACTTTCCACCTAAAATGGATGTTTTGATAGAATACAGGTCAGGGTGAAAAATCAACCCATAAAAACTCACCATTGTGTGAGCTTTGCCCCCTTATTTCTCATACTTTCAATGTGACTTTATGGGGAAAAGTTAAAATTTTCTCCTCAGACTTGCACTCACTCGTCTTTCTAGAGGTCTAGTTTCTATCTCTCCTATATTGCCTCTGTAAGTCCTAAGCTTAAAACTGCTGGGGGAGGGGAGTAGTAATCTTCCCCTCCTTAACTTCTTCCTTATTATTTTAAACTCTAGCCATTTCTGAAGAGCTGCTTCAAATTCCATTTTTTCTTTTTGTCCCAGCATCCGATACCCCCAACTATCCTTCCAGTTATACATATTCCAGTTGCATATTCCTGCTCCCTACATCAGCTATAAGCCCACCAAGAACCTTATTCTTTAACATCTGGAGGATTCCTTAGGTCACACTCACGTACTGGGACAAACTTTGATCGTGTGATCATCAATATATCAAAATCAGCAGAAAGTCTCTCTATAACAAGTAGAGGATCAATGGTGGAGCAGCAGGAGCCAAATAGGACAGAGGACATGGTAGAGAGTTGACAATAGATACAAACCTAAAAGGGACCACATAGTTTAATAAATACTTATTGAACAAATGCCATGCACAGATCACAGTGTGACGCATGTGAAATACAGCAGGGTGCAGTGAAGGCCAGGACCCAGCCTCATGGAGTCTAGACACTTCCGATGCAGCAAGCAAGCCAGGTGAACTGAAAGACGGTATGTCAGTCTGTTATGAGAGGTTATTATATAGTCTATTCTTTATGGCTTGAATATATCTTGCATCATAGGCATCCCCTATTGAAAAGTGGGATAGGGGAAGTCAAGGAAGAGAAGAAAGTAATGAGAAGGGGGGAAAAGGCAACAAGGAAGAGACATAATTTTAATCTAAATACCTCATCTATGCCTACTATTTGTCTTCAAAGCATATAGAGTATTGTGTGTAGTTTTTGGTTACCCTGCTTTTTGCTCTGGGCAGGTTGTGCTACCAGCCTCCCACCCAAGGTCTCTTTGGATCCACAGATGAAACACACACACACACACGTATACACACACACACACACACACACACACACACACACACTAGTTTTAACATGCCTTGCTAGCTCAATGGAGAGGCACTTCTAAGGCTCCCATGGCTTGCACGCCTTTCCCTCTGGTATTCCTCCTGCCTAAACACCTTCTAAGTCTACCTTTAACTTTGTTAGCTTCTGTGATATCTATTGGTCTTTGCTGCCCTTCTGTGGGCCACTTCCAACATTTTGGATGACCTCCCCTGCAGCTCTGAGTTTGTTCCATCTCTCTCCTCCAAGTATGTTGATCTCCTATTCCTCTCTGCATCCTATCTGCTCAACTCTGAGTGTCCTGCCCCATGCTCAGGCCATGGACATCCTTATTGATAGATCAAAAACCAATTGGGAAAAAGGACCTTTAACTACCTGGATACATGCAGATTTTCAATTAAATCAAAGCATCAGAACCACTCCCCTACAACAGAGCACCTTTTATTAACTACCCAGATATCATTGGTGGTATGACTAAAAACTACAAGGCCAAGACAAGATTCAGGTCACTCATTCCAAAACAGGTGCTCGTTGAGATGTGCTCAGAGATATGACTACTGCCTTGCAAAGCCTGAAATCTGATAGTGGGGTTGTTTTGCTGTTTATGGCAAGGAGATCTGTAACTACATGTAGTTTTCTACCGTGAGAAAAAGGAGACTTTTGAACTGCGCAACTCTTCTTGCTTCTCTCAGATTCTGGACCTTATCAGCTTGGGGACACTTATTGAAGAGTCAAGTCCTCAGGAAGGAAAGGCCGAGTCACCTGCACTCAGGCAGCCATTGTTTCAACACTCAGCTACAGTATAAACATAGGGGACTACATCATGTGCCACACTACTTGTGGTTTTAATGCAGTCATAAAACCACAAGATTACAAAGTTAAATTTATGTAAATCAGTTCTTGGAGATTACTGGTGCAGACTGTGGAAGCTGTCTGCACTCCCATCTGCTGATGAAAGGACCCATCTCTAGGACTGAAAATCAAATGAAGGAAACACAAATTTTTTTTTCACTGTATTTCCTTCAGTCCGTTTTGAAGATGGAAAAGATTCCATTAGGAGACTTTCTTCCCCCAAAGGCTTTAATCTGGAAAAGATGAAGAGGAAAGAGAAGTCTGTGTTCCAAAGAGGCCACCTTGGGAGTCAAGGAATGTTCCTTCTGGTTCATTGTCTATTCGGCAAGGCTGGTGGTATTTTCATTCCCAACTGATTAATCTATCAAACCACCAGTGTTTTCCAGGAAGCATAGACAACTCCAGCAATCCTTATGAGAATGATGTCCCTGCATTATGAATCTAACATTCATTTTCACAGATGGCAGCATGACTAATGGCCGTGCCTCGCATTCCTATAACAATTTACAGTTTCCAGACCACTTTCACATTCATCATCCCATTTGATTCTCCTGACAACCCCAGGAGGTCTGCAGGGCAGGAATTATTGTCCTTATACTTCAAATAAGGAAAAGCTCGGGACTCATAGAGGATGCTGCCTCCCCAACCTAGTAAGTGGCAAACCCATGGCTCTAGCTCAGACCTCCTGAAATTGATTTCAGTGTTCTTTCCACAGGCAATTTCCCCAAATTTGTTCTAAAGGAACATGACCTCAAGTTATCCCCCCCCCCCCAAGTCATCCCACATACTGTATCCCTTGTACCACTGTGTTGCAGTGTGGGAGACAGAACCCAATTCCAAATGTTGCAAACAGAAAAGAAGTTTAACATGAGACAGCCATGGAAAGAGCTAGAGGAGCAGAAGTTGGGGGCTCCCCTGAGCTGTTCAGCTGGAGGGCCTCCCTCGAGATAGCTGCATACAGAAGTCTGGAAGCCACCACTGCTGTCACATGAGAAAGCTCAAGCTGTCTACAAACAACAACACCTATTCCGAGAGCATCAACAATGCTAAAGGAAACAAGCCTGTCTCCCACTTTCACTTCCAAAATTCCATGTGAACCCATGGGACTGGTAAAACAGAATTCTCACCCAAGACCTTAGTGGTAAGGGAATATGAGAAATGTGCTTTCAGGAGAAAGCCAAGGGCTTAAAGAATCTGAAGAAAAACTGGAGTTATAGAGATGTACTTTTGAGATACAGGGGGTTGAAATTGACGATCATCATCTTTTATGGTTCCCCTTTTAAAAATGCATAGCACTCATTAACATTTTCAGGCTATTAAAAAAAACCTGCAGTAAAGGAAAACATTAAACTTTAACCTTGCTAAAGTCAGCTCTTCCCCAAATCATCTGGGCATGGGACTCTTTACCCAGCAACACACACTCTGGGGAGAGTTGTACTGCAGTAAGGCTCAGTAGCCATTAGGCAGCCAGGGAACATAAAATCAGTATGCCTCTGCTGCATGCATACATCGGGGCAGCTACCCTGCAACAGACATGGAATGGAGAATCCTTTTTCTTGGGGCAATTAGTCTAGCTGAGAGAAACACCCATGTACTGGCTGGTTTTGTGTGTCAACTCGACACAAGCTGGAGTCATCACAGAGAAAAGAGTCTCCATTGAGGAAATGCCTCCATGAGACCCAGCTGAAAGGCATTTTCTCAACTAGTGATCAAGGGAGGAGGACCCAGCTCATTGTGGGTGGTGCTGTCCCTAGGTTGGTAGTCTTGGGTTCTATAAGAGAGCAAGCTGAGCAAGCCAGGGGAGGCAAGTCAGTAAGAAACATCCCTCCATGGCCTCTGCATCAGCTCCTGCCTCCAAGTTCCTGCCCTGTGTGAGTTCCAGTCCTGACTTCCTTTGGTGATGAGCAGCAATGTGGAAGTGTAAGCTGAATAAACTCTTTGCTCTCCATCTTGCTTCTTGGTCATGGTATTTTGTTCAAGAATAGAAGCCTTGACTAAGAGACACCTGCCAAAGAGAATACTGAATAAGTGGGAGAGCAGGTGAAGCAGGTCTCTGCTGTGGTTCAGAGGATAGCATGCGTCTTTCCCTAAAGCATAGAGTGCAGGAGAACCAAGAAAACCCCATTTTGTTCATTAGATATCCAGATACCGAGGCTTCCTGCATGAATAAATCCATTGTTTCTGTATTCAGATTCACAGTGTAAGCAAGTTAATAAATGTTAAAACACAATTCACATGCACCCAAATTTGGAAATCGTATCACATAACAATTTTCCCGTTTTCATATACCGACAAAGCCTTATGATTGCAAGAGCTTTTTAATATATTCGGTGAGAAATAAATTTTCAGGAAGACTTTTCAAAATCCCAAGAAGCACTAATTGGCAAAAATAAAAATAAAGGGTGATTTTTAAAAGCACAGTAGCATTCTTACTCAAGGCCATAAGAACTGGCTTTGGGCAATGAAAGAGAAATTGGGATAAATGGAAAAACAGCATTCCGCTACAACATTTCTTAGCATGTTATTAGCATCATTTCCAAAGAGATCACCATAGAATATAAAACTGCCCACTGTTAATGTTGTCTAGCTGGTTCTGTATCTTAAACCTCTCTGGAAGGGTGACGAGACTATTTGGAAAGCTGTTGTGCCAGTCAAAGAAATGAATAGTTGAACTAGATGTACCTCAGTTGGTAAAGTGCTTGGCTAACGTGCCCCAACAACGGTAAGACACACATATCATCCCAGGATTCGGGAGTTAGAATCAAGGGGAGCAGGAGTTCAAAGCCAACCTGGTATTCATGAAACCATGTCTTACAAACAAGCAAGTTAACATGTGTTCTCAGAACACATATTTCCTTCTGAAGCATCTTCCAGAGAGCTGGAGTCATTGCTACTGTCAGAAGTCACCCCCAATGCCTTCGATTACTTATAGGATAACCTGGATATAGAGTGTAGATTGCTAGTTCCCCAGACCTTTGTGGAATATAGCAAAAACCACTGCTACTCAGATGCCAGCTTTTTGGATGGGCTATAGAATAAGAGACTTTTTTTATACTCCAATAGGGCTGCAAAAATAGTGCAAAATAAAATAAAATAAACACCAAACACACTAAATCTTCCCATCAATGAATGGACCAATGAGCAGGGCAGGGTATTCTCAAAAAAGAAACAAATGGTCAATAAATATTTTCTATAAGATCTCTCTGATGAGCTATCAGAGAAATAAAAATTAAAACTATTTTGAGATACCATTCCACATCACCTCAGTCAGAATATCTAACATCAAGAAAACAAATAAAAAATACCCCCCAAAAAACATGAGAAAAGAGGAGACCTCCTTCAGTACTGGGGGTAGTATAGTGTTTTAGCTACTATGGAAATGACTATGGAGGCTTCTCAAAGATAAAACTACCATATGACCATCTCTACCAATTCTGGGGATATACCCAGAGCACTCTAAATCCCACCACAGAAATACACACCCATGTTTATTGCAACATCATTCATAATAGCTAAGAAGTGGGAATCAACCTGGGTATCCAACAACAGAGGAAGGGATAAAGAAAATGTGGTCCATATTCATAATGGAGTTTTATTCAGTCATTGCAAGATAATTGTGCAATTGCAAATTATTATACTAAATGAGATCAGCCAGAATCAGACAAACATCACATATTTCGTTCTTATGTAGATTCAGGATTTTAATTTTTATATGGATGTATATGTGTGGGTGAAGGGTGGAGGTCATGAAACTGTGAAAAAAGTCTTCAGGACAGGTCAGGGAGGGGAAAAAGATATTAACATACTGCATATGACATGACCGAAAGAAGGCAGTGTGGGGAGAGGAAGGACCATGGAGAAAGAGAAGAGGAGTTTGCAAGAAAGGAAGGGGATAAACATCAACAAAGGAGGATAGATGGAGAGCCACTATTTTGAATACTCATTTTAAAACATGAAATAAAAAGATGGCAGCATTGATTATTTCACAAATATGTGTTGTTTACCTCCTATGTACCAGATAGCTAGGTGGCCACTGAGATACAATGGTGTGCAAAAAGATGTGTTCCCCCACCGGGAATCTACAGTCCAGTCCAGGAGTCAACTTACAGGGAAACAAGCTGAAGACTACGTCATTCTAAATGATGGAGAACAATGAGAAGAGGCAGAATCCCAGAAGGAGAGGCTTCTCTAAGGAACACACACTTGAGCTGAAGCTCGCAGAGGGTCGGATGTTCCGGGCGGGGGCGGGGGGCTGCATGGAAAAGAATTTGACGTTGTCTTATAACCCAAGATGACGCTAATGGAAGCAAAGGAGTCCAAGAGGAAGAAAGGCTGGCAGTGGCGAGTCATGGTGGACAGCCTTAATTTCATTCCAGGAGCGACAGAAAACCACATTCTTGAGCTCAGCAGGCCATGACAAGACACCAAATCCTGGATGGCCTAAACAACACACAGTCGTGACTCTAGTCTGGAGCTGAGAAAGTCCATGGTCAAGGCTCCAGACAGTTCAGTTCCCACTGAGGCTTCTTCCTGTGGGATGATGTCATACAGGTGAGGCAGGTACAAGATAGAACGAGGCCTGTCATTGGACGAGAAGAAAGGATGGGCGGGAGAAAAGTTTGAGGGAAGAGGAGGAGACTGGTGCAGGAGACTGGAGGAGACTGCAGAGAAACCGCAGAGAGAACATGGAGGCTGGTGTTAAGATTCCACGCTGTGGGGTTGGGGATTTAGGTCAGTGGTAGAGCGCTTGCCTAGAAAGCGCAAGGTCCTGGGTTCCGTCCCCAGCTCCGAAAAAAAGAAAAAAGAAAAAAAAAAGATTCCACGCTGTACCTTCACAGGTTGTTCTGAATGTTCTTAAGGGATGGATGTGTACAGGGTCTTGTATGTTTAGGTGGGCAATTATATCTTATCAATGGGATCAAAGGTTATTGGGTTGTGTGTTCTTTCTTGTGGTAATTTTGACTTTGAGAGAGAGTGTGGCGGCAGAGACACTGGGCCACCACAGAGTTGGGATGTGTGTCTCTGACAAGATAGCTACCAGATATCTTGGGACACTGCGGTGCCGGATCTAGAGGGGGTAAAAGAAAACCTCTTAATATGATTTTACAACATCTTCCTTGGTAATTACTCATAAATAGAGAGGCAGCTCTCCGTCATCTCTTCCTGTAAGGACTCGGGGTATCTGAGGAGGTCCTATCCTTGCGATGTCATTTAATGCAAACTGCTCTCACACAAACTTTATTTCCAAACATTCATATGGGAAGTTGGGGCTTCATATGAGAATTGCAGGGGAACACAAACACTCAGTCTTTGAGAAGCCAACAAAAGAGAAGTGACATCATGCAGCCATGTCATTTTTTTCCCCTCTGAATATGGTATTGACCACTGCGTGGAGGGTGCGGTGTAAGAAAAGAGAAGACAGAACACCGCAAAGTCTAAGCACTGAGAACACAGAACTTAGGCCAAGGTGGTAGAGATGTACTTAGGAAAAACATATGGGAAGAACTAGTTAAAGTTTTTAAAATGCTTATATCCTATTTGGAGAAAAGAGAATGAATAGTATTTTATTATTAAAAGGGGAGATTGTAATGATAGTTCTGTGTGATTTGTAAAAAGAGTATCAGTAAAGCCTTGAGAGAGCAACCTGTAGGTTGCCATAAAGCGACACTGCCCAATTGTTTTGGTCATTGGTTTGCCTCCTTTCAGCTAAGAGGGGCAATTAAATATACAAATGTTTGGGCTGGAGAGATGGCTCAGGGGTTAAAAGCACTGACTGCTCTTCTAGAGGTCCTAAGTTCAATTCCAGCAACCACATGGTGGCTCACAACCATCTGTGATGGGATCCGATGCCCTTTTCTGGTGTGTCTGAAGACAGCTACAGTGAACTCATATACAGAAAAGGAAGAAAAAAAAAAGAAAAAATAAACAAATGTTTATTGGGTTCTGTATTAGGCTCCTGTTGCCGAGTAACACAGGTACAACAGAGTCAGCAGTTTAAAATCTCACCTATTTATTGTCTCTCTGTTTGTGTAGATGAGAAAGCCAGGATGCCTCTGCGAGTCCTTTGCAGTGTTGTAGGGAGAAATCACAGACTCTGATCAACTGAGCTTCTTTCTGGGGATTATGTTCAAAACTGAATTGCTGGCAGTTGTATGCCTGAGGCTCTGGTGATTTTTTTGTGACTGCCAGCTGGAAACCACTTTCATGTCCCAGACACCACCTGCAACCCTTCTTTGAAGGACTCGCTAAGTTAGGTTAGGTGTAACCAATAATGTCTCCTTTGATTAGCTGAGATAATTAGGGACTTGGGTTACAGAGGCAAAGCACTTCCTACCATGTGACAATCCACAATCACAAGAGAAATATCTTCAGGTTCCACCTACACTCAACAGGATGGAGATGTTCAGGGGCAAGGGTTACTAGGGGTTATTTTAGTCTGTCTACCACAGCATATCATTGAGTCTTTGGCCCCTGAATAAAATGTCATGTTATGATCTCTTGCCATGTCATTTTTTATAATCTCCATTGTAACTGTTAAATGCAAGGACTAAAAGAATAAAATAAAATAATAAAACACACACACACACAATATTAGTCAGCATGATGACTAGGAAAATAACATGTACAATGGTCATATTTATAACCTGATAGCTTGTCAGCATGATCAGAAAGCTGCTCGACACTGTTTTTAGGAATTAATATTCCTCCAACTTTCCATTTTATCTAGAACTTCCTTCTCTCTACTTTCTATCGTCTTTTAGTAAAGTGCAAAACTGCATCCCCTTGTGAACTAGAGCAATCCTCCTTCCTGACCACTACAGGGAAATAAGCATTTAGATGTTCACTGGTCACCAGGGCGCACTGAGGAGTCTAAGGATACAGAGGTAGATAAGGGGGCAAGGGCTATCCCAAGAGGTTCCAGAAAAGCATGGAAGGAAGTCAGTTACCCAAACACAGAATGTGAGCAGGAAAATTCAGAGAGATGTACTTAGCTCGGCTTACCAATTTTCTTGTCTTTCTTCCAAGCAAAGAATGTCAAGATTAAAACTAAGTTTCTAGAATATGGGTAGAAACTACAAGGGGAATGATGGTCCTCCCTCAACTGGAGATCCTCCCAGGGACTGTGTTTGATGCTAGCGCCAACCTCTCTCAGTACCCTGGCATTGAGACTTAGAAAAGTTACACCCTAAAAGGCTATGGCTTTGGCTTGCCTTTAGAGGACTTGGAACCTACCTCAGAACCAAGATCACTATGACCTTCCTTGTTTCTCCACCTTTCAGCTTGGGAGTGGCTTTCAGCAAATTTCTCTTATCTACCCGACCAGCTCCACCGAAAGAGCAACACAATTATTCAGCCTTCTTACTCACTAGATAACATGGGCCAAAAGGAAGAGATTAAGCCCCCTGTTATAGAAGAAACAGTGGGGTCTATCAACAGACTTCTGTCATATACTATTGTCCTCTAGTTCTGTCCCATAGGAAATCATTATAATTCATTGTCTGCCTGCAGCCTAGCAAGCTTTGTCCGAGACTTTGTGTTCTTTGAACCCGTTGAGCTTCCTTTAAAAATCATTTCCTGCTCTCCTTTCACAGCCAATTCTCCTCTTCCCCTATAGAAAAAGGAATATGTATTTTGCTGCACTGTCAAGATAATGGGCAATCAGACTCCTTGGCACTCCCCCTGTCTCAATGTTCCCTTTTTTATATTAACAAATTCATATAACTTTTCTCTTATTCAGTCTGCCCTTGTCAGCTCATTCCAATGACCCACTCAGGGATGGCAGGGATATTTTTCTTTAAGCCCATAAAGGCCACATCATCTTCACAGGCCCCAGACACCTGCTCATTGTATCCTCTTGCCTTTTTTGATAGAAAGAATGTCTCCAGCTTCATCACATTCTCACCTCCAGCATGACTTCTGCCATCCTATCTCCAGACATCACTCCTAAGAGAAACACTGAGCTTTCTATAGAAGGCTGGGCATTGTGGTCATCAAGCATTTGTTGAGTACTGACAGTGTACCTGCTGGGAATCTAGAAGGAATCAATCCAGATAAATCCCTAACCTCCAAGAGCGTGTACTCTAGAGGGAAGAGAAAAATAAATAAATATGTAAACTATAACAGAACACACACACACACACACAAACACACACTCACACACACAATTAAATGATGGTAAATACTAGAAGCTAAGCAAGACCACATGAAATGAGAAATAAAACAGGAGGGAAATGAGCTGTTTCATCTGTACCAGCAATGACATTTGACGTGACAGCTGACTAGAGAAGGGGCCCACTATGGGGAGACCCAGAGGATAGGAAAGAACAAGTATAGTGGGGTTTTCCTAAGCAGACTTTGAAGTATGGTGCCAAGAACCCTGAAATCCTTCCAAAGGCTCTTTCATGTCCTTCTCTTCCAACTCTGGATGGCCAGACTCTCTGCAGTATCTAACCCCAGCGACCCAGCACTTCAGATGAACTCAGGAGACAACAGAGGGTCAGGCAATAAGGAGATTTGCAAAGATGTGTGGCCATGACACTCTGCTCCTCTCTAGCCCCTCAGCTTGTTTTGAAGTGACCAAATAAAAAGAGAACTCGACGCAGATAACAAGTTTTGTCTCAGATCCATCTTGTCTGCTCTTCAACGTTGTTACCGTTCAGGGTTTAAACTGTTGTTGGTGTCATTGTGTCCGAGTTCATTTCAGGAAAATAAACGAGCAAGCTCGGCCAAAGATGAGTATGATAAAGAGAGTCCGTTTCACAAAAATGTTGTTCAAGGCCAGTCCCAAGGATGATTGCGCAAACGGGGAATTAGCATGAACAGGGAGTAGCTGCCTTACAACTCAAGAAGGAAGACACATTGCTGGAGTTCAAGACTTGAGAAAGCCAAGTAGAAATGTGAAACACGGAGAGAGTGTCCTGAAACCATGGACAGCAGCACTGTCCGGCGGCTCTGCCCAGAAGCAACTAACATCAACCAACAGTTGAGGATGCCTCATTCAACGAGGAGAACAAGGAGTAAAATCCCAGCTTTCTCCTTTCTCTACCTCTCAGTCTCCCTCTGTAGTCGCCCTCCGTAGTCTCCCAATCACTCAACCTACACAGAAGCAACCTGACCCGACCAGGTTGGTGGGGAACCATACCTTGTTTGGCATGAAGTGACAGAGAATAGATTAGACGGTGTCTTAATTACGTTTTTCTATTGCTGTCATAAGATACTATGACCTAGGCAACTGATAGAAAAAAAGAGTTTATTTAGAGCCCGCTGTTTCAGAGGGTTAGAGTTCATGGCCACCATGGCTGGGAACAGTAGGCAGGCAGGCAGGGTGCTGGTGCAGCTGTTGAAAGCTTAGGTCTTGAGACATAACCAGGAGGGAGTAGAGAAGAAGGGAGGGTGGGAGGGATGGAGGGAGGGAGGGAGGGAGGGAGGGAGGGAGGGAGGGAGGGAGGGAGGGAGAGAGACTCAGAATGGTGGATTTTTTTAAAACCTCAAAAGCTGGCCCCAGTTACACACCTCCTCCAACAAGGCCATAACTTCCACCAGTTCCCAAACAGTCCAGCCAACTGAGGACCAAATATTCAAATTAGGAGCTTTATAGGGTCTATTCTTCTTCAAGTCATCAGAGAGAAGGAAGGGGAAAATTATCCACTCTCTCACCAATTCCATGGGCTTTCCTCTCAACAGGTTTCCTGGATTTTACTCCTCCCCTCCTTTCCTTGTGCTGAGGTTTCTTTAAACAACTGGCTTCCTCGCCGATCCCCTCCACCCTCCAACAACTTTGTTGCCTTGGAGGTGAAAACTGAAGTGCCCGGTCCTGGCTTCCTCTAGGGCAGGGGGCCCACTGCTTTTGTTGGTCTTCCCAGCTCATTTCCAACCCCTCCCTCTCAGTCACAAAGCTCCGCCCCAGGAGTTACCCTCCACTCCCCGCCATGTGCCAACTACAGGGTCTTTGCACCTGTCCTTCCATCTGTCTGGAAAGATCTGATCCCTCCTCTGCTTTTGCTAAGTACTCCTCATCCCACAGGTTTCAGCTTAAACGTTATTTCTGGGAGAGGTTTTCCTAAAACCTTCCCCCATTTCAATTAGACATAACTTTCATGGTCTTAATCACTCCCTGTTCTTTCCCTCCCAGCACCGAGCACAATTTATAGGCATATATTTGCTTATGTCTATTTTTTTTTTTTTTTGGTAACATCTGCTCTCCACCTGTCTGGAAACTTGACAATGATAGGCATCTTGCTGAGCCTTCTCACTGGGGTACCCGATGCATCTAGCGCCATACCTGGCATACCCAGTGCCTGTTAAAGAACAGGGTGGGGAATGCGGAGGTCTGATTGGGCAGGACTACATTTTTTCCCCCAAAGTTCAGCCAGACTCCCTTCTGCCCCTTCACTTAGCAAGCCAGAAATAACCGTCTCTGAATAAAGTCTTCTCTGTGGTAAATACATTTGCAAACCTGTATTGCTAAATTGAGTTCCCGAGATGCATCCCCCCCCCCCCCCCCCGCTTCTGTGTTTAGAAGGACAAAAAGTTCATTGTGTCCTTCAGAGAATAACGGTTGCTGAAAAAAAGAAAAAGGAAAAAGGGGAGAAAAAAAAAAACAGGAGCATTCTGAAGCTGCCAGTTACCTTTTTGTGACATGTGGCAAAGCTTCTTTTTCATTTCCAGTCAACGATGTAGCGTGTCCTTATTTTGTGTGTGTGACTATGATGCTGTCATGCTTTGTAATGTTCATCTAATAACACAGGGATATCACGGTACATTTATATTACTCACAAAAGACCATACCACTCTCCCCGGATGTGAGGCACGGTGTTCTGAAGGCCTTTTAAGTAGGTTTTGGTTTTGACACAGGAAAAGCCACCAGTATAGCACACAGTCAAGGACACATTCATGGTTGTAACCACGGCCCCTCCTTGTGGCAGAACACAAGCAATGACTCCAAATCCACTTCCTAGTTCCTATCTAGCCTTCACCAGCCAACCAACTCAGAGGCACAATACTCAGGCGATCTTTGTCTGGTATCTCAGCCGTGGCTTGGACACATTTCTCATTGGCTCCTTACCACATCACCCAGAGCATTTTTTTCTTAGTGGGGCAGCCCTCAAGTCTTTAATTCTGGCTCATTATTTCCCTTCTTACTGAGCTAAGTGTGTTATTAATAACAGCAACAAAAAATTAAGTATGGTGTGCACACTAATCTAAAATTTTGAGTTGGCAATTAGTTGGAGCGAAATGCAATTAGATGTTTTCCTTCAAGTCCTAATTTACATGCTGGAAAACATGGGCAGCCTTTGCGAGTAATTGCAAAAATAAGCCCCGCTTTCTGTGTTTGTGTACAAACCCAAAGCTCCCCCCAGCACACCTGCCTTTGCCTAAATAGAATAGAATCCCAGGGGTCTTTTCGCTTTATGATCACTTGGATATACAGCAGAGAAGGAACTTATCAGCCTGTAGGTGAAAATGTGTTTTCTCTTGGCTGCAGAAGCTTCGCATTAATTGGCATTGACATTACCCGTGGAGAGCCAGGCTGTATAAACTAAACCTGACAGTATCTCCGGGTAGCCCCATGAGGTGAATTAAGGCTCTTCAGAGTTCCAGCACCCCCTTTTTTTGTGTGCACTCAGAGTAATTGCTAATGCAACCCAATCCATTAAGCACTTCATGAGCATGTATCCTATGCAACCCTGCGAGGAGCCCTGGAGGTTACAAATGGAGTGAGATACTGTTGACGTCTTCAAGAGGTTACCGACTAGTCGAGGAGATAAGGGTACCATGAACACCACCATGAGAGAGGTCTCCCTGGAGACACAGCATACCAAGGCTCAGCTGTAACACGTCCGGCACCATGCCTCCTCAAAGAAGTAGGTGAGACTTTATTCAAAGTAGGCCAGCACAAGAGCACCGATATGAAGAATCAAGTTTCCACTCAAGAGTTCCACCAAGCAGCAGCCCGTGTGGTCTGAGGACAGAGAGGAGGAATTTCCTACCTCTGCAGAAGAAGGGAAAGTGGAGGGATCTAGGATCGAATAAAAGGTGGAAGATTTGGTGATCTCTGAAAATAGCATGAAGACCTCTGGAAAAAGAAAGCAACATCTTAAGATGGATTGAAGATCAAGACTATCCAGTACATGCAGGGGGAAAAAAAAAGCCACAAGCTAGTACAACTTGCATGAAACAAAGAAGAAAAGGAAAAAAAATAGCCCAGAGTACAAATGTTGGCCACACTGCTACACAGTTATCAGTTCCTTAATGAAGGGGTTGAGGTGATTAATAGTTCTTTATTTATAGATAATGTTACCTGCTGACCCCACATAGTTCTCATCTGATGGCATTGGCTCAGGTATTTTCTTACTTGTCCTTCACATTGCCTCAAAGGTAAGTTTAGATGGCGAATATTTTTATTATCTTCATCATGTCTCAATAAAACAGGCAAGGGAGGTTGGAAGAGACCCCAACTGACTGAACTGATGAAGATGGCTTTATAAAATATCGTGTGTAGACCCCTTCACCAAGTGCTGATCAGTGCCGGAGGCTTGGTAACATGCCTGAGGTTGCTGTAGATTACAGAAGTGCAGTGTTGCTAAGTGTGGTAGTCACGACTCAAAGGAAAGAAAGTGGCAGCAGCTAGAGAAAGCAGGGAGAGCCGGTTGAAAGGGAGCCCTACTTGAAAGATGGGTGAGAGAGATGAAGAGAGGTACTCCCGACTCTGGAAAAGGATGCCCAAAGCTGAGGAAGCACCAAAGTACCTGGCCGCACACAGGAGCAGAACAAGGAGGGAGCTTTGCCCTTGCCCTTTCTACATATGGGCAATGCTCGAGGAATGAAAACTAGGAGCATCTTTCTTTCCCTGTGACGGGCAACCAACTTCATGCTAGGTAAACACTGCACCAGCACAGGGTTATGGGTAATGGGTTACAGGTTACAGGTTTTAAGTTATGAGTTATAGGTTATGGGTTATGGGTTATGAGTCATGGGTCTTAGGTTATGAGTTATAGGTTATGGTTTATGGGTTACAGGTTACAGGTTTTGGGTTATGGGTTATAGGTTATGGGTTTTAGGTTATGAGCTATAGGTTATGGTTTATGGGTTACAGGTTATAGGTTTTAGGTTATGGATTATGGGTTATGGGTTATGGGCTATGGATTATGGGTTGTGGGAGGATCTGATAGAGAATGAGTCACCATCTTTATTTTAATCTTTGCATCCCTAGACTCAGCTTACCTTAAAACTCTCTAAGAGGGGAAAAATGTCATATTTTGCAACCAGTGATTGTGAAGAGGCCACAAAACGACCCCTTTTCTCATGTGACATCACTGTCTGCCGGTCCATGCCTGTCCAGTCTGTCTTAAGAAGGAACTAGAGCGATCATGGAACGTCAGACTCAAACAAAGGCCAAGTTTGAGTCCAGCTTTGAGTTAGGAGGCAAGCAGGGAGGGAAAATTCCAGAAGGCTGATGTTGAAATGACCAGCATGACCAGCTTTATGTTTCTATAGGAAACAGTTTAGGTGCAGAAATGGCCTCACAGTATCTGAATGCAAGCAAGGTGAACCCTGACTAAGACACAGACTCTCTCTCTGTCTCTGTCTCTCTCTGTCTCTGTCTCTGTCTCTGTCTCTCTCACACACACACACATACACACATAAACACAATCACACACATACATACATATACACACATACATTCACACACATATACATACACATAAACAGAGACACACACACACATACATTCACACACATATACATACACATAAACAGAGTCACACACACACACACACACACACACACACACACACACACTTTACCATCACCACCTCTGTAAGGACATCTGCCTAGAACCTTTCAATTTTAAACTGAGACCACACTTGACCACAAGCAAGAATTACTTTTCCAAGACACCTTGTGTCATCCTCCTCATCTTGCCTATAAATATTTCCCTTGACTTCGCATCACAGTCACAGTTTACCATGTCCCTCACATCCCCACTGCCATGCTCCACTATTCCCAAATAAGGGATCTCACTTGTCCTTACTTGGGTTGTCAGAAGGCAATGCCTGCTGAGGCGTGGAGGAGGAAGGGGGAGCTGCACAGGGAGAAGTAAAGGGACTGAAGGACCCCTGCCTAGTGCTATCACAGGGAGGACTTCTCTGAACAAGAGTAGCCAGACCAAAAGAGGGGGGGTCGCTTTTTGTGGGAGAGGGAATATAGGTTGGTTAAAAAGAGAGTGAGTTACTCTTCCAAAGGGAGCATCAGTAAATGGAAAAGGGAGTAGGGGGGCTGTCAACTGCAGTCCCAGACTCTGCAGGAGATGAGAGGAGGGATCACGGATGATTAGGAATGTTTTGAGCTAACTGACTCTCCCAGGTAAGGTTAGGCTTAGCAGGAAGACCCCTGCCAGACTATCTCTGCAGCTTTGATCTATGCTCAGTAAGCAGCTGGCCTCCTGACCCTTTATCAAAAGCATCTGTGAATGGATGAAAAGATAAAATGGAAGACGGTGCTTAAGAAGTGTCTGGGTGTCTGCAGCTAATTGCATTAAGCCTCCCGGATCTGTCCTTACATTGCAGGGGGGGGGGGCTCTTTTGCTTTGTATATGAGCCTCCTAGACACAGACCAGAGGCTGAGGAGCTCCCCATTCACCACCACTCTCTTCATCGGTGGTCCTGGAGAGTTACTTACTTTCAAATATCAACACTGTGTTTATGGCTCTCTGGCTGTCCTAATAGAATGATTTCCTGGTTTGTTTTAAATTAATTCCAGTCAAGCATCGGTTAAGAAATAGCAGGAGCCTGAAGCAGTGAGGTGATTCTTGAATTAAAAAAAAAAGTCAATTCCAAAGGGGGAAAAATGAAGAAGTTTTAAAATCCACAGGGCTCTATTATTCACAGTATCTGAATGGGGACTTGGGTCTGCAAATCTAGTGATTTATGGCAGAAAGCAGCACACAGAGTTCAAGGTGCCTCGGAGCCATTCCATTTGTAAAGAAAGAGGCCAGGTTCTGCTAAGGGATGAACTGCCACCAAGTCTCAGTGACTTAAACTCCAACTCCTGTTGAGCACTGTGTGGTTTAGATGGCTCTCCTAGGAAACCGCTCCCCTTCAACCTTGGGACTTGGGAACCCTAGTGCCCAGTGTATTATGAATCTGCCATCTTAAGAGAGAGGTGCAGAACTGCAGCCTACTCACACCCAAATCAGTCAGTTTGATCCCAAACTAAATGTAGAAAGATCTAGAGCAATGGTTCTCAGACCATGGGTCATGACCCCTTGGGGGTCACATATCAGATAGATATTTACATTATGGTTCATAAAAGTAGCAGAATTATAGATAGGAAATAGCAACAAAAATAATTTCATGGTTTGGGGTCATCATAACATGAGGAATTGTTTTAAAGGGCCACAGCATTAGGAGGGATGAGAACCACTGCTCTAGAGAACACTGTCTTCTTGTGTGCCCAAGAAGAGGAGCAGGGTTTGATAAATACCTGTCCTCTCTCTGCCTCAGATACACAAGTGAAAACAAGCAACAAACATTTGGATGTGCCAGTCAAGAGTTCAGAGAGGAGACGCATGAATCAGACATAGAGATGTATTTGGGGACAGGGCCAACTACTCATATCTAAAAGAAAAGAACACAGCATTGACCAAGGAGATGGTGTATGATAAGAAGAGATGAGAAATTTAGGGACAGGGAGCCAATGTCTCAGTGTTCAAGAAGAAACACTGAGAAACACCAGTGTAGAAATTCACAGGGGCAAAGAGGGAAACCAGGATATGGAAAAAAAGAGATTGTCTCTTAAGAATTATACCACTCCTGGGCATACATTCAAAAGATGCTCCAACATAAAACAAGGACACATGTTCCACTAGGTTCATAGCAGCCTTATTTATAATAACCAGAAGCTGGAAAGAACCCAGATGTCCATCAACAGAGGAATGGATACAGAAAATGTGGTACATCTACACAATGGAGTACTACTCAGCTATTAAAAACAATGACTACATGAAATTCTTAGGCAAATGGATGGAACTAGAAAATACCATCCTGAGTGAGGTAACCCAGTCACAAAGAAACGCCCATGGTATGCACTCACTGATAAATGGATATTAGCCCAAAAGCTTGGAATACCTAAGAAAAAATTCACAGATCATATGAAGCTCAAGAAGGAAGACCAAAATGTGGATGCTTCAATCCTTCTTAGAAGGGAGAACAAAATACTCATGGAAGGAAATACAGGAACAAAGAGTTGAGCAGGGACTGAAGAAAAGGTCATCCAGAGTCTGTGCTACCTGGGGACCCATCCCATATGCAGCCACCAAACCCAGTTACTACTGCTGATGCCAAGAAGTGTTTACTGACAGGAGCCAGATATGGGTGTCTCCTGAGAGGTTCTGCCAGAGCCCTACTAATACAGATGATGACGGTTGCAGCTAACATTGGACTGAACAAGGGGATCCCAATGGAGGAGTTAGAGAAAAGACTGAAGGAGCTGAAGGGGTCTGCAACGCCATAGGAAGAACTACAATATCAACCAATCAAATCCTACCAGAGCTCCCAGGGACTAAACCACCAACCAAAGAGTACACATGGAGGGACCCATGACTCCAGCCACATATGTAGCAGAGGCTGGCCTTGTCCAGCATCAATGGGAGGAAAAAGCCCTTGATCCTCCCCCAGGTTTGTTTCCCCAATGTAGGATAATGCCAGGGCATTGAGGTTGGAGTGGGTGGGAGTGGGAGCATCCTCATAGAAGCAGGGGGAGGGGGTATGGAAGGGAGGAAATTGGATAACATTTGAAATGTAAATACATAAAATATCCAAGAAAAATAAACTTATAAAAAAGAGAGAGAGAGGGGGGGATCCAGTGAGAGAGTCTAATTAGGAGGTCTCCATCAGGTCCCTCTTGGAACTCCATGGAAGAGGCAAGGAAAGGTAGGAGTCAGGGGGGGATGGAGGACAGCAAGAGAACATGGCCCACCAAACCAACTAAACAGGGCTCATGGGCACTCACAGAGACTGCAAGAATACATCAATGAACCTTCTGAGGACACGAAGTTACACATTTGTGTTCATTGTTTCCCTCAATACATAATAAACTTCTTATGGAGCATTTTCAAAGAGCCCAGATGCCAGGAAGAGTTTTCTGCCTTCCTACACTCAGACTGGAGCTAACCAAAAACTAGGCTACCCTGGACTCATAGCCTCTTCATTCGGAGTCTAAGTGGAAGAAATTTTTTTTTAAGACAGGGTCTAACCCTTCTCTAGAGCTCACTATCTAGCCCAGGATAACCCCAGACCTCCCAGAAACTGAACTTACAGGCAAGAGCTACCTACGGTGCCCAGAGAAGAAATTTCAAGTTCAGAAATGGATGGGCCTCAGTGCTCTGGCGAAGGTACGCCTCCATGTTTTGAGAAGGTGAGTTTCCCATCTCTGTTATCTGAGCAGTTTAATAATTAGGTTCTTTATCACTTTGTCAAAATGGAGCAAGAAACGCTAAACAAAGCTAGACTCCCATGACCTGTATTCCATCAGTACAAAGAAAATGAGTAAGGTGACCCAATTCTAAATTTCTCCTGAGCTAAAGAGCTCCATCTTTCACACACACACACACACACACACACACACACACACACACACACACACACACAGAGAGAGAGAGAGAGAGAGAGAGAGAGAGAGAGAGAGAGAGAAAGTGTTTTCTTACATAGTAGGCCATTCTTATTACCATAAACCATGCAACTTGACGTAGTCAACAGAGAAGCTACAGAACCACCATACACCAAACTGGCTGACACATTTACTTTTTAATTTCAGTTTAAGGGCATGCTTTGTTCCCTCATAATTGTCAGGAAAATTAAATTCTCCTTTCCAATTAGAACATAAGCAAAATGTTTAGCTGTTGAGCCCCTCTGAGCTCTCTATAAATCTCCATTAACAGGTAAAATGCAAAATGGACCAGCACAATATCAGTCTCCAGCCGTGTTATTACCCACTGGATGTAAAAAAAAGGGCTGGCTGCTTTTTGTTTTCTCAAAGTACAACTCCAGGAACGATGTCTTGAAAAAGAAGATTATTTTTATCTCATTTTGCCACCAAGAACCTTATGATGCGTGGTCATTTCATGGCCATAAGCCAGGGCTCAGCCTGATGCCATGTCAGTTTACAGTCCATGACTGGTTGATGACTTATTTGAATAGATAAGGAAGTATGTATTATTCCCCATGAAGTAGCAGTGAACAAATCATTCAGAAGCATATGACTGGACTGAGGAGAAGCTCAGCAGAAAAGAGCACTGGCTGCTCTTCCAGAGGATCTGCAGTCAGTTCCCAGAACCCACGTGGTGGCTCACAACTGCCTGCAACTCCAGTTTCAAGGGTTCTGATGTTCACTTCCACCTAACATGGGTACCAGACGTTCCCCTGGTGCACGGACATACATGAAGGCAAAACATCCATACATATCATCTTTAAAGGAATTTGATAGTTGTA